>NW_027514517.1:0-600000 GCF_048772815.1 Callospermophilus lateralis | reverse complement strand
TTTTTTTGGTTGTTCAAAACATAACAAAGCTCTTGAAATATCATATTTCATACATTAGATAAAATTGGTTATGAACTCCCTATTTTGCCCCAAATACAGATTGCAGAATCACATTGGTTACACATCCACATTTTTACATAATGCCCTATTAGTAACTGTTGTATTCTGCTACCTTTCCTATCCTCTACTATCCCCCCTCCCCTCCCCTCCCATGTTCTCTCTCTACCCCATCTACTGTAATTCATTTCTCTCCTTGATTTTTTCCGATTCCCCTCTTATATGTAATTTTGTATAACAATGAGTGTCTCCCTGCATTACCATGCAATTTCCCTTTTATCTCCCATTCCCTCCAACCTCATGCATCTGTTTAATGTTATTCTTTTCTTCCTGCTCTTCCTCCCTGCTCTGTTCTTAGTTGCTCTCATTATATCAAAGAAGACATTTGGTATTTGCTTTTTAGGGATTGGCTAGCGTCACTAAGCATAATCTGCTCTAGTGCCGTTCATTTCCCTGCAAATTCCATGATTTTGTCATTTTTTAGTGCTGCGTAACACTCCATGGTGTATTCATGCCACATTTTTTTTATCCATTCATCTATTGAAGGGCATTTTGGTTGGTTCCAAAGTCTAGCAATTGTGAATTGTGCTGCTATGAACATCGATGTAGCAGTATCCCTGTAATACGCTCTTTTAAGGTCTTCAGGGAATAGTATGAGAAGGGCAATAGCTGGGTGAAATGGTGGTTCCATTCCCAGCTTTCCCAAGAATCTCCATTCTGCTTTTCAAATTGGCCGCACCAGTTTGCAGTCCCATCAGCCATGTACAAGAGTACCCTTTTCCCCACATCCTCGCCAGCACTTGTTGTTGTTTGACTTCATAATGGCTGCCAATCTTACTGGAGTGAGATGGTATCTTAGGGTGGTTTTGATTTGCATTTCTCTGACTGCTAGAGATGGTGAGCATTTTTTCATGTACTTGTTGATTGTTTGTATGTCCTCCTCTGAGAAGTGTCTGTTCAGGTCTTTGGCCCATTTGTTGATTGTGTTATTTGTTTTCTTATTGTTTAATTTTTTGAGTTCTTTGTGTACTCTGGATATTAGGGCTCTATCTGAAGTGTGAAAAGTAAAAATTTGTTTCCAGGATGTAGGCTCCCTATTTACTCTCTTATTGTTTCTCTTGCTGAGAGAAAACTTTTCAGTTTAAGTAAGTCCAATTTGTTGATTCTTGTTATTAATTTTTTTGTTCTATGGGTGTCCTATTAAGGAATTTGGAGCCCGAACCCCCAATATGTAGATCAGAGCCAACTTTTTCTTCTATCAGCCGCAGAGTCTCTGATTTAATATCTAGCTCCTTGATCCACTTTGAGTTAACTTTTGTGCATGGCGAAAGGAAGGGATTCAGTATCATTTTGTTGTGTATGGATTTCCAGTTTTCCTAATACCATTTGTTGAAGATGCTATCCTCTCTCCATTGCCTGCTTTCAGCTCCTTTATCAAATATTAGATAGTTGTAGCTTTGTGGATTAGTCTCTGTGTCCTCTATTCTGTACCATTGGTCAACCTGCCTGTTTTGGTACCAGTACCATGCTGTTTTTGTTACTATTGCTCTGTAATATAGTTTGAAATCTGGTATCGCTATACCGCCTGATTTAGACTTCCGGCTTAGAATTGCTTTTGCTATTCTGGGTCTTTTATTTTTCCATATGAATTTCATGATTGCTTTATCTATTTCTACAAGAAATGCCTTTGGGATTTTTATTGGTATTGCATAAAACCTATAGAGAACTTTTGGTATTATCGCCATTTTGATGATAATAGTTCTGCCTATCTATGAACAAGGTATATTTTTCCATCTTCTAAGATCTTCTTCTACTTCTCTTTTTAGGGTTTTGTAGTTTTCATTGTATAAATCTTTCACCTCTTTTGTTAGGTTGATTCCCAAGTATTTTTTTTTTTTTTGAGGATATTGTGAATGGAGTGTTTATCCTCATTTCCGTTTCAGAAGTTTTGTCGCTGATATACAGAATTGCCTTTGATTTATGTATGTTGATTTCATATTCTGCCACTTTGCTGAATTCATTTATTAGTTCTAGTAGTTTTCTTCTAGACCCTTTTGGATCTTCTAGGTATAGAATCATGTCACCTGCAAATAGTGATAATTTAAGTAATTCCTTTCCTATTTCTATGCCTTTAATTTCTTTCATCTGTCTAATTGCTCTGGCCAGTGTTTCAAAAACTGTATTGAATAGAAGTGGTGATAGAGGGCATCCCTGTCTTTTTCCAGATTTTAGGGTGAATCTCTTCAAATTTTCTCCTTTGAGAATGATGCTAGCATGAGGCTTAGCATAGATAGCTTTTACAATGTCGAGGTAAGATCCTGTTATCCCTAGTTTTTCTAATGTTTTGAACATAAAGGGATGCTCTACTTTGTCAAATGGTTTATCTGCAATATTTGAGATGATCATATGGTTCTTATCTTTAATTTTATTGATGTGGTGAATAACATTTATTGATTTCTGTATATTGAACCATCCTTGCATCCCAGGGATGAATCCTACTTGATCATGGTGCACAATTTTTTTCATGTGCCTTTGTATCAGATTCACCAGAATTTTATTGAGGATTTTTGCATCTAGGTTCATCAGAGTTATTGGTGTGTAGTTTTCTTTCTTTGAGGTGTCTTTGTCTGGTTTCGGAATCAGGGTGATGTTGGCCTCATAGAATGAATTTGGCAGAGCTCCCTCTTTTTCTATTTCCTGAAATAACTTGAAAAGTTTTGGTATTAATTCTTCCTTAAAGATTTTGTAAAACTCCGCTCTATACCCCTCTGGTCCTGGGCTTTTCTTGGTTGGAAGTCTATTGATATTTGTTAGTTTAAGTTGTGAGTATCCTCCTGATTCTGTCTGGGTAAATCATATGACTTAAGGAATTTATCGATGTCTTCAATATCTTCTAATTTATTGGAATATAGGTTTTCAAAATAATTTCTAATTTTCTTCTGTATTTCTGTAGCATCTCTTGTGATATTGCCTTTTTCATCCTGTATGTTAGTAATTTGAGTTCTCTCTTTTCTTCTCTTCTTTAGCATGCATGGCTAAGTGTTTGTCGATCTTATTTATTTTTTTAAAGAACCAACTTTTAGTTTTGTTAATTTTTTCAATAATTTCTTTTGCTTCAATTTCATTGATTTCCGCTCTGATTTTAATTATTTCTTGCCTTCTGCTAAATTTGCTGTTGTTTTGCTCTTCCTTTTCTAGGGCTTTGAGATGAAGTGTGAGCTCATTTATTCCTTGGTTTTTCCTTTTTTTTTTTTTTTTAGGAATGACCTCCAGGCGATGAATTTCCCTCTAAAAACTGCTTTCATTGTGTCCCATAGATTAGGATATGTTGTGTTTTTATTTTCATTTATCTCTAAGAATTTTTGATTTCCTCCTATATGTTTTCTGTAACCCATTGATCATTCAGTAACATATTGTTCATTTTCCATGTGAAGTAGGTTTTTTCCTTCCTTATTTTATCATTGATTACCAGTTTCGTTCTATTATGATCAGATAAAATGCATGGTATTATCTCCACTCCTGTATATGTACTGAGGGTTGTCCTATGGTATAATATATGGTCTATTTTTGAGAAGGATCCATGTGCTGCTGAGAAAAAAGTATATCCACTTGATCATGGTTGATATATTCTATATATGTCAGTTAAGTCTAGGTTGTTGATTGTGATATTGAGTTCTATATTTTCTTTATTCAACTTTTGTTTGGAGGATCTGTCCAATCGTGAGAGAGGTGTGTTGAAATCACCCATAATTATGGTGTTGTGGTCTATTTGATTTTTGAACTTGAGGAGAATTTGTTTTATGAACATTGCAGCACCATTATTTGGTGCATAAATATTGATAATTGTTATGTCTTGTTGGTGAATGGTTCCTTTTAACAGTATATAATATTCTTCCTTATCCCTTTTGATTAACTTAGTCTTGAAGGCAATTTTATTCGATATGAGGATGGCCACCCCTGCTTGCTTACGAAGACCGTGTGTGTGGTATATTTTATTTACCAAACTTTCACCTTCAGCCTGTGTATGTCTTTTCCAATCAGATGTGTCTTCTGGAGGCAGCATATTGTTGGATTTGTTTTTTTAATCCATGTTACAACCCGATGTCACTTTATTGGAGAGTTTAAGCCATTAAAGTTTAGAGTTACTATTAATATATGGTTTGTACTTCCAGATATGTTTGATTATTTATTTTTTTTTTAAATTAGTTTATTTCTCCATGATTAGCTTTGCCCCCGCCCTCTGTCTTTACAGAGGCACTTCCCACTGAAGGTTTTGGGTTTTTTTTTTTCTTTTTTTTTTTCATTTCTTCCTCGTGTAGTGTTTTGCTCAAGATGTTTTGCAATGCTGGTTTTCTGGCTGCAAATTCTTTTAGCTCTTGTTTATCATGAAAGATTTTTATTTTGTTATTGTACCTGTAGCTTAATTTTGCTGGATACAGAATTGTTGGTGGGCATCCATTGTCTTTCAATGTTTGAAATACGTTGTTCCAGGATCTTCTCGCTTTCAGCGTCTGTGATGAAAAATCCGTTGTTAACCTTATTGGTTTATTGCTGAATGTAATCTGCCTCCTTTCTCTTGTAGCTTTTAATATTTTCTCTTTGTTCTTTATATTGGATGTCTTCATAACAATGTGTCTTGGCGTTGGTCTACTGTGATTTTGTGTGCTTGGTGTCCTGTATGCATCTACAATTTGTATATATGTTTCCTTTTTTTAATTCTGGAAAGTTTTCGGTAATTATTTCTTTCAGCAGGTTACTCATTTCCTTGGTTTGAATCTCTGTACCTTTTTCTATCCTGATTACTCGTAAGTTCGTTTTTTTTATATTATCCCATATCTCTTGGATGTTTTTCTCGTGATTTTTTACCAGCCTTTCTGAGTTGGCTAGACTCTATTCAAGATGATATATTTTGTCTTCATTATCTGACGTTCTGGCTTCTACTTGCTCCATTCTGTTAGTGATACTCTCAATTGAGTTTTTAATTTGGTTTATCGTTTCCTTCATTTCTAGAATTATTGTTTGTTTTTTAATAATCTATATCTCCTGATAAAAATTCTTAACTTCTTATTTTATCTGTATGTAATTCACTTTCAAAGTGTTCTTTCACTATTTGGATTTGCTGTCTCGTATCCTCTTTAAGGTTCAATTCCATCTGTCTAAGGTATTCCTTGAGTTCCTTATATGACCATCTTTCGAATGACTCTAGATCTTCCTAAATATTTAGGCTGTCTTTCATTGTTTTTACTCCTTTTCTTCCTTGCTTTTTTATGATGCACATGTTCCTTCTTGTTCTGTTTGACTGCTGAGTTACTGTTTACTCTTATAAATTTATTTGATGCTTGGGAGGAAATATATTAGAAGGGAAGGCAAGAAGTCACTAAAAATAAAAAGTGTAGGCAGGTAGAATTCAAGGAAGAGGGAATAAGAACATTTAAAAGAAATGAAAAGACATAAAAAGAAGAAAAAAATAGAAAATAAAGAAAGGAAGAAATTTAAAAAAAATAATAATGATAATAAAAAATGAAAATTAAAATTTAAGGAAATAATACTAATAATAAAATAAAAAAATTAAAAACATAAAAAAGTTAAAGAACAACTACACCACAAAAAATGAAAATGAAAGAAAAAGAAAAAATAATAATAAATGCAGTAATATACTTCGATTAGCTTCTCATCCAGTAGGTGGTGCTGTGCCCACTAAGCCAAGCTTCTCCTCTCAACAGGAGGGAACCATTCACTGTGCAGCAGCTCTTCGTCCCAGACTGGGCGGGTCTCCAATCCTGAGTGCCTAGGGCCTTCTCTTGTGTTTCCTCAAGCCAGGCCCCACTCACCACAATACTGGCTACACGCCAGGTCTGCTGCTCCTGGGAGCCCTGTTTTCATGAACGCCTGGGCACACTCTCCCAGTTTTTCTCCCTCAGGCCCTAAGTTTGTAGATTGGGGCTGAGAACCCTCAGTGAATTTGCTTGCCCTCCAGGAGCCATGCCCCTGGTAGCTGGTGCAAGAGACCTCAGTTGTCAGCACTGGTGGGAGCGGTAGCCGAGAACTCAGTGCTACAAGTCCCCTGCCACCCCTGATTCCCTCGGTCTGGCTATGCAGCTCACAGGAGAGCTAGGAGGGGCCCTTACAGGAGAGCTGGGAGGGGCTCTTAAGGTTTCCCCGCTGTGTGGAGAGAGATCACTAGGGGATTACACACCTGTCACGAAGGTTTCAATGTAGTTGTCTCCTCCGCCCGTTATGTCAGTTCTCCGTCATGGTGGTATCCCGTGCAAATGGTGACCGTCCTTTCCCTTTGCAGGGTGACCAATGCAACGGGAGAGTCCTGTCTGACTTTCCCAAGCCCCATTTCAGTCCTTTGGCCACTGCCTATGAAGGCTCAGTTGGCTTTTACCTCTGTAAATTCACAAGGGCAGACCAGTTATTTCAGCGGGATCTTTAGTGCTGAGTCATGAGAAGCAGGTGAACCAGAGGTTGAATGCAGCCGATCCGGACTTGGTGTGTGTGTTCTGAGGGGCCCTGACTGTACGCCCCAGATCCACGTCAGTTCAGCATTGCCTAGTAATCCTGAGCAAACAGCATTTAGACAGTTTACGGCTCTCTATGCCCGCGCAATTGATGATGTCAGAAACTTGATCTCTCCATGCCCGCCACCATGTTAGATCACCTCAATGATATTCATGTTACCCTTACAGCTTCCTGGCATAAGCAAGTTTTTGGGATTATAACACTACTGCTTCTGTTTCGAGTCCAGATTTCTAGAAATGAAACCCTGCCGCCATCACCTCTGCCTCTGGACTGCGTTCACGGTTGCCGCACTCATGGGTGCTGCGCTCGACTGTGACCGTATCGGAGCCACCGCGGCCTCCGTCACTCCTCAGCCCGGTACCCGTCCCCTGGGGCCCAAGCGGCTGCTGCCATGGCTCTCCAGACCCCTCCTCCAGAGTACAGGTCCCTTTGCAAGGGGATGCAGAATGACCCCAGAGCAGGCTCTGCCCGAAGGTGCAGCGGCGAACAGGTGACCTAGGTGCTCGAGGCCACGGTCCAGCCTTCGGAGGACAGGACTCAGCACGCAGCCCAGCTCCAACCTCTAGATGCGACTGCCAGACAATGTAGACAGAGTCATCAAGACAGCCAGCAGAAAGCAAATGGCAGCTCCCGCGAAGTGGATTTTTGGCACAGAAACCACAGCCCAGCGAACAATCCCAGTCCACAAACTCTTCCTGTATATAAAAATATTTTTTAAAAAAAGGGGGTGGGGGTAACTGAGCTTTCTTTACCTCAGGTATTTACAATCCACTGCTGATTACACATTCAGGTTCTCTGCCCGGAGCGAAGCGAAAGAGGAAGCAGATGGCAGCAAAGCACCCGCGGCTCTGAGCAGCCAAGCGTCTCTTTTTCCATCTCTTTGTTCTTCCTGCTGCTTGGTAAGTGGTCTGCTACAGATTAATGGTGAAAGGAGCTCTAACCAGCTGCACGAAATCTCAATTAAAGCCGCTGCTCTGAGCATCACACTCAGTACTTCAGCAACCCCCATACGCAGTGGCCATCTTCCCTACCAGGTTTGGTTTTTTGGTTTTCGGTTTGTGTTGGCAGAGTGGCTGCCAGCAGAGAGCATAAGTTCCCCCTGGCGGTGGTGGACAGACGTGTCCTGAAGCCACAGGCCACGTCCTTGCAAGGGACGCCTTGGAGGATTCGGGGAGGGACGGATGTTCCCTCATTAGGTGACTCTGCTGCCAACCCGTCAGGTCATGCTGGCTACTTTTTTCTCTCAGGTTGAATTCACTGTCTGTCTTTGTGGTCTAACCCATCACGTTTTGCCAGTTACTAGGTTCTAATCTTTACTTCTGAACTCGTGTTAAATGTTAATTGTGTGTCCGTGTTTGTGTCACGATTGTATTGTCCTTGTCTCTGTTGGAGTAACTCTCATTATGGAACAAAGCCATTCCATGCCTCTGTTCTTGAAGCCTTTCCTGGTCCCTGGCTCCAATCCGACCCTTTCACCCATGATCCTATCACTCAAACCTTCTGCACCTCCCCCTATTCCCTCCATTCTCCCTGAGTCACAAGATTGAAGATCTTGGGGTTGTGAACAACTGGGAGCTGCATGATGGTCTTTGTGTGTCTTTTGGTCTGTGTTTCTGTTAAATGTGATGACATTGTTTGGATCGATGCGTTGTCTCGAGTTCCAACCTGCCTTAGATGTGTGGAAGTAACTTTAGCTAAATTTTAACCTAATGCTTCTCCTGTGAGGGACCAAAAGTCAGTAGAACCACCAGCTTTTCTGTTGTCACCTTTTACACCTCTCTTAGCTTTATTTTAAAGAACTTTGATGAACTTTACTCCCCTTTGTTAAGCGAGATTAGGGAAGCACTGTTTTCTATTCTTCCCATAGTTGGCTAGAGCACACCCACTGCAGAGGGAAATGCCTGGGGTCTAAGAACTTTGATATCTCTCTTAAACTTTTCTCAAAACCTTGTCCTCATTATTAAATTGGCATTAATTCTCTTTGGGGATGGGAACCAAACCTTCAGTAATAAATTTTGACATCCCAGAGGGGACTTTTAAAAAGTCCCCACTCTGCCCTCTTGGGGAAGCCTAGCACTCAAAACAACTGCAAGCAGAAAATGAACTTTTGGGGAGCTGACTACTGAAAAGTTAAGAGATATAGAAAATGCCTTGTGCCTGGGGTCAAACCACACCAGAGGAACTAATCCTATAAGTAAAAGGTGAGGCTAAGGGACTCCCAGCAGCTCCCAGAGCCATTTTGCTGTGGGAAACTCCCTTATTCCTTACCTGCACTTTAAGGATTACTCCACCTTTGCTTACTTAACAAAAGGGACAATGAATGCAGTAATATGTTGCTATTATAGATTGTTTCTTGGGGATGATCTTGGCTGAATGTGTATCTAAAAGTTGATCTTGTTTATTGTAACAATCAGGTATCTAAATGGGTTTCTAAAGCATTGCACTATCTTACAGTTAAAAGTTGGGTTTAAACAATTGTTTAGTTTGATTTCAGATAGTTCATGCTGGAAAACTTAAATACTTAGGATAAAAAAAAGAGTTTTAATTTTGAACTATGTAGCCTGAGAAAATTTCACTAGATATACCAGTGCGTTAACTTGGGCAAAGATAATAAATTATGATATGATATCTGTTCCCCTCAGTGTGTAAGATTTTTAAAAAAGGGTGCTAAATAAAATGTTGTTCTGGCTTATTGAAATGACATTAATTAGCAACAGTTTTGGAAATTTAACAGCTTAAATTCTGATGCACATGCTAGTGTGTGGTTCTTTTTAAAATTTTTTGAGCCAATTTAATGTAACTTAATACTACTTTAGAAACTTCAGAACAAAGAAAGTGACTTCATGAACCTAAAGAAACTTCTTCTGATGGAGGCTTTATATTATCAAAAATGATCCTATTTTCAGTTTTGTGTGAGCAAGTTTTTCTAGTGTAGAAAAATTTAAAAATATAAAATTTTGAGAATTAGATCTTAATACTGCATCATAATTTTCAACATCCAAACTTGGAAATTGTGACTTATAGCTAAAATGCCTTAGGCATAAGGTTTCTGCTCAGAATTCCAGCCTTTCCAGTTTTCCAGACCTCAGCCAGGACTTATGTTGATATGAAAATAAAAGAAGCCTGCAGCACTCAGCAGGAGACAGATAAAAAGGAGTAAAAATGTCTTTTTAACTGAAATCAACTAGACCCAACCAAAAAGTACATTATATGGCATTTACTAATTACTAGCCAGTCATCTTTTTTAGGACTCTTGCTTTTACTTAGATTCTGTATTTTTTTTTTTTTTTTTGAGCTCATGATCTTGATCCTGCAGACGGGTTAATGTTTCCTGATCAGTTCTATTTTTGATCAACTGTGGAGTGTTTAAACATTCCAATTGAGATTTCACCTGAAAAAGCTACAAGGCCTTTACTATTGTGTTATGTGTTACATTGTGTTACGTGTTGTATGTCGGTATGTCTGTATGTGTGTATGTCCATATATCATGCAGTGATATGACAAATGACAGATGAGGAGCGCTCATGAAAAATTTAAAAATGGATCCAAATATCTTTGATTCATGTGATTCAAATGGTTCAATTCAAATTGGGTAAAAAGATAAAAATAAAGATGTCTTTAATATTAGGCCTATAAGTTTTCTAGGTGTTCAAAAAGGCCCTAATAAAATGTTGATGTCTATAAAATAATCTGCTTAAATTCAGATATTTACATGTATTGTTTCAAAATGTGAACAGAAAGAGGTTAACAGATGAAAAAGAGAAACTAAAAGGTTCTAGATATAGATTTAATAGAGGGAAAATGTGTTTCTGGATAAGAGAGTCTATATGATTAGGTTTGTGTAAGTTGGTTATATGTGTAAGTGTTTCTCAATAAAAGAGTCTATATGATTAAGTAATTAAAAGGCTTTAAGTAAATAATAAAAAGGTTCGTGTAAGTTGGTTATATGTGTATGTTTTGAGCAAGTAATCTTAAAAAATTAAACAGCTGGTTAAACAAGTACTGTTTTTAGAAAATTGTGCCATGTTATTTCTTTAAAAAGCCAAAATTGGTTAATACAAAAACATCAATGTAATTGTGGTGTTAATGTGTTCATATCTTCCAGGAATACACGTCTGTTTGATAGAAGTTTCAAAAGAGCATTGTATCAAGCTGGTGTTCTAAGGTTGTATGGTAATTCTAGGCTTAAATGAGAAACATGTTGCAGATTTATGTATATCATTTGTGTTCTATAATTGGACTTGTTATCAATAAGATATGTACAGTTCCATTATACTTTCTACACTGAGATAAAATCTAAATGTATTTTTAAGTTTATGAGAGCCTAAACTCTGAAGGTTTTATTGTAAAACACAAAGGTGATGCCCATTCATTTCCATGTGAAAACTGTTTTCTTCAGGCTTCACAAAGGGGTGGCCTGAGGCAAAGACTTTCCTGATGTTCAGGGCAACATAACAATAGGTAATCAAAAGGCCCAAAGCAGGGTTCCTCCACTGAGACTTTACTGGTCACACTGATATCTGAGTTTTCTGAGATGCCTGCCATTCTTTTCAGCTATCCAGAACATGGCCATGACTCAGAGCTTGGAAGGGGTACATGTCTTGGACACAAAACCATGAGCCTATTCTGGAGACTGGCCAGAATTCAGGAAAAATACAGGAACGTAGAAAGATAGTAGGTGTTGCCCAGTGATAAGGCAAGCCACAGTCCATTCATGCATTGGGCAGGATGAATGTTGGGAAATTTTCTCCTTGACAGGAGACACCCACTGAGGCATTCTCTTTTCTAATGTCTACAACTATGGACACACTGGGATACACAGACAAAGAAACACTCACCTTTTCAAAGGACTAACTAGAAACAGTCCACTAGAAACCAAACAAACCACCTTTTCTAACTATTCTCAGAAAATGAGAAAAAACTACAAACCCATACCCACACCCACAAAGGCACCTCCTTCCCCATGTTGGTCTGGAACTATCCAGAGTGTCCACTGACTGGAGCGCCATACTATGTTCCCCAGAAACGGCCTGTTTTGTCTCAGATCTGGTCTCCTTGGACAACTCTGTGAAGTTGTCAGGAGCCAGCAGTGAGCCTCTACCTGCTTTCTCCAAAACATCCCCCCTTCAGAACTTTCCTGGCATTTGGCGATCCTCACATAAGTAGGTACCACAAATGACTGACTCTGTCCTTTGTAAATCCAAACAAGTTGGATCACTGGGACTGGGGCTGAGACTGGGTCTCGGTGCCTGGCTTCCTGGAACCCAAATTCGGAGAGTTCCATCAACAAGGATGTGAGGTGAGGTTACTTCCTTCAGGAACTGAATGAGGCCACTGCCTTGGCAATCACTTTTTCCTAACATTTGCTTCCTAGGGTCTCATGAGATGGAGGATGCCCCATCTTCCTGTGACACATTCACAAGTTAGAATGGTATAAAAACCATAGGCACCTGGGAACAGCTCTCCACTCAAGCCTAGTTTGGTCAATATTTCCTAAATTAAGAAGAGAGAGGATGATTCAGACACATCCTTTCATCCGGGTTGTTTGCCATGGAAGATGACTTTTGCTCTCTCAGGTCTTTCATGGCTGCCTACATCTTCTCCAGGGATCATTTCTGCATGGACCTTTGAGGTTCTCAGCAGGTGGAAGATCCCCTACATTCCTGTATTGTAAGACCAACTCTGTCCCTGCTTTTCTGTAAAGTGAGATTGAGGGATCTGTGTATAGTTAGGATTAATAACATGTTCGATTTGTGTTAGGAATCATTCTGCTGGATGAATAATGGTATTGGACACCTGCAATATTTATAAGAATATATAGGTGAAATATAAGTATGAAAACAGAAATCTAGGTAAAATTTGAAACCCAGAAATGTATTGGTCCCTTGATTAGGATACTTAGCTTTGAATTACATTCTGCACTGAGGTGAGATAAATTGATATACAATGGAATAAAACACTGTACCTCAGATGATTGAATGTAGAAGAGAACATCCAGTCAAAAAGTGGTAGTCGGTAGGATTAGGAAGATAGTAAGTTTAGGAAGAAGAGTGAGTCTAGGAGTTGGACCAATACTTCTTTAGTAATAGGGTTTTAGTTAGAGTGAATTTAAATGTCAGGGAATTTGAAGAATCAGTCACTATGATGAACTAATCAAAATATGTAGGAAAATAGATATGAATAGTGATATTAAAAAATCAGGCAAAGATTAAAGTGAGTGATAGGATTAGACATTTTCCACAGGGTTGAGGTTGAATATATAATCTTAAGATGAAACAAATTTGTTCTCACCAATAGGATTGACATTTGAGAGCCTTAGGCATCCTGGACATGGATGTTTTTAGTAATTCATACTCACATTCAATTTAGGCGTTGGTACAAACATAAGTGTGATCTTTGCATTTGTTATCCAGAATATTACTGTGATAAAATATATATGTGGATCTGGTGACATGAGTATTTCTCCCACCATTATGGGGAGCTATATTTTGAAAACTCATAAATTAGTATTGGGGATAAAAATAGGTGTACCCTGTGTCTATGAATTTAGAGATAATGCATGAATAGTCCATACTGTGAATAAATAATGTAACTGGTTCCAACTTTAGAAATTGGAAAAAATTGATATCTGAAAATATACTGGAAATCTTATATTGATATACAATTATTCATTCCAACCAATTATACATCTAATGCTAATATTAGTGTTATAATTTATCATAAAGAGTGTGTGAGTTTTGCTTCAAAATGATTATGGTAATCAAAAATAATGCGTTAGGAAGAAGTATCATGAAAAGACCAGTCAAAAAAAGGAGGAATACGTGTGATCTGAAGCAGGAAGTGATTGAAAGTATACCAAATGCCTTTAAATTTGTGAACTGTGAATGAAATGTATTTTCTAAGATGTTCATAAACTGAAGAAATAGTAATGTACCAGTGTTGAATAAAAATGAATATCAAAATATACAACATTTCCCATAGGATTCTACTTGCATTGATGTTAAACTGGGTCAGTTACTGTAGAAATATAAGGATTTGTATGCACCCTTCACTGAAGTGAGTTTTCAGTACTAGAAAACAAATATGTATTTGAGGTGGATGAATATTTCTGAAAATAATCTTGTGAAAAGTTGATTATAAAACCACATACATGAACATGAATGAATTTAGGGAGTGTATAATAAGAGACATATATTTCATATTTTGAAAAAACTAGAGAGTGTAGATTTTTCACAAAACACACACAGAGATATTAAAAAGTAGCAATATATATGCCAATCGAAATTCATCATGAAATACATAGCATACACAGATCCAAAAATATTTATTTTACTGAACATGGAGTTATGTATAATGTTGTTGAACTAGGAAGCTCACGCATAGTTTGAATTTTCAGTTCCAACAGCATTTACAAGTGTCGCAACCCCTTGCCCGCAAGGAAGACGCAACTCAGGAATCTTCTTTCAGCAGTTTATTCAGGCCCCTGATATTTCTTCTAATTCCTCTCTCGTCAGATGCCCCTCCCAGCCTTAATAAAGCATCCCAAGCCCCAATGCGAAGCTGCCACGTGAAACTTTCTCACAGGGTGCTGAGAAACCATGCACCAACTCTCCGAAACAAGGAGTTGTTTGTTACAGACCACAGTGGAGCCAGCGCCATCTTGCAATGGCGACCATAATCGGCAGAAACGGCTCACCACAGTTCCCCCCTTCTGTTTTCTGAAAACAATACAGGCGAGAGTAGAGGTCCTATCCCACTGTGCAGAAGTGGCTGCATAGTATGGCTCAGTCCTAAGGAGGGCCCTTCCCCAGATCTGAAGCCATATCAGCCGACGCCTTTTTTCGTGGGGCGGGGCGTGAACATCAAACCCGCATGCAATAGGACATGCTCTCCTTGAGGTCCACTTCAAGGATCACTCAAGTGCAGTGCCTTGCCTCGCATCCTGTATCGTTACTAAGGTGGACGAAGGGGGACAGCTGAGGCTGAACTGTGGCTGCACACAACGACAAACGAGTTGACAGCACCCTGAAAGAAAGGCACGGACTTTAAGGCGATAGAGAAGCATTAGTGTGGAAACACACCTGCGTGCAATGGCAGCAAGACCGGCAGAGTGCAAGGGCTTTCCAACACTAAGAGAATAACGAGGAAAGACATGCCGATCCCAGTGCAATGTTACAATAACTTGGGGTGTAACGACCATGTCAAAGATTTACTGTTTAAGCTGCGCAAGCCAGACTTGAGGTGAATTGCCATTTTCTAAAGCTGCAAGAGCTTGGATGATCATAGCCTTATCGTGAGCATTGCGGGCCTTGAGGCGACAGAGAAACCACAAACAGAGAAACATACCGAAGCAACACATTGCACCAAAAATGCCTACCCCCACCCACTCTTTAAAAAAGGAAAAGGCAGAAGATATCCAATCGGTGAATTGACCCAAAGTCACGGGATCAACACGGGTGCTATTCAAGACAGCTATCTGTGTTAGTTGAGACTGGATCATGTCTTCCGCTTCCATGGACCAATTTCCAGCCAAATATTCGCCAATGATGCGGGAAGCATTCCTGGAATCATTAAATCTGACAGAGGTTATGCATAAATGTTCACGTTGGTCAACACAACCCAAAAGCACTAAGTCAGCCAATTCTTCTACCTGAGCTTGGAGTAAATCTATTCTTTGGTTGGCAGCTAAAATCCCTGACAAAATATGTTGATTAATTGTATTTTGGGATTCAAGTATAGTGGAAGTTTGTTGGACAACTTGATTAATGGTGGCAGCAGTTTGTACTTGATTGGCCATAGCCACTCCGGCCGTAACCGCTGCAGCAGCAGATATCGCCACGGCTGTCACTATAGCCGCTGTGATTCCAAAATCTCTGCGGACTCTAAGTAGCTCAACAATAGGGAATTTATCAGGATCCGCAGTGACCGGGATTGGGACGAAAGTTGGAATTTTCATAACCACTGCTACAGTCCAGGAACCATTCCAACACTCAGATAAGAAACAGGTAGTATGAGAACAATCCAGCATCCCCGATGAGGTGGCCTTAGCCAAAAGGAATAAGAAGGGGGATTGGACACAGACCATTGCAGGAGGCAATGTGGCATTATACAACAGAGAGTTGAATGAAACAGATGTAAGTCTATTACCTTGTTCACTTTCCCTAACAGTACCAGAAATATTAGCCAGCCAACTTTTGGCTCCTACCAACTGAGCCAGTGCAGAAATATCGGCTGAAGCCCCCTTTTCATTGGAAATCAGCCATTGAAACCAGGACCAACCTACTCCTGTAAAGGAGCTGGCACTATTGTTAAAGTTATAAACATACCTATTAAGAGAGGGGGAAAGGGAGAAACCTTTAGCAACTTGATGTTTCTCCCAAGAATGATCCTGACAAGGCGTAAATGTTGGGGGGAAATCAAGATTAGGGGAACAGTAAGGAGAGGCCTTGAAATGAGTGGCATTATCAATATTACTAGAAGAAGGAGGCACTGGGATTAGTACCTCGGAGATAATAGCCAAGGTAGTTATGTTAAGAGCAGAGCTGCTGTTTGCGGGGGTCCCTGAGCCTGATTGCTTCCCCGAAGCTACCTTGCTCAATACAGCACTGATAATGCTTCCTGAGACCTGATTGGACCGCAATGGCTCCTCCCAGTTAGTCAAATTTTTGGTCTTAAGGCTAATGCAATTAGCGTTTCTAAGGCTGAAACAAAAAACTCCTGTGAGATTAACTTGAGATTGATTAAAAATTCTCTCCATGTCCCCTCTAGGAGAGGCACAGGGAGCAGACATCTCACATGAGGTTGAAAAAAGAGTGGGGAGGACACTAGAATTACCATGAACCAGCATCGGCATTGGCCAGGCCCGTGCCACTGCCCACCACCGCATTGGTGTCGCCTGTGCCATCGGCACCAGCACCAGAGCCAGAGCACTTAGCAGAATGAAGATCTTCATCACAGGATTGTTGTGGTATCTCTTGTTGCTGGTCAGCTGATGTCGAGACTCTTCTTGTCAAGTGTTCAGGGACCCACAATGGTTCCGTACGATCCTGGGGAAAAACATATACAGATCCTCGTGCCCATGTCAGCACGGGGTCAGGGCCGTTCCATTGGCCCGTGAGAACATCCTTCCACTTAACATAACCAATCACAGAGGGCTGAGGGGACACATGTCTATCGGCCGCAGAGCGACCATGAATATCCAAATTCAAAAAATTAATGGTAAAGAGAGCTAAGGACAGGCGTTCTTTAGGAGTGTGTTCAGCTCCTATTCCCCCTTTTTGTTTTTGTAAAGTTTCCTTTAAGGTGCGATGAGCACGCTCAACAATGCCTTGTCCTTGAGGATTATAAGGTAAACCATGAGTAAGTTGCACTCCCATAGTAGAACAAAAAGCTATAAATTGTCTGCCAGTATAAGCAGGTCCATTATCAGTCTTAAGGGATGCAGGTGCACCCCATGCTGCCCATGCCTCTAAACAGTGAGTAATGACATTACGTGCCTTTTCTCCCGATAAAGCAGAAGCATGGATAATTCCAGAGCACGTATCAACGGAAACATGCACATACTTAAGGTTACCAAAGTCAGGTATATGTGTCACATCCATTTGCCAAACAACCAATGGCTTTAATCCCGGTGGGTTTACTCCATAATTAGGGGGATGAAGAAATGTGACACAATGGGGACATTGCAATACTATCTGCCGAGCATCCGCTCTTGAAATGGAAAAACGCCTGCGCAGCGTTAATGCATTAACATGGAAGTTTTGGTGAAACAACTTAGCCCTCTCTAAGGAGGAAGCGAAGCATATCAATTGACCTTTAGTGGCTAAGTCCGCACAGGCATTACCTTGGGATAACGGACCAGGAAGAGAGGTGTGAGCCCTGATGTGCATTGGATAAAAAGAAGCAGTGCGGTTAGAGATAAGCTGTTGAAGCTGAGTAAAGTAAACAGACACATTATGGGCATCACTAATAGTTCCCACGGTCTCCAGGACTTTTAGTGCTTGTACCACATAGCTGGAGTCCAAAATAAGATTAAAAGGAAAAGAACACTGTTTAAAAACTTCAATAACAATTTGTAGTTCTACCCATTGTGGATTTCCAGGAGCAAATTGATGCTGGATAGGGGGAGAGTCATTAATTACGTAGGCTCCGATTCCAGACTTGGAACCATCAGTAAAAATGTTAACAGCCCCCGGAATTGGACTGGATGAAGTTACCTTAGGGAAAATGATGGGATGTTCTTTAACAAAATGGAATAATGGATGAGAAGGGTAGTGATTATTAATACTCCCTTGAAACGAGCAACACAGAATAGCCCAGTTGTCTAGAGTAGCACATAAAACATTAAGTTGAGCTTTAGTGTAGGGTATGATAAGAGAAGAAGGTGATTGGCCGAAAAATTGAATGCTTTGTTGAATCCCTTTAAGTGCCAATGCTGCAACAGCATCAGGATAATATTCTAAGGATTTTCCTGGGGATACATGTGGGTGGATCCATAGTAAAGGCCCATCTTGCCACAGTACTCCAGTAGGCTGCCGCATAGTGGCAAGCACACATAACTGGAAAGGTTTATCACTCTGGAGCCTGCATAGAGTGGCATGCTGTATAGCTTGTTCGACTTTTATAAGGGCCGCTCTAGCCTCAGTAGTGAGGCTACGAGGGGAAGCAAGATCTGGATCACCCTTAAGAGTAGCATACAAAGGCTGGAGCACAATATTAGGAATATGTAAATATCCTCTTATCCAATTAATATCTCCCAGCAATTTTTGAAAATCATTTAGAGTTTGGAGATCTTGAGTCCTGATGGTAATTTTTTGTGGTTTTAATTTGTCATACACAATTGTCGCTCCCAAAAACCTGATAGAATCCCCCGTTTGAACCTTTTCAGGTGTGATGTGCAGTCCATGTTGAGCCAACAGCATCACGAGTTCTTTATAAGCCTCATAAACTGTCTGTTCTAATTTTGCGGCCAATAACACATCATCCATATAGTGAATGATCTTGGTGGAGGAATACTTATGTCTGAGAGGTGCGAGTGCCTTCCCCAAATACATCTGGCACATCGTGGGACTGTTAGCCATCCCCTGTGGCAACACCACCCACTCAAACCTTTGATCTGGTTCCTCGTGATTACACGAGGGAAGGGTGAAAGCAAAACGTTGTGAATCTCTAGGATGCAAAGGAATGGAAAAGAATCAGTCTTTAATGTCAATAACAATTATATGCCAGCCTTGAGGAACAGAGGAGAGCAGAGGCAGCCCTCTTTGAATGGGCCCCATAAGCTGCATCTGAGCATTAACTGCTCGTAGATCATGCAGTAGGCGCCACTTCCCTGATTTTTTCTTAATGACAAATATGGGAGTATTCCATGGAGAAGTAGAAGGTTGGATGTGACCCAAATCAAGTTGTTCTTTGACTAGATCATGGGCTGCTGCCAGTTTAAGCGAGGGAAGAGGCCACTGAGGCACCCAAACAGGCTCCTCGGTGAGCCATGTTATGGGTATTTGAGCCCCAGTGGCCCCTAGGAAAAACCCAGACCAAACCTGTTAAGCTTTTGATGACCTTGCACAGGATGCTTACGTCCCTGTAGGTGCCTTCCTAGTCCTAGACCTGGCCTATACCCCATATTTTGCATGATATGTTGAGACACTGGGGAATAGTCATTACTAAGAGTGAACCCCATGTCTTTCATCAGATCACAGCCCCATAAAGAAATAGGTAAATCAAGTACATAAGGCTGAAAGGTACCATCGTGTCCTTCTGAGTCCTTCCAAGATAGATGTCTACAGCTGATTTGAGGGGCTTGGGCATATCCAAGTCCTCTTAAGGATTGATCAGAAGCCTGCACTGGCCATCCCCTAGACCAGTCCTTAAGGGCTATGATACTATGATCTGCTCCTGTGTCCAGCAATCCCACAATAGATTTACCTTCTATGCTTAATTCCAAAGTGGGGCGATTGCTCATATCCAGTGATAAATAGGCACAATTTCCTCTGGTGGTACCATTCTGATTTCCTGCCCGTGACCTTGGGTCAGCAGGGAAGTGATTATGCAAACTAGGCAAAATTAGCAATTGAGCAATCCGATCCCCTGGGGAGATAGACACAATGCCCCTTGGAGCTTCCACCATAACCTTTACTGCCCCTACAGTATCAGGGTTTATAACTCCGGGGAAAACATGAACACCTTGTAGGATAGAGGATGCACGTCCAATTAACAAACCTACAGTGCCAGGGGGTAAAGGCCCTTTGAACTCAGTTTACACCAATTGGACTCCCATCTTAGGTGTTAATACGAGTCTGGAGGTGTAACAGAGGTCCAATCCCGCGGCACCTGTAGTGGCTCTCCGCACCTCATGGGATGGCGCAGAGAAGGCCATGTCTCAGGTTCGGGTATGACATTCTCCATTGCCCCATATATTCGTGGGGCCTGGGGTCGGGGGCCCCTTCGGCCGTTTTGGCCCAGCTGAAATAGGCTGTCCATGGATGTCCCTCACTGATCTACACTCTCTTGCCCAATGCTTCCCCTTTTTGCATTTTGGACACAGCCCCGGTTAACGAGGGCCATTAGAAGGGCCACCGCGAGGAGGTCCAGTAAAATTGCCTTTTTTGGGACAGTCACGTTTGAAATGGCCGGATTGACCACAATGGAAGCATGTTCTGGCACCAGGACCGCCCCCTTTTGCAATCCGAAGGACAGTAGCTGCAAGACCTGCATTAGTTAAAGGTCCTCCAAGCTCTCTACACACTTTCATCCAAGCTTCTGTGCCCTTGTTTTTATAAGGAGCGATTGCTGCTTTACATTCTTTGGTGCATTGCTCAAAAACAAGTTGTTTAATCAAGGGCATTGCTCTATCAGGGTCACCAAAGATTTTTCCTGCGGCATCCACCATCCTAGCAACAAAGTCCGAGAAAGGTTCTGTGGGGCCTTGCGTGATTTTTGTTAAATTGCCAGACACTTCTCCTCTATTTGGGAGTGATTTCCATGCACGGATACAAATGTTATTGATCTGTTCATATACCTCAGGGGGGTATCCTGTTTGTTGATTAGCAAATCTGCCTTGTCCCAAAAGCATTTCCTTGTCCCAATGGGGGTGTCCCGCCGCATAGTTTTGGGCAGCCTGCTCTACAGCACCCTCTAGCACAAAGGCTCTCCAGTCCAAATATTTGCCTGGAGAAACACAAGCCCGAACAAGGCTAGCCCAATCAGAGGGAGTCATACAGTATCTAGACAGACTCTCCACCTGAGTTAATGTGAAGGCGGCATCCACCCCATAAGTGTGCACAGACTCTGCCAGGGTCTTCACAATTTTGAAATCTAAGGGCTCATGGAATCTTCCCCTATTGTCATCCTGGAAAACTGGATAAGCAAGACCCATCTCAGCGTTAACAGCCCTCCATGCTTGGGCATGGAAAGCTCTCCTCGAAACACCCTCACCGTATGGCGGCGGGTCCGGAGGATCATTTTTCTTGAGCTCCTGTTAATTTTTGTTCCCTTCTCCCATAGTTAGACTCCCTAGCTGCCGAGACAGTCTCCCGAGCTCCTCCTCCTCATTCTCCTAATCTTCTGACCCACTTTTGCATGGGAGTGTGCGCAGTGTACTGAGATCTGGATACAAGCGTTTCCTCCCCCGTTTCTCGCTCTGCACATTCCCTTCCTTCTGAAATATTTCACTCCGTGCCAGAGACAATCGCCTCCTCCCCTGTTTCTTGCTCCGCACACTGCCATCCTCCTGAAATACGTCACTGCCTGCCGGAGATAATTGTTTCCTCCCCTGTTTCTCGCTCCGCACACTCCCACCCTCCTGAAATACCTCACTGCCTGCCATTTCTGATCTTTCTTCATGTTATTGCTCTAAATCTTCTTGTCCTTTAGTAAGTGCTTCCTGACATCTGCCATCTGCGAGGCAACTACGGATCATCTTCCAAAGGGTATCACCCCACCCTCTAATATGCCCTGCTCAGAAGCAAAGTCAAGGTCTGTGCCTAACTTATCCCAGCTAGGCAGAGTAAGGCTGCCCGAGAACGCGATATCTGTCTTCAGTGCAGCAATATCTGTCTTCTGTAAAAATCTCTGTAAAGTACTACGTTTCACTTCTAGGCCCTTGGAACATAACAGGTTATCTAGGGCCAGGAGAAGCGGACTTGAAGATACGGCACCCATGACACAACAAAAGACACACAAAAAACAAAAGTGAAAGTAAGAGCGAAAGTACACAGTGCAGCTGCAATAAGATTTAATGCTCTCTCTGGCTTTACAGAGGAGCTGCTGCTATGATAGCGGGTCCCAATTACCTAGGACTAATCTCCGCTTTAACGGCGGGTCCCAATTATCTACGACTGATCTCCGCTTTGATAGCGGGTCCCAATTATCTAGGACTGATCTCTGCTTTGACCGCAGGTCCTACTTACCTGGGACTAATTGGTGCACCACCCCTGACTGCTGAAAGTTCTGGTTCCCGGGTTTTCAGCACCACTCGTCGCGACCCCTTGCCCGCAAGGAAGACGCAACTCAGGAATCTTCTTTCAGCAGTTTATTCAGGCCCCTGATATTTCTTCTAATTCCTCTCTCGTCGGATGCCCCTCCCAGCCTTAATAAAGCATCCCAAGCCCCAATGCGAAGCTGCCACGTGTAACTTTCTCACAGGGTGCTGAGAAACCGTGCACCAACTCTCCCAAACAAGGAGTTGTTTGTTACAGACCACAGTGGAGCCAGCGCCATCTTGCAATGGCGACCATAATCTGCAGAAACGGCTCACCACATACAAGGAGTGATCTCTTCTCACAATTTGTATCTGCCACGTCAGCCACCTCACAAGAATGTACATGTGGTACCAGGTAGGATTCTATATGTGCATATAAAAATACATGTGCTGAATAGGCAACAGAGAAAGGGAGACAGGAATTCACATATTTGATACCTTTTAAAACACATGGAGAACTATTTCAATTAAAAATTGACAAGATTTATAACACCTACACTTTATCATGCAAAAGGCAAGTCCAACTATACACCATGCCTCCTCTGAACTGCTTGTATTTCTATTCTGTTTGGGGTATTTTTCTCCATTATATTACGATTAGTAGTCAGAGTCTAGTAGGGTTTGGGTTAGTGTCAGGTTTTCAGTAATTCAAATGGAAAATAGGAAAATGAATCCATTGTGTATGCAAATATGTGCTACAAAAAATCTTCCCACTCTCATTCAGAACAATACCTTGACATTACCTTCACCCCAAGTAAGACACAATTAGAAGAGAATAGTTAGAAAATCTGTGAATACTTATCTGGAATGGAAAATGCTCAGGAGATCACAACCATGGGGGTTTTAGAGGAGTTTTCAAAAGTAAGGGACAGGATAAACACTCCACAATCATGGAACTCTGCTGGCCTAAAGACTTCTTGAGAAACTGCCTCTGAGGTTGGGCACTTGAAATATATGCTGGTGTCAGGAGCTTTAGCTTCCTTTGTAGTGATACCTTTTGGGGTTTGAGTGTGCAGAGTTTACCTCCCTCAGGCCTGACATTTTGCAAGAGCTGTGGCTGTCATTTAGGTCAGCTGAGGCAAACCTCAGCTAGGAGGAGGAAAAGTTCTCTTCCCCTTATCGCAAGTCACAGGTTCTGAATGGTTTGGCCAAGAGAAAGAAGCTTCCTGCATACTTGTCCAGGGAACAGTATATTCTAAAGAAACAATTGCATCCTCAGGGGATTAGATAATGTCTACAAAGAACTTTAAGAGGGTACTTATCAAATAAACAGGAACGATCTGAATTTAGCTCTGTGTATCCACTGAGGCATGATATTTGGGCAATGTGGGCAAAGTGTTATTGAAGAATTGCTTGCTTTCTAAGAAGAAGATTATAAAAGGAACTTGCAAATAAACCCCAGCATGCAGTTGCAATTGCTGCCTTTGCTCTGCATCCCCTGTGTCCTGGTTATTTCGTGTCACTTACCCAGGGACCCAAATGCTCTAGACGTTCACAATTGGCGCCAAAACAGGACCCTGCTGGATTGACAGGAAGGGTAAGTTCTTTTTCTTTATATTACAGGGTAATGGGACAATCTTCATCTTCTCCTTTTTTTACGTATTCTTAGGCATTCACTTGCCGTCTATGGTATTAACATTTCCCATTCTGATATAGAGATGTGTCTTAAGGTGGTCAGGGAATGGAATCCCTGGTTCCCGGAGGAAGGATCTATGGATGTGGATAATTGGAAACGGGTCCGTCACAATGTTGAAAAGGCCATGAGGCAAGGTGAAAAATTTCCGATTCGGTTTTGATCTATCTGGTCTATTTTATATACGATGTTTAGAGCTATGGAGGAAGAAAGGTTGATTGGCAATTTACAAAAGAAGTTAGCTCCCTCTATTCTAGATCTCCCTCTGGATATTAGTGAAAAAGAAGAGGTAGTAAGATTCGCAACAATTGACTCATAAATCTTCACAAAATTCTGCTGATTTTATTGGTAATGATACTGAAAAGAAAAGGAAAGTAAAAACGACGATTGATGATCACTCCGTTTCGGAGCAATTCAAGCTTGTTTTGGAGGAGGTTCTGGGATGTCTTAATAAATTAGAAGCTAAAATGGACCCTAGGCCATTATCGGGAACCAGGCCCTCTGCCCCTCCAGCCACTAATCCTTTTTTGGCAGCTTCTTTAAAGGCTGTCCAGGAAATGGACTCAGAACCTTCTGGCGATGAGGACGAAACTCCCTTATTTGCTTTTCCAATAATCAGGCCTGATCCAGCTAATAGAATGGCACAGCCACCTCAGTATGAGGGGATTGATATTGATCATATTGGCAGATTAAAAAAGGCAGTGAGAATGTACGGACCTCAATCCCATTATGTAAAAGAATTGCTTAATGCTTTTGCTACTCAATACAATAATTTTGCTCTTGAGGATTGGAAGCTTGTGGGCCGTGCTCTTCTATGGGAACCTGAATATCTTCAATGGCACATGTGGTTGTTAGAAGGATGTTCCACTAAGGCTAGAGAAAATGGTAACAGTAAAAACCCTGTTATTCGTTTCATTGGATACTCTATGATTTCTGGTACTGGTATGTATGTGACATTCAACATCAAATTAATATTCCTCCTGAGATTCATGAGCAATTGAAGGAAATAGCTTTAGAAGCTTGGGAAAAAATTAGACCTACTGGAGAACCTTATGGTTCATGGACAAAAGTTTCACAAAAAACCAATGAACCTTATGTAGAATTTTTGTCTAGATTAAAATTGACAATTGAATGAACCATGGTAGGAGAGGCTGCCAGGCAACAATTACTACGTTTGCTGGCTTATGAAAATGCTAATGAAGATTGTAAACGAGCCATTTTACCGAATAAAGATACAGGAGATATTCATACATACTTAAAGTTGTGCAAAGATATAACATCACAATCGAGAAAGATGCAATTATTTACTGAAACCACGGCCTCTACATGGCATGCTTTGCAGAATACAAATCAAAATTTGGCTAACATAAAGTGTTTTGGGTGCGGCCAGACTGGACATCTGAGGAAAAATTGTAAACGAAAGAATGATAAAGAAAGTAGGAGACCCGGAATAGGTCCTAAATGCAAAAAAGGTAAACATTGGGCTCGAGAATGTAGAACAAAAAATACAGCCACTTTTGCAGTTCAGGGAAATGGTCCATCGGGCCGGACCCCAGGCCCTGGACAAATAAACAGGGGGAACCCACAATCTTTTCCCTACAACCCGCAACCCAACATAGTGCGGCCGTGGACATCCCAGCCTTAAGTGATTTTGATCTCCAGGGTGGTGCTATGCCTAAAAGAATACCTACAGGAATATTTGGGCCACTACCTCCAGGGACTTTCGCTTTGCTCACAGGACGTTCCAGCCTTAATGCTAAAGGTACTACTGTCCATTTAGGCATTATCGATGCAGACTATGAACAAGAAATTCAGATTTTAATGTCTTCTCTTGCTGATGTTCATTTTTCCAAAGGAGAAAGAATTGCCCAACTTCTCTTATTACCTTACCTCCCTATAGGGGATTCCTCTAATCAGAGGCGGGGCAGATTTGGCAGTACCCACACACAAAGTGTTTTTTGGGCCACACAAATTACTAAAATGCAACCCCCTATAAAAGTAAAGCTAGGGACTAAAAAGATTAGTGCTTAATTGATACAGGATCTGATATTACTATAATAAAAACTCAAGATTGGCCGTCTAATCTTTAGTATCAAATTATACCCTGTCAGATTAAGGGAGTTAGCTCAGCTCCCATCCAAAGTATTGGCCAAGCTTTAATCCATATAACTATTCAATCAGAGGACAGACAAATAGCTGTATTAAAACCCTACATTCTAGAAGTTCCTCTTAATATAATCTGAAGGGATATATTAGTACAATGGGGAGCTTATATTCAATTTTAACTAATTCTAGATGAATCCACTGAAAATTATATGGAAATCCGAGGATCCTTTATGGATTGAACAATGGCCCTTAACAAAAGAAAAGTTAGATGCTGCTCTCCTGTTGGTCAAGGAACAATTACAACAAGGCCATATTGAATTCACTACATCCCCATGGAACTTACCTATATTTGTCATAAAAAAGAAGTCTGGTAAGTGGAGATTATTAACTGATTTAAGGGAAGTGAATAATTCTATGTACCCCATGGGGGCTTTGCAACCTGGAATCCCCTCTCCTGCTATGTTACCAAAAGATTGGCATATTGTAGTTATTGATTTACAGGATTGTTTTTTTTTTTACCATCCCTGTTCATCCTGTTGATCATAAGCGTTTTGCTTTTTCTTTACTGCAAATTAATCATAAGGGACCTCATCTTCGGTATCAATGGAAAGTATTACCCCAAGGAATGATGAATTCCCCTACGATGTGTCAAATTTATGTCGATGCAGCATTAAAACCTATCCGTAAAAATTGGCCTCAGTTATATATTTCTCATTATATGGATGATATTCTCTTTCAGGACCTGATAAACAGAAACTTGATGACCTATTACAAAAATTGCCAATTTATTTTCAACCTTATGTGTTAATAATTGCCCTTGAAAAGATACAGAAGGAGGATGTCATTAATTACTTGGGATATACAGTTGCTAGACAAAAGATAATTCCTCAAAAATTATCAATCAGGAGAGATAATTTGAAAACACTTAATGATTTTCAAAAATTATTAGGGGATATTTATTGGTTACGACCTTCTTTGGGGATACCTACTTATCAATTAAATCATCTGTTTTCATTGTTACAAGGAGATCCTGCATTTAATAGCTCTCGTATAATTACTAAAGAAGCCTCTGATGAATTAACCTTTGTAGAACAACGCATTAAAAATGCATTCCTTCAGAGAATAGATTTACAAGCCCCTATTTCTCTTTATATTTTAAATACATTTCAATATCCTACTGCAGTTCTGGGACAGCATGAGCTTCCTTTAGAATGGATTTATACAAAACATAGATTCTCCAAAAATATTATGCCATATGCTGACCAGATTGCATTATTAAATGAACAAGGAAGACAGAGAAGTATAACCTTGACGGGCTATGACATTTCTCACATAATTAGCCCATTACCTAAAGACCAATGGACTTACTTGGTACAAATGACTGAAATGCTACAAATAGCGTTGGCTGAATATACTGGAGGTATTTCCTATCATTTCCCCAAGGGCAAATTATGGGACATGCTAAAACGTCAATGATTTGTAATTAATAATATTATTAGTGAATATCCTTTTGACAATGTTGTTACTGTGTTTACTGATGGATCAAAAACTAAAAGTGCTTATTGGACAGAGAATCAATATTGGGTTCAAATAACAAAATATCAATCTGTCCAACAAAATGAATTATTTGAAGTCATTCAAGTTTTAAATGATTTTGATAATCAAGACATTAACATTCTTACTGACTCTGCATACACGATGGGAGTAGTTAAAAATATATTTATTGCAGTAGCCTATTCTAATAAACCTGCTCTACAAAATCTTTTTCTTACCTTACAAAAACTTTTATAAGCTCGTAATATTTGCATATTTACAGATTATATTAGATCACACTCTAAATTACCAGGATTTTTGACATATGGTAATGCTCAGGTAGACAAATTAGTGATGTTCAAAACTCCTCAAGAAGAACATAATCTGTATCATTCTGATGCCGGACATTTAGATATTAAATATAAGATTCCATACAAACAAGCAAAACAAATTATTAAAAATTGCCCAATTTGTCCACCTTTACATTTTAGGATGGACCTTCCAGAGTAAATCCTAGAGGGATTCAACCTAATGAATTGTGGCAAATGGTTGTTACACATGTTCTCTTGTTTGGACGTTATTCTTATGTTCATGTTACTATTGACACATACTCTAAATTTTTGTGGGCTACCGCTCAATTTGGAGAAACCACCCGTCATGTTATTCAACACTTAGTGGAAACATTTGCTATTATGGGAATTCCCACTATGATTAAAACTGATAATGGTCGGGCTTATACTAGTAAAAATTTTAAAGATTTTTGCAAATTATATGATATTGTTCATCTAACCGGAATAGAATATAATCCACAAGGACAAGCTATAGTAGAACGTGTACATGCTACATTTAAAACACAAATTAAAAAATTCAAAAGGAGGAAAATGACAGATTTAAATATGCACTTGTTTAGACATTTACAAAATCAACATAAAGCATTGTTACATCAAGCCTTATTTATTTTAAATTTCCTTAATCTTCCACAAGGAGAAATATTGACAAGAGCAGAATGACATTTTGAGCAAAAAACCTTAGAAATAGTTCATGAACCAATTTGGATAAAAATTGTGGCAGATGCTGAATGGCAGCCAGGGATTTTACTTTATAGAGGAAAGGGCTATGCTTATGTTTCAACAGAAAATGGACACCGGCAGTGGCTCCCAGGGTGGTGGATCCAGACCCATCACAATCAGAACAGCACCAAGGGGGGCACCCTATCCACTACCCTAGCCGAGGAATCAAGATCCTGAGCTTGATGTTCCGGTGGCAGCAATGGCGCGTCTTCATCTTGGGGCCCGACGTCGTTGACGTCCTAATTTCTCTCCCTTACCTACGTTGAGTCAAATTAGAAAGCTGAGTGGGGAAAGGCAAAAGGTGCTGCAACGAACAGGGAAGAGTTGCACCGCAGAAAATTTATTTCTGGCCATGTGTGCATTATTGACAGTGTCTTCCACTTCTGAGGAACGAAATAATAATACTCACTATTGGGCCTATATTCCCAATCCACCTTTGCTGGAACCTGTTACTTGGGGTGACATGGTTATTACCTTATATACTTCTCCTGCTCTTTTATCTCCCCCTTGGAACAATTTAACATATATGAATATTAATGATGGAACACCATTTAATTTCACTTATAAGAATAATAACAGTAAACCTATATGCTTGGGCATTCCTCCTTGCTTACAATTAGATTGGCAACATTGTATACTAGCTGGAAACTGGAGTAATGGTTCTCGAACCCGTTTACAACGGTTGTCTGCATGGTCCGTCAATATGACCTGGGATAATATAAGTGAACAAAAATACCCTATGTTCCCCGAGTGCCCCGATTTTACTTATCAGGACTTGAAGTACTCCCCTTTCATATGGCAGGAATGTTTAGGAAAATATGGGAAGATATTTCAGGATATTATCATGTGGGGTCCTTACGGGATGTTCTTAAAAAGTTATTCATAATGGAATATTACTGCTTGTGATTTATCTTCTACATACAGAATCCCGCAAAAAAAGAGATGGAATGAAACCATTAGGAATGACAAATTGATGGCCTGGGGTCATGGCGGAATTGCTGACCCATGCTTGGATTCAGTGCAGTACCCTCATCATTTACAAACACATTTATGGAAAATTGCTGCTGCATCTAAACCTGTAATTTTGTCTAATGACTATTTCTCTGGGACTAGTCAATCTGCTGCTTCTTATAATCTTACTGTACCTAAAGAATATAATATAACCACATGTGCGCCCATGCCACACCAGTTCTTAAATGGAAATGTTACTTTTGATGAGGGAATTTTATGCTTTAATTGTAAAATGTATACCTGTATTAATACATCTGTTTCTATTCATTCTGGTTATTCAATTGTGCTGTTACAACAGCGCTCTCACATTTGGCTTCCTGTGAACTTACAAAGACCATGGTCCCAAGATCCTGTAAATACTTTGGTTCTGGAATTTTTCAGACAATTGTTAAAACGTACTAAATGGTTTGTGGGAGTTGTTGTTCCTGTAATTCTAAGTCTTATTGCAGTGGCTACAGTTGATACAGTTTCAGGGATAGCTTTACATACTTCTTTACAAACAAAACATTTTGTTGAGGAATGGCCTAAAGATTCGTATGAGTTATGGCTATCCCAGGCTCAGATTGATTCTAGACTTCAAACTCAAATAGGTATTTTAAAACAAACAGTTATTTGGTTAGGAAAAAAGATACTTACCATAGAACAAGAAATTAGATTAAAATGTGACTGGAATTCAACTTCTTTCTGTATAACTAATATACAATATAATCAAAGCTTACATGAATGGAGTATAATACAAAATTATCTCGATGGTAATGAAACAGCTCAATTAATGATTGATTCTTTATAAAAGGATATATTTGAAATTTTTGGAAAAGGGTTTCAACATGATGATGCTGTACAAATAGCTGAATTGTTTTTAAAACAGTTAGAGAGATTAGATCCAAAAGGAATTGATCAAAGTCTTACCCATATGGCTGGAGGAGTGGGAATAGTGTTATGCTTTGTTATTATCCTTTTTGTGATTATATATTGCATGTGCATAAGACCATCTCAAAACTTTATATTAACTTTGTGGAAAAATGTTTTAGAAAAACAAAAGAAAAAGGAAGGAATTGTTGGGGTATGAGTGTGTAGAGTTTACCTCCCTCAGGCCTGACATTTTGCAAGAACTGTGGCTGTGTTTTAGGTCAGCTGAGCCAAACCTCAGCTAGGAGGAGGAAAAGTTCTCTTCCCCTTATCACAAGTCACAAGTTCTGCATGGTGTGGCCAAGAGGAAGAAGCTTCCTGCAAACTTGTTCTGGGAATAGTACATTCTAAAGAAACAAATGCATCCTCAGGGGATTAGATAATGTCTACAAAGAACTTTAAGAGGGTACTTATCAAATAAACCGGAATGATCTGAATTTAGCTCTGTGTATCCACTGAGGCATGATCTTTGGGCAATGTGGGTAAAGTATTATTGAAGAATTGCTTGCTTTGTTAGAAGAAGATTATAAAAGGAACTTGCAAATAAACCTCACCATGCAGTTGCAATTGCTGCCTTTGCACTGCATCTCCTGGGTCCTGGTTATTTCGCGACCCTTACCCAGGGACCCAAACGCTCTAGACGTTCACAATACCATCAACGATGGGTCTGCATTTATGTGACCTGGAGAACTTGGTTTCTTATTATCCAAAAAACATGAGGCAGCAGTGCTGTATTCTCTCTTTGTAGGTAAACTGTGGCCACTGGGGGCTAAGTGTCTCCCCGTCTTGACTGTAAAGCCAATTGGTCATCCAACAATTTTCGTGGTGTTTCTTGCTTCTGAACTGGGATTTTGGTATTTGCTTCATGAAATACAAGGAGTTCAACTGGGACACAGTGCTGGAGGGAGTTCTGTCATTGGTGGAGGGTCAGTGTCTTCAGGAGAATTGACCAACCAGGCTTCTATCCCACATAGCTTGGCCCCTTGTCCATAACAAATTGATTCTGAACATTGCCCTGAAACCTCTCCATATAACAAGATGCCTTTACATATAAGGGTCTGCTGGCTGCACCATGTCAGCCAAAAGCCATTTGGATGTCAATGGCAGATCAACATGGCCCCACCACAGATGTTTTATCATACACCTGCACACCACAGGTCTGGGCCCACTTCTCAGCAGGCTCCAACTTACTGGCATCTCTGTTCTACACAATTTTCATGAAACCGAGTCAGTCAAGGCACTGTCTGGCACACTCATGATCAGCAAGAAGACATCCAAAGGTTCTCCAGTGACACCTGGTCATGGGAATTTAAAAAATATCATGGTATTTATCAAGCCATTTTTCAAGGATTAAGTTGGAGGCACTGTGGGTTTCTAATCATTCAGGAACAATTAAATGTTGAGGAAGCTTATTTCAATGAAAGCTCTAGAGAACTCTCACAGGTAAGGCTTTCCAAAGAGTGACCAAAAGACACATATATTTCATATTTTGAAAATTCTGTACAGTGTGTAAATAAATAAATAAATATATATATATATGTATATATATATATATATATATATATATATATATATATATATATACACACACACACACACACACACACACACAGACACACACACACACAGACATTAAAAAACAGCAATATATATGCCAATAGAAATTCATCGTGAAATATATATCATCCACGTATTCAAAAATATTCATTTTACTGAACATGCATTTATATATAAAGTTGTTCATCTAGGAAGTCCATCCATAGGTTGAACTTTCAGTTCCAACAGCGTTTAGGAGGAGTGATCTTTTCTCACAATTTGTATCTGCCAAGTCAGCGACCTCACAAGAAAGTACGTGTGATACAAGGTACGATTCTATATGTGCATTTGAAAATACATGTAGTGAATAGGATACAGAGAAATGGGGGAGAAAGTAATTCACATATTTGATAAGTTTAAAAACACATGGAGAACTCTTTCAACAAAAAATTGGCTAGATTTATAACTCCAATGCTATATAATGGAAAAGGCAAGTCAAACTGTACATCATGCCTCCACTGATATTCTTGTATTTCTATTCTGTTTGGGTTATTTTTCTCCATCATGTTAGGATTAGTAGTCAGAGTCTAGTAGGGTATGGGATAGTGTCAGGGATTGAGTATTTCGAATGGAAAATTGGAAAAAGAATCCAATGTGTATGCAAATATATGCTACACAAAATTCTTCCCACTCTCATCCAGAATAATGCCTTGACATTACCTTCGCCCCAAATACCACATTTAGAGGAGATGAGTTAGGAAATCCGTGAATACATAACTGGAATTGAATATGCTCAGGAGTTCACAAACTTGGAGGTGGAAAAAGAGTTTCCAAAAGGAAGTGACATGGTAAACACTCCACAAACATAGAGCTCTGCTGGCCTAAAGACTTCTGGAGAAAATGCCACTGAGGTTGGGCACTTGAAATATATGTTGTTGTCAGGAGCTTTAGCTTCCTTTGTAGTGAGACAATAAAATCTGGGTCTGCATCTATGTGACCTGGAGGACATGGTATCTTATTTTCCAATGAACATGAGGCAGCAGTACTGAATTCTCTCTTAATAGGTCAACTTTGGCCACTGGGGTCTACGTGTCTCCTCGTGTGGACTGTGACGCCATTTGGTCATCCTCCAATTTTCGTGATTTTTCTTCCTGGTGCACTGGGAGTTCGGTACTTGCTTCACAAAATACAAGGAGTTCAACTGGGACACAGTGCTGGAGGGAGTTCTGTCACGTGTGGTGGGACAGGGCCTGTAGGATTATGCACCAACCAGGCTTCTGTCCAACATAGCTTGCCCCCTTGACCAAAGCAACCTGATTCTGAACATTGCCCTGAAACCTATCCATACAACAAGATGCCTTTACATATAAGGGTCTGCTTACTGCGCAATGTCAGTCACAAGCCATTTGGAAGCCAATGGTAGATCCACATGAAACCACCACAGATATTGTATCTCACAACTGCCCACCTTTGCTCTAGGCCCACTACTCAGCAGGCTCCAACTAACTGGCATCTCTGATCTACACCATTTTCGTGAAACCCAGTCAATCAAGGCACTGTCTGGTACACTCATGATCAGCAACAGGATATCCAATGGTTCTCCAGTGCCACCTGGTCATGGGAATTTCAAAAATTTTATGGTATATTGTTGGGGTTCGAGCATGCAGAGTTTAGCTCCCTCAGGCCTGACACTTTGCAAGAGCTGTGGCTGTGATTTAGCTCAGCTGAGGCAAACCTCAGTTAGGAGGAGAAAACGTTTTCTTCCCCTTATTGCAAGTCACAAGTTCTGCATGGTGTGGCCAAGAGGAAGAAGCTTCCTGCATACTTGTCCTGGGAACAGTACATTCTGAAGAGATAAATGCCTGCTCAGGGGAGTAGACAATGTCTACAAAGAACTTTAGGAGGGTACTTATCAAATGAACAGGAACAATCTGAATTTAGCTCTGTGTACCCGCTGAGGCATGATATTTCGGCAATGTGGGCAAAGTATTGTTGAAGAATTGCTTGCTTTGTTAGAAGAAGAATATAAAAGGAACTTGCAAATAAACCTCAGCATGCAGTTGCAATTGCTGCCTTTGCTCTGCATCCCCTGTGTCCCGATTATTTCGTGACCCTTACCCAGGGACCCGAACGCACTAGATGTTCACAATTGGCACCCAAACAGGGACCCTGATGGATTGTCAGGAAGGGTAAGTTCTTTTTCTTTATATTACAGGGTGATGGGACGATCTTCATCTTCTCCTTTTTTACGTATTCTTAGGCATTCACTTGCCGTCTATGGTATTAACATTTCCCATTCTGATATAAAGATGTGTCTTTTATTTATTTATTTATTTATTTATTTATTTATTTTTTATTGGTTGTTCAAAACCCTACAAAGCTCTTGACATATCATATTTCATACATTAGCATACATTAGCTTCAAGTGAGTTATGAACTCCCTTTTTTACCCCAAGTACAGATTGCAGAATCACATGGGTTACACATCCACATTTTTACATAATACCATAATAGTGTCTTAAGGTGGTCAGGGAATGGAATCCCTGGTTCCCGGAGGAAGGATCTATGGATGTAGATAATTGGAAACGGGTCCGTCACAATGTTGAAAAGGCTATGAGACAAGGTGAAAAAATTCCGATTCGGTTTTGGTCTATCTGGTCTATTTTATATACAATGTTTAAAGCTATGGAGGAAGAAAGGTTGATTGGCAATTTACAAAAGAAGCTAGCTCCCTCTATTCTAGATCTCCCTCTGGATATTAGTGAAAAAGAAGAGGTAGTAAGATTCGCAACAATTGACTCATAAATCTTCACAAAATTCTGCTGATTTAATTGGTAATGATAAGGAAAAGAAAATGAAAGTAAAAACGATGATTGTTGATCACTTCGTTTCGGAGCAATTCAAGCTTGTTATGGAGGAGGTTCTGGGACGTCTTAATAAATTAGAAGCTAAAATGGACCCTAGGCCTTTATTGGGAACCAGGCCCTCTGCCCCTCTGGCCATTAACCCTTTTTTGGCAGCTTCTTTAAAGGCTGTCCAGGAAATGGACTCAGAGCCTTCTGATGATGAGGATCACACTCCATTCTTTGCTTTTCCTATAATCAGGCCTGATCCAGCTAATGGAATGGCACATCCACCTCGGTATGAGGGGATTGATATTGATCATATTGGTAGATTAAAAAAGGCAGTGACAATGTACGGACCTCAATCCTATTATGTAAAAGAATTGCTTAATGCTTTTGCTACTCATTACAATAATTTTGCTCCTGAGGATTGGAAGATCATGGGCTGTGCTCTTTTACGGGAGCCAGAATATCTTCAATGGAACATGTGGTTTTTAGAAGGATGTGCCACTAAGGCTAGAGAAAATGGTAATAGTCAAAACCCTGTTATTCTTGCCATAGGATACCCTATGTTATCTGCCACTGGTATGCATGATGACATTCAACATCAAATTAATATTCCTCCTGAGATTCATGAGCAATTGAAGGAAATAACTTTAGAAGCTTGGGACAAAATTAGACCTACTGGAGAATATTATGGCAAATGGATGTTACACATGTTCCCTTGTTTGGACGTTATTCTTGTGTTCATGTTACTATTGATACATATTCTAAATTTTTGTGGGCTACCTCTCAAATTGGAGAAACCACCCGTCATGTTATTCAACACTTAGTGGAAACATTTGCTATTATGGGAATTCCCGCTATGATTAAAACTGATAATGGTCCGGCATATACTAGTAAAAAATTTTAAAGATTTTTGCAAATTATATGATATTTTTCATCTAACCGGAATAGAATATAATCCACAAGGACAAGCTTTAGTAGAACGTGTACATGCTACGCTTAAAACACAAATTAAAAAATTCAAAAGGAGGAAAATGACAGATTTAAATATGCACTTGTTTAGACATTTACAAAATCAACCTAAAGCATTGTTACATCAAGCCTTATTTATTTTAAATTTCCTTAATCTTCCACAAGGAGAAATATTGACAAGAGCAGAACGACATTTTGAGCAGGAAACCTTAGAAACAGTTCATGAACCAATTTGAATAAAAATTGCGGCAGATGCTGAATGGCAGCCAGGGATTTTACTTTGTAGGGGAAAGAACTATGCTTATGTTTCAACAGAAAATGGACACCGGCAGTGGTTCCCAGGGCGGTGGATCCACACCCGTCACAATCAGAACGGCACCAAGGGGGGCACCCTATCCACTACCCCAGCAGAGGAATCAAGATCCTGAGCTTGATGTTCCGGTGGCAGCGATGGCAGAATTGCTCACCCACGCTTGGCTTCAGTGCAGTACTGTCATCATTTACAAACACATTTATGGAAAATTGCTGCTGCAACTAAACCTGTAATTTTGTCTAATGGCTCTTTCTCTGGGACTAGTCAATCTGCTGCTTCTGATAATTTTACTGTATATAAAGAATATAGTATAACTACATGTGTGCCCATGCCATACCTGTTCTTAATTGGAAATGTTACTTTTGATGAGGGAATTTTATGCTTTAATTGTAAATTGTATACCTGTATTAATACATCTGTTTCTATTCCTTCTGGTTATTCCATTGTGCTGTTATAACAGCGCTCTCACATTTGGCTTCCTGTGGACGTACAAAGACCATGGTCCCAAGATCCTGTAAATATTTTGGTTCTGGAATTTTTCAGACAATAGTTAAAACGTACTAAACGGTTTGTGGGAGTTGTTGTTGCTGTAATTCTAAGTCTTATTGCAGTGGCTACAGTTGCTACAGTTTCAGGGATAGCTTTACATACTTCTTTACAAACAAAACATTTTGTTGAGAAATGGCATAAAGGTTCGCATGGTTTATGGCTATTCCAGGCTCAAATTGATTCTAGACTTCAAACTCAAATAGATATTTTAAAACAAACAGTTAATTGGTTAGGAAAAAAGATACTCACCTTAGAACAAGAAATTAAATTAAAATGTGACTGGAATTCAACTTCTTTCTGTATAACTAATATACAATATAATCAAAGCTTACATGAATGGAGTATCATACAAAATTATCTCGATGGTAATGAAACAGCTCAACTAATGATTGATTCTTTACAAAAGGATATATTTGAAATTTTTGGAAAAGGGTTTCAACATGATGATGCTGCACAAATAGCTGAATTGTTTTTAAAACAGTTAGAGGGATTAGATCCCAAAAGAATTGCTCAAAGTCTTACCCATACTGCAGCAGGAGTGGGAATAGTGTTATACTTAGTTATTATCCTGTTTGTAATTATATATTGTATGTGCATAAGACCATCTCAAGACTCAATATTAACTTTGTGGAAAACTGTTTTAGAATAACAAAAGAAAAAGGAAGGAATTTTTGGGGTTCGAGCGTGCAAAGTTTAGCTCCCTCAGGCCTGACACTTTGCAAGAGCTGTGGCTGTGATTTAGGTCAGCTGAGGCAAATCTCAGTTAGGAGGAGAAAACGTTCTCTTCCCCTTATTGCAAGTCACAAGTTCTGCATGGTGTGGCCAAGAGGAAGAAGCTTCCTGCATACTTGTCCTGGGAACAGTGCATTTTGAAGAGATAAATGCCTGCTCAGGGGAGTAGACACTGTCTACAAAGAACTTTAGGAGGGTACTTATCAAATGAACAGGAACAATCTGAATTTAGCTCTGTGTACCCGCTGAGGCATGATATTTCGGCAATGTGGGCAAAGTGTTGTCGAAGAATTGCTTGCTTTGTTAGAAGAAGAATATAAAAGGAACTTGCAAATAAACCTCAGCATGCAGTTGCAATTGCTGCCTTTGCTCTGCATCCCCTGTGTCCCGGTTATTTCGTGACCCTTACCCAGGGACCCGAACGCACTAGATGTTCACAGTATATATGGAGCCATTTTTCAAGAATGAAGTTGGAGGCACTGAGTGTTTCAATTATTTCAATAACCATTAAATGGTGAGGAAGCTAATTTCAATGAAACTCTGGAGGACTCTCACAGGCAAGGCTTCCCAAAGAGTGGCCAAAAGGTCACATGAAACCAGGCCTATTGAGGTCTACAATGTGAAGTCCATGTGTGTTTTGATTCTCAACTATGGCTGCCAAATCTTTCTGAATAAAATCATGTGATATACTGGCTGAGATTCCCAGTGCTCTGTGGAAAGCAACCCTGGGCCTAGATCTCAGTTTCCAAGGGCGAATCTTATGTGTGGCCTCCTAATATCCCAACACAATTCATGGCAATTCTTCTCTGAGATCAGTTCCAGAACTCAGTCTCTATGGGGAATCACACCAGAGTTCAAGTCCATGTGGACAGTCATCTCTTCCTACAACCACACAAATGACCACAATTAAAACAAAAAAACTCCAACATGGCCCTCATCTTCTTATATATAGAAACTCATCAAAACCTCTGGCTGCAGGTTTCCATGAGGGGTGCAGCCCAAGGCAGTTTCCAAAATAAGCTCCCATGCCCCTCATTTGCCTAAAGTCATGGTGGCCTGGACATCCTTCCTGTGAACCAGGAGTGATCAAATAGGCCTGCTATTAATACTGCTCCACTTCTCAAATTTGAGGCCTACTGACTGTGCGTTTTAGATTCTTTATGTGAATTGGAGTCATGAGAAAACCCAAGCAAATATGGGCTAGCCCCTACAGGATTTAAAGAATTTACTTGACCCAAATGATCTCTATTCTCACTTAATGGAGATCAGGAACCTTACAGAGGAAGTCGAGAGACTCTATCCACAATGACTGTTCTTTTAGCCAATTTGGTTTTGGATGTACACATAGCAGGAGTTGGCCATCCATAAGGCAAGCCAAAGTCCATTCATAAATTTGTTAGGATGAATTCTGGGAATCTTTCTAATGAACAGGACACATCCATTGATGTATTATCTTTTCTAATGTCTACAACCATGGACAGTGGGATACAGACATAGAAACACTCACTTTGTCAAAAGACTTAGTAGAAACCAAAGAAACAGCCTTTCCTACCTATTCTCAGAACATGAGACAAAACCACACACTCACACCCACACCCACACAGGCACCTCCTTCCCACAAGTAAGTCTGTGACTATCCGGAGTTCCCTCTGACTGGTGCACCATACAATGTTCCCCCTAAATAGCCTGTCCTGTCTCAGATCTTGTGTCTTTGGCCAACTCTCTGAAGTTGTCAGGAGCCAGCGGTGAGGCACTACCTTCTTTCTTAGGAATGACCCCTCTTCAGAGCTATCCTGCCATTTGGCTATCCTAACATCAGTAGTTACCAAGAAAGAATGACTCTGTCCTCGTGAAATCCAAAAAGTGAGAACACTGGGACTGGGACTAGGACTGGCACTGTTTAACTGGCTTTCTGTATCCCAAGTTCACAGAGTTCCATCACCAAGGAAGTGAGGTGAGGTCACTTCCTTCAGGAACAGAATGAGTTCACTGCCTTGGCAACCATTTTGTCCTAACATTTGCTTCCAAGGGTCCCATGATATGGAAGCTGCCCCTGCTTTTTGTGACATATTCACAAGTTAGAATGGTATATAAACCATAGGCACCCGGGAACAGCTCTCCACACAGGTCTCATTTGGTCCACCTTCTATACATTAAGAATAAAGAGGCTGATTCAGACACAGCCCTTCATCCTGACCAGGTTGTTCGCTATGAAAGATGACTTTTGCTCAATCAGGTCCTTCAAAGGTGCCTACATCTTCTCCAGGGATCATTTTTGCATGGACCTTTGTGGTTCTCAGCAGGTGGAAGGTCCTCGACATTCTTGTATTGTAAGACCAACTCTGTCCCTGCTCTTCTGTAAAGTTAGATTGAGGTAACAGTGTATGGTTAGGGCTGATAACATGTTCTCTTTGGGTTAGGAATCATTCTGCTGAATGAATAATGGTATTGGGAACCTGCAATATGTATAAGAATATATACGTGAAATATATGTATGAAAACAGAACTCTAAGTAACATTTGAAGCCCAGAAGAGCATTGGGCCCTTGATTGGGATACTTAGCTTTGAATAAATCGATATACAATGGCAAAGAACCTTGTACCTTGGATAATTGAATGTAGAAGAGAACATCCTGTCAAAAAGGATAGTCGGTAGTGAAAGGTTAATAAAATAGTTACTTTTCACTTCCTGTTTTTCTGTATGCTTAACAAAACACTGTTGAAATCTTGAGAACTGTTTGCTATTCTTGTTCCCAGAATGTACTGTCCCCAACTGCCAAACTGTAGAATATACTCCCGCACCCAGTTTCACGCAAACCGCCCACTCGCCCTTACCCATCAGTAAACTTTCCTCCCTGCCCTCTCAAGGAAAGTAAATAATCCCTGCTTAAACTATTCTCAGGGCTCTCTGCTCTATTCAAGTGAGCTCTGAGCCCCAGCATAATGGACCCCCAATAAACTCTTTGCTGTTGCATGAGACAGTCTCTTGGTGGTCTCTTCCATCCATGGTCACCCAAAATTTACATATGAATGTTACACCAAATTCCAGCAGCGGCGGACAAGAGACCCTACCGGGCTCCTCTCAGGGTAATAAGGTTAGGGCTTGGCAAAATGGCTGTTGATGAAGAGCGTGAGCTCTTTCCAATGGTGGCTGACAGACGTGTCACAGAGCCACAGGCCACGTCCCTGGGGGACGCCACAGAGGACTCGAGAAATCGAGGAACAATAGTCTCCTCGACTCAGTGATATTTTGTTTCAGATTCGGTATTGCCAGCCAATAGGGTTTTGCCTGCTACTCAGTCCTGGTCTCAGTTTTGGACGTCCATTGCCAGGATTTATTGTCTTGTCTTGTCTCTGTTGTGTGTTGTTGGATTCACTGTTTGTGTATCATTCATTATGGGACAGAGCACTTCAATGTCTCTGTCCCTGACCCTTGATCACTGGATCAAAGATCACTTAAGGACTCCGAATCTTTCTTTTTCAGTAAAACTCCAGACCTTTCAGACTCTCTGTGCCTCAGAATGACCCACCTTTGGAGTCGGATGGCCCCTAGAAGGATCTTTCTATTTCCCACTAATTTAAAAAGTCAGAGATATTGTCTTTCAGCTGGGCACACATAGCCATCCGGATCAACAGCCATATATCTTAACTTTTCAGGATCTCTGCAAATCTCCTCCTCCATGGGTGAAGCCTTTCTTTGTCCCTTCCCCTGCTCCTACTCCTTTCCCCATTATCTCTCAAACCCTCTGCTCCTCCTCCTCCTCCACCATCTGTTCTTCCTGAGTCACAAGATTTGACTCTACTGGACTCTCCTCCCCCTCCTTATACCCTGCCCTCGTCCCCCAACCACCAACACCCTCTAAGTGATTCCCCTGCAGCTGACTCAGCCTCTCCGCCATTGGAGGAATCTAAGCTGGCCCAGCGCCCTCCAGATAACTTCCCCGCGGCACACACAGCCCCTCCTCCCCAGGAGGAAGCTGGCCCGGCTAAGGGAACTCGTTGGCGGCGAATGATTGAAAACCCTGAAACTCCCATGATGCTCCCCCTATGTCCCTATGGACCATTGATTGACGAAGGCCATGGGAGAAAATGCAAGCCTACAAATATTGGCCTTTCTCCTCTTCTGACTTATATAACTGAAAAAATAACAATCCCCATTTTTCCGAGGACCCCACCTGGCTAACAGGTCTGGTTGAGTCATTGATATTTTCACACCTGCCTACTTTGGATGACTGTCAACAATTCCTAGGGACCCTCTTCATGACAGATGAACAAAAGAGAATCCTCCTGGAAGCTAGAAAAAAATATCCTCCCACCAGATTGGAGGCCGACACATCTTCCCAACTTAATCAAAGCTGGTTTTCCCTCAAAACAACCCAACTGGGACACCAACACCTTTGAAGATAGAAAGCATCTGTCCACTTACCACCAGGTTCTAATAGTGGGCATCCGAGTGGCCACTAAGCGACCAACTAATTTGGCCAAGGCAATAGAGATTATTCAAAGGCCTGATGAATCTCCCTTTATGTTTCTACAGAGAATTATGGTGGCATATAGGAGATATACTCCTTTCAATCCTCAGGCAGAGGATCAAAAGGCATCTGTAATGATGGCCTTTATTGGGCAAGCTGCCCTGGATATTAAAAGAAAGTTACAATGCTTAGATAGATTACAAGATATGACTTTGAGAGATTTAGTCAGAGAAGCCAAGAAAATATACCTTAAGAGAGAAACTGAGGAAGAGAAGGAAGCAAAGGGAGGATAAAAGAAACAAAAGACAGACTAAGGAGTTGACTATGTCCCGGTCACAACAACAAAAGGGCAGGAATTAAGAAACAGGGAGACAGGAAGGGATACCTGGTCCCAAACCAGAGGCCACCCCTGGCCTCAGATCAATGTCTACTGTAAAGTAAAACGACACTGGGCCAAAGAGTGCCCTAGAAAGAGACAGCCATGCCAGTCAGCCATTCTGACTCTGGAGGATGACAATGAAAGTCGGGGCTAAGTTCCCCTCCCCGAGTTCAGGGTAACTATTGAAGTGGAGGGGACCCCAGTAAACTTTGAAGTGGACACAGGGGCAATATATTCACAACTAAGGTCACACATTGGGCCCTCTATCAAAAAAAAAAGGTTTCTAGTTCAAGGGGCTAATGGCAGTAAATATCGGGCTTGGACAACTAAGAGGATCATGTACCTAAGGAAAGGAAAAATCCATGAATATTTCGTAGTAATCCCAGAATTCCTGTCCCCATTGATGGGCAGAGATCTGCTTACCAAGCTCCAGGCCAAAATAACTTTTAACCCTGAAGGCCCCCAAGTGGAATTTCTAAATCCTTCAATAAAAACTCCTATAGTCACAGCTCTAACTATGTCAGTAGAAAATGCACATCAACTCACTCACATTGGTTCAAAGAAACTTCAGGTATTTCTGAAGTATCAAGAACAGAGTTTTCCACTAACAGACTCACAGCAAAAAGAAATAACTGAATGGGTAAAAAAAAGCCTGTCGAGTCCATCAATTGGTTAATGCTTACCCTTCCAAGCTTCCTGCAGGAAAGCACCTACAAGGAACTAGACCAGGACAATTCTGGGAAGTTGACTTTACTGAAATTAAGCCAGCAAGGTATGAACATAAATATCTTTTAGTCTTTGTAGATATATTTTTAGGATGGATTGAAGCCTTCCCCACTAAAAGAAAAAGAAAAAAAAAAAGAAACAGTGCAAATGGTAGTCAAGAAGATCCTGGAAGACATTTTTCAAAGATACGGCCTGCCAAAGGTAATACGGTCTGATAATGCACCGGCGTTCGTGGCCCAGGTAAGTCAGAAGTTAGCCAGAAACCTGGGGATTAATTGGAAGTTATATTCTGCTTACAGATCCCAGAGTTCAGGACAGGTAGAAAGAATGAATAAAACCATTAAAGAGACATTAATGAAATTAAGCTTAGAGACCAGCATAAAAGATTGGACTATGCTCCTGCTTTATACAATGTTTCGTGCAAGAAATACTCCGTCTGTATCCTTGAGTAACCACACCCCCTGTGAAATTCTCTAGGGTGACTCTCCTCCAGTAAGGGACCTAAGCCCAACTCTAAGACCTAAGGATCCCTTCCACACCCCCTTGCTTGACAGACTTAAAGCTCTTGAAATAACTCAGCGATACCTGTTGAAACAGCTGGCCACTGCCTACCAAACTGGGGACGAGGGAACTCCACATGGATATCAAGTAAGAGACTTCATCTATGTAAGACGATATCAGGTGTCATCCCTGGAACCCTGCTGGAAAAGACCATACCAGGTGCTACTTATAATATCTACAGTGGTAAAGGTAGACGGAATCACTTCCTGGATCCATGCCTCTCATCTCAAGCCTGCGCCCTGTCCACACTCTGGCTGCAAACTGGAAAAGACTGGTAACACTTTCAAATTGCATATTCACCATGTGGATAAGGCTATAGACTCTCCCCTTGGCCACAAGTAGTCCTAACCCTCATCAGCCCGTTCAGGAGCGATGGCTGATCACAAATTCTACTGGAAAAGAAATATAATCTATCTCGCATACAGCCCCCTTAGGGACCTGGTGGCCATCTCTCAACCCAGACATTTGTCAGCTGGCTGTAGGTCTTTCCTATTGGGATATCCCTGATGAAGAGGATCCCACAATAATTCCATTAAATCCCTTCCATACCATAGATAATGGAAACAAACATAATGGATGTAGGGACACACGAGCCAGATGCACGTTGGCTAGCCTAGATTACTATGTTTGCCCGGCCGACTGTCAAAGCCACAAACAGCCATGGCTGTGTGGGGGAAAAGCTGACTTCTTCTGTAAGTCATGAAGATGTGAGCATACAGGGGCTGCCTGATGGAACCCAAACTCCTCATCAAATTCAGTACACAGTATTGGCCATATTACGAATTAGATAACAAAAACTGATGGCCCCCAAAGGGGTCTCTAGATCCTCAAATCCTGCGTGACCTTTTTAACATCTGCTAGTGCTCAAAAATGTGAAAGGAGATTCCCCTATGTGGAGGCCTTTTCCCTCCTTCGCTCACATCCTGAACTATGCTTATGCAATTGATCCTCACCTTCAGACTTCTGCTCCAGAGTCTCTGCTGTCACTCCCACCTCAGCAACCTGATTTCTCCACTACAATTAATTGATCAAGAACCCAAACCTCCACTGGTTCTCAGACCATTGCCCCCTTACTGAGGTAGCAGGTACTGAGGTACCCCTCCACCCACTCACTCCTCTCTTCTCCTGTCAGTGCCCGCACCTTAACCCACCAGGTCCTCTTACCAGCTAACCCAAAGCTCAAACCAGCTGAGGAGAGTCCTCAGACCTCTATCCAAGATGTAATGAAAATGGCCTTTAAAGTTGCTTTGTCATCACTGAAAACAGTTTACTAAGAATTTAAAGTCCCTCACATGCGTTTTAGGATACTCACTACCGTCTTCCCCTCTGCTCTACCTGTTCTACTGCTCAAGTTTTTGTTGCTAGGAAAATCCCAAACCCCTTTCCCATTATTCTTTTACATCTCTCCTTCCTCATTCTCAGATCCTCGGAGCTGCTCTCAGCCCCACCTTCTCCGTCTTTCCCCTCTGTACCAGGCTCACAGAAAAGTCTTAAGTGACCTTCTCCAGAAGTCTTCACCATGGCTGTCTTTAGGACTTTCAGCAAAAGAGTCCCTATAAAAGAGTTCAATGTAGTTAAACTTCCTCTTTTCATGTTGCCCTGTTTTACTTGGCCACTTGCTAAAAAAATCAGCACTCCTAAGCTGGACACTCCCTTACTAGTTTTTCTCAAAAATATGTGAGCAAGGCCTCTGGCCTTGACCTGGCGATTCACAGAGATGGCTACATTTCTAAGTTAACAAGTTAGCAACTGGGCTCCGTGGTAACAGCTGGCAGGGGGAAAATAAGAAAGGGAGAAAAAGCTCTTCCCCTCCCAGGTGTCCTTGAAAAGTTAACTTTCCCAGAACAGAGGAAAAAAACAGAAACAAAAACTGCTTTTTTCAACTTCTGCAAACTGTGAACTTCTGAGCCTCATCCCTTACATGTTGGGTACAAAATTCTGAAACTACCTAAACTTGGGTTTCAGAGGATTACTTGACTACATCAGAATCAATGCCCTCTGAATCTGGTTGCAACCAATTAGGACTGTTTGCCTGTCTTCAGTGCTATCTTAGGTGCCTTGCCTTATGCGTCCCTACTACAGCATAATTCTATATACTTAAACATTGTTTATGTTTTCATGAAATGGTGAACAGATGTGATTAATTGTGTAATGGTGCAGATGTTTCCCAGAGTGCTCTATCACAATGCAAGTTCATTTGAAGATCAAATAGGGGGTAATAGAACCTGGTTCCACTGGGAACATATATCCCTCACTTTAGCCATCCTATTAGAAATAGGAGTTGCTGCATGGGTGGGCACAGGAACCACTGCCCGTGTGCATGGGACACAACAAATGACCCAATTAGAAGCGGCAATTGACCAAAACTAAGATATTAGAAACCTCCATCAGAGCTTTGCATGAATCTTTAACTTCTCTCTCTGAAGTTGTTTTTCAGAACACTCGATGGTTGGACCTCCTCATCATGATAGAAGGGGGCCTCTGTGCTGCATTGAGGGAAGAATGTTGTTTGTATGCCAACCATACTGGAGTTGTAATAAAATATATGAGTAAATTAAAAAGACGCCTTGAGGAGCATCAACGATACAGAGAGGCCCAAAAAGGGTGGTTTGAGTCTTGGTTCACACAGTGTTCCTGGTTAACTACGTTTTTATCAACCCTGGCTGGTCCAATAATAATCCTCATATTATTGCTAACTATAAAACCCAGTTTTCTCAACCGTGTAATTTCTTTTCTCCAGGCTCAAATTGGACGAGTTAAACTTATGGTATTACCCCACTAGTATACAGAGAATGTGACACCCCCCAATGATCATTTTTACGATTAAAAGTAGCCAGAAAAAGAAGTGGGGAATAAAAGGTTAATTAAATAAGTACTTGTAACTTCCTGTTTTTCTGTATGCTTAACTAAACATTGTTGAAATCTTGAGAAATGCTTGCAAATCTTGTTCCCAGTATGTGCTGTCCCCAACTGCCAAACTGCAGAATGTGCTCCCTCACCCAGTTGCAGCAAATTGCCCACTCGCCCCGATCCATCAATAAACTTGCCTCCCTGCCCTCTCCAGGTAAAGTATACTTACTTTAACCCTACTTAAGCTATTCTCAGGGCTGTCTGCTCTATTCAAGTGAGCTCTGAGCACCAGCATGCTGGACACTCAATAAACCCTTTGCTGTTGCATGAGATAATCTGTTGGTGGTCTCCTCCTGCGAAGCTCACCCGACATTTACTATAATGATTGAATGTAGAAGAGAACATTCAGTCAAAAAGGAATAGATGATAGAATTAGGAAGATAGTCAGTACATTTAGGAAGAAGTGTGAGTATAGGATTTGGAACAAAAGTTCTTTAGCTATAGGGTTTCAGTTAGAGAGGGATTGTTAATGCCAGCAAAGGTGAAGAGTCAGTAACAATGATAAACTGGGGAAAATATGTAGGAAAGCAGATATAAATAGAGACATTACAAAATCAGGCAAAGTATATAGTGAGTGATAGAATTAGACATTTTGAACAGGGTTGAGTTTGAATATATAATTTAGGAAGAAACAAATATGTAGTCACCAACAGGATTGACATTTGAGAGCATTAGGCAAAATTCAGGTGGATGAATATTTCTGAGAATAATCTTGTGAATAGTTGATTATAAATCCACATACATGAACATGAATGAATTTAGGGAGTGTACATAAGACACATATATTTTATATTTTGAAAAATCTCGAGAGTACACACAGACAAAAAAGTAGCAATATATATGTCAATCAAAATTCATCATGAAATATATATCATCCACAGATCCAAAAATATTCATTTTACTGAACATGGATTTATGTATAATGTTGTTCAACTAGGAAGCTGGCCCATAGTTTGAATATTCAGTACCAACAGGGTTTAGTAGGAGTGATCTCGTCTCACAATTTGTATCTACCAAGTCAGCCAAATCACAAGAATGAACGTGTTGTACCAGGTAGGATTCTATATGTGCATATAAAAATACACATGCTGAATAGGCTACAGAGAAATGGAGACAGGAATTTACATATCTGTTAACTTTAAAAATACATGGAGAACTATTTCAACAAACAATTGACTAGATTTATAACTCCTACTCTGTATCATGCAGAAGGCAATTCCAAGTATACACCATGCCTCCTCTGAACTGCTTGTATTTCTATTCTGTTTGGGTTATTTTTCTCCATCATATTAGAATTAGTAGTCAGAGTCTGGTAGGGTATGGGTTAGTGTCAAGGATTCAGTATTTTTAATGGAAAATAGGAAATTGAATCCAATGTGTATGCAAACATATGCTACAGAAAAATCTTTCCACTCTCATCCAGAACAATGCCTTGACATTTCCTTCACCTTAAGTAAGACACAATTAGAAGAGAAGAGTTAAAACATCTGTGAATACCTATCTGGAATGGAAAATGCTCCAGATTTTACATCAATGGAGTTGGTAGAGGAGTTTCTAAAAGTAATGGACAGGGTAAACACTCCACAAACATGGAGGTCTGCTGGCCTAAAGATTTTTGAGAATCTGCCTCTGAGGTTGAGCACTTGAAATATATGTTGTTGTCAGGAGCTTTAGCTTACTTTGTAGTGAGACCATCAAAGCTGATTCTGCATCTATGTGACCTGGATGACATGGTTACTTATTTTCCAATGAAATGAGGCAGCAGTGCTGAATTCTGTCTTTGTAGGTTAACTGTGACCTCTGAGGGCTAAGTGTCTCCCCGTGTGGACTGTGAAGCCATTTGGTCATCCTCTAATTTTCGTGGTGTTTTTGCTACTGCTCTGGAAGTTTGGTATTTGCTTCACAAAATACAACGAGTTCAAATGGGACACAGTACTGGAGGGAGTTTTGTCAGGTGTGGGGGGAAGTGTCTGGAGGAGAATATCCCAACCAGTGTTTTATCCCATGTAGCTTGCCCCCTTGACAATAGCAACATGATTCAGAACATTGCCCTGAAACCTCTCCATATAACAAGATGCCTTTACATATAAGGGTCTGCTGGCTTCACCATGTAAGTCACAAACCATTTGAAATCCAATGGTAGATCCTCATGGCCCTACCACTGATGTTTTATCCAACACCTGCCCACCACTGCTCTGGGCCACTACTCAGCAGGCTCCAACTTACTGGCATCTCTGTTCTACACCATTTTCATGAAACCCAGTCAATCAAGGCACCCTCTGGTATACTCATGATCAGCAACAGGACATCCAAAAGTTTTGCAGTGCCACCTGGTCATGGAAATTTCAAAAATTTCATGGTATTTATCTACCCATTTTTCAAAGATGAAGTTTGAGGCACTGTGGGTTTCAATTCATTCAGGAATCATTAAATTTTGAGGAAGCTCATTTCAATGAAAGCTCTGGAGAACTCTCACAGGAAAGGCTTCTGAAAGAGTGCCCCAAAAGGTCGCATAAAGCCAGGCCCATTGAGGTCTACAATGTGAGGCCCATGTGTGTTTTGACTCTCAACTCAGCCTGTCAAGTCCTTAAAAATAAAATCATGTTATATACTGGCTGAGATTCCCAATGCTCTGTTGAAAGCCACCCTGGGCCTAGTTCTCAGTTTCCAAGGGAGACTCTCATGCGTGTCCTCCAAAAATCCCTACAAAATTCATGGCAATACTTCTCTGAGTTCAGTTCCACAACTCAGTATCTAAGGGGAATCAAACTAGAGTTGAAGCCGAGGTGGACCCAGTCATTTCTTCCAAACGACACACAAATGACCAAAATTATAACCAAAACACTCCCACACGACACTAATCTTCTTCCATGTAGTCACTCATCGTCACCTCTGGCAGAAGGTTTCCATGAGGGGTGCAGCCAAAGACAGTTTCCAAAATAAGCTGGCTTGCCCCTCATTTGCCTGAAGTCAGGGTGGCCTGGACACCCTTCCTGTGAAACAGAGTGATAAAATAAGCATGCCTTTAATACTGCTCTGTTTCTCAAATTTGAGGCCTACTGACTTTCAGATATAGATTTTTTATGTGATTTGGAGTCATGAGAAAACCCAAACACCTCTGCAGGGCTTGGAAGAACTCATTTGACCCAAAGAATCCGTATTCTCACTTGATGGAGGTCAGGAACCTAACAGAGAAAGGCAAGTGACTTCATCCACAATGACTGATCTTTTTGCAATTACGGTTTTGGATGCACACATGGGATCATTCTTTAGATCCATCAGGTGCTGAGAATCTAAGTCACAGCCACACACAAGGCCAAGAGGCTAATTCAGCCACATCCCTTTCCAAAGCAATTAAGCAAAGAGCCACAGGTGATGCCCATTCATTTCCATTTGAAAACTGTTTTCTTCAGGCTTCACAAAGGGGTGGCCTGAGGCAAAGACCTTCCAGACATTCATTGCAACAGAAAAATAGTTAAGCAAAAGAACCAAATCAGGGTCTCTCCACTGAGACTTTCCTGGTTTCACACTGATATCCTATATTCAGGGCAACAGAACAATACGTAAGAAAAGGCGCAAAACATGGTCTCTACACTGAGACTTTCCTGGTAACACTTATATCTGAGTTTTCTGAGAATCTCGCTATTGTCTTCAGCTATCCAGTACATGGCCATGTCACAGAGCTTGGAGGTGGTACGTATCATGGAAACAAAACCATGAGCCAATTCTGGAGAGTGGCCAGAATTCAGGAAGAAAAGAGGAACTTAGGAGGATAGCAGGTGTTGTCCATGGATAAGACAAGTTGCAGTCCATTCATTAATTGTCTAGGATGAATTATGGGAAGACTTATACAAGACTAGACATGCATTAATGCATTATCTTTTCTAATGTCTACAACAATGGACACAGTGGGATACACAGAAATAGGAACACTAGTCTTGTCAAACGACTTACTAGAAACAGTCCACTCAAAACCAAACAAAGCGACTTTCCTACCTTTTCTCAGAACATGAGAAAAAATCACAAACACACACCCACTCCCACAAAGGTACCTCCTTCCCGCAAGTAGGTCTGTGACTATCCAGAGAGTCCTTTGACTGGTGGGCCAAACTATGTTCCCCCAAAATGGCCTGTCCTCTATCAGATCTTGTTTCCTTGGCCAACTCTGTGAAGTTGTCAGGAAAAATTGGTGAGCCACTACCTGCTTTCTCAGGAAAGGTCCCACTTCAGAGATCTCCTGGCATTTGTTCTTCCTCACATCAGTAGGTACCAAGAAAGACTGACTCTATCCTTGTTAAATCCAACCAAGTGAGCCCACTGAGACTGGGTGCCTGGCTTCTTGGATATCAAGTTCAGAGAGTTCCATCACCAAGGAAATGAGGTATGTCACTTTCTTTGGAACTGAATGAGGTCACTGCCTTGGCAACCACTTTGTCCTAACAGTTGCTTTCAAGGGTCCCATGAGATGGAGCTGGCCCCTACTTCCTGTGACACTTTCACAAGTTGGAATGGTATATCAGCCATGGGAACCTGGGAAAAGCTCTCCACACAGCCCTGGTTTTGTCCATCTTCTCTACAGTAAGAAGAGAGAGGCTGATTTAGACACATCACTTCATCCTGACCAGGTTGTTTGCCATTGAGGATGACTTTTGCTCTCTCAGGTCCTTCATAACTGCCTAAAACTTCTCCAGGTATCATTTCTGCATGGACCTTTGAGGTTCTCGGCAGGTGGAAGGTACCCTACTTTCCTGTATTGTAAGAACAACTCTGTCCCTGCTCTTCTGTAAAATGAGATTGAGGGAACAGTGTATGTTTCGGGTTAATAACAGGCTCGATTTGGGTTAGGAATCATTCTGTGCGATGAATAATGGTATTGGAAACCTACGATATTTACAAGAATATTGAGGTGAAATAAAAGTATGAAAACAGAAATCTAGGTATGATTTGAAGCCCAGAAAACCATTGGGCCCTTGACTGGGATACTTAGCTTTGAAGTATGTTCTGCAAATATGTCTCAGATAATTCAATATACAATGGCATAGGATATTGTACCTTGGATGATTGAATGTAGAAGAGAACATCCAGTCAAAAAGTGATAGTAGGTAGGATTAGGAAGATATTCGGTATGTTTAGGTAGAAGAGTGAGTATAGGATTTGGACCAAAAGTTCTTTCCCAATAGGGTTTTGGTTTAGAGAATGAATGTAAATGTCAGCACATATGAAGAGTCAGTAACTATGATGAGCTGGGTAAAATATGTAGAAAAGCAGATATCAATAGAGACATTATGAAATCAGGCAAAGTATAAAATGAGTGATAGGATTAGACATTTTATACAGGGTTGAGTTTCAGTATATAATCTTAGGAAGAAACAAATATGTAGTCACCAATAGCATTGACATTTGAGAGCATTAGGCAACCTGGACATGGATGTTTTAGTAATCCATGTACACTTTCCATTTTGGCTTTGGTACAATCATAAGTGTGACCTTTACATTTTTTGTTCAGAATATTACTGTGATAAAATGTATATGTAGATAAGGTGACATGAGTATTTCTACCACCGTTTCTGGGAGCAATATATTGAAGATGTAAAATTAGTATTAGCGGTAAAAGAGGTGTACCCTGTGTCTATGAATATAGAGATAAAGCATGGATAGACCATACTGTGAATAAATAATATAACTTGTTCCAACTTTAAATAATGGATTGGACTGATATCTGAGAAATTACAGGAAATCTTATATTGATATACAATCATTCATTTAAACCAGTTATACATCTAATGGTAATATTAGTGTTTTGGTTTATCATGGAGAGTATGTGAGTTTTGCTTCAATAGTGATTATGGAAATTGAAAATAATATGTTTGCAAAGAATTCTCATTTAAAGACCAGTCAAGAAACCCTGACAATACATGTGTTCTAAAGCAAGAAGTGATTAAAGTTGAAACAAATGCCTATAAATTTGTGAACTTTTGGATGAAATGTATATCCTATGATGTGCAAACACTGAAGAAATAGTAATGTACCAGTGTTGAATACAAATGAATGTCAAATTACATATCATGTCCCATAGGAATCTACTTGCATTGATGTTAGACTGGGTTAGTTACTGTAGAATTATTCGGATTTGTATGCACCATTCAATGAAGTTAGTTTTCAATACTAGTAAACAAATATGTATTTCAGGTGGATGAATATGTCTGAGAATAATCTTGTGAAAATTTATTATAAATCCACGTACATGAACATGAGTGAATTTAGAGAGTGTATATAAGACACGTATATTTTATTTTTTGAAAAATCTGGAGAGTGTATGTATATATACAAAAAAAACACATGCATACATTAAAAAGTAGCAATATATATGCCAATCAAAATTCATCATTAAGTATATATCATCAACAGATGCAAAATATTTATTTTACTGAACATGAGCTTATGTATAATGTTGTTCTACTAGGAAGCTTGTAGGTTAAATTTGCAGTTCCAACAGCGTTTAAGAGTAGTGAACTCTTGTCACAATTTGTATCTGCCAAGTCAGCCACCTCACAAAAATGTACATGTGATACCTGGTAGGATTCTATATGTGCATATGAATATACATGGATGAATAGGCTACAGAGAAAGGGGAACAAGAATTCACATATCTGTTAACTTTAAAAACACATGGAGGACTATTTCAATTAAAAATTGACTAGATTTACAACTCCCACCTTATATAATGCAAAAGGCAAGTCCAACTATACAACATGCCTCTTCTGAACTGCTTGTATTTCTATTGTGTTTGGCTTATTTTTCTCCTTTATATTAGGATGAGTAGTCTGAGTCTAGTAGGTATGGGTTAGTGTCAGGGATTCAGTATTTCGAAAGGAAAATTGGAGAATGAATTCAATGTGTATGCAAATATGTGCTGAACAAATATCCTTCCACTCTCATCCAATGCAATGCCTTGTCAATACCTTCGCCCCAATTGACACAATTAGAGAAGAAGAGTTAGAAAATCAGTGAATGCATATCTGGAATGGAAATGCTCAGGAATTCACAACCTTGGAGTTGGTAGAGGCGTTTCCAAAAGTAAGGGACAGGGTAAACAATCCACAAACATGAAGCTCTGCTGGCCTAAAAACTTTTTGAGAAACTGCCTCTGAGTTTGGGCACTTGAAATATATGTTGTCGTCAGGAGATTTGACTTCCTTTGTAGTGAGACCATCAAAGTTGGGTCTGCATCTATGTGACCTGGAGGACATGGCTTCTTATTTTCCAGTGAAGATGAGAAGCAGTGCTGAATTATGTCTTTGTAGGTAAACTGTGGCCAGAGGGCACTAAATGTCTCCTCGTGTGGACTGTGAAGCCATTTGGTCCTTGTCCACTTTTGGTGATGTTTTTGCTACTGCACTGGGAGTTTGGTATTTGCTTCATGACATACAAGGAGCTCAACTGGGACACAGTGCTGGAGGGAGTTCTGTCACGTGTGGTGGGCCACGGTCTGCAAGAGAATGCACCAATCATGCTTTTATTCCTCATAGCTTGCCCCATTGCCCCCTTGTCCATATCAACCTGATTCTGAACTTTGCCCTGAAACCTCTCCATATAACAAGATGCCTTTATATATAAGGGTCTGCTGGCTGCACCATGTCAGTAACATGCCATTTGGAATACAATGGTAGATCCGCATGGCCGTACCACCGATGATTTATCACACACCTTCCCACCACTGCTCTTGGCCCACTACTCAGAAGGCTCCAACATACAGGCATCTCTGTTCTACACCATTTTCATGAAACCCAGTGATACAAGGCTCTGTCTGGTATACTCATGATCAGCAATAGGACATCCAAAGGTTCTCCAGTGCCACCTGGTCATGGGAATTTCAAAAATTTCATGGTATTTACCTACCCATTTTTCAAGGATGAATTTGGAGGCACTGTGGGTTTCAATTCATTCAGTAACCATTAAATGTTGAGGAAGCTCAATTCAATGAAAGCTCTGGAGAACTCTCACAGGCTAGGCTTCCGAAAGAGTGTCCAAAAGGTTACATGAAGCCAGGCCCATTGAAGTCTACAATGTGAGGCCTATGTGTGTTTTGACTCTCAAAATGGCTGCCATGTCTTTAAGAATAAAATCATGTGATACCCTGGCTGAGATTCCCAGGGCTCTGTGGAAAGCCACCCTGGGCCTAGATCTCAGTTTCCAAGGGCGATTCTCATGAGTGGCCTCCTAAAATCCAAATAAAATTCATGGCAATACTTTTCTGAGGTCAGTTTCACAACTTAGTCTCTAAGGGGAATCACACCAGAGTTCAAGCCCAGGTGGACCCAGTCATTTCTTCCAACCGCCAAACAAATGACCAAAATTAAAACCAAAACATTCCCACATGTCCCTCATCTTCTTCCATATAGTCACTCATTGTCACTTCTGGCTGGAGGTTTCCATGAGGGGCGCAGCCCAAGACAGTGTCCAAAATAAACTCGCTTGCCCCTCATTTGCCTAAAGTCAGGGTGGCCTTGTCACCCCTCCTGTGAACCAGGAGTGATCAAATAAGCCTGCCATTAATACTGCTCTGTTTCCCCAATTTGAGGCCTACTGACTTTCAGGTATAGATTCTATATGTGATTTGGAGTCATGCAAAACCCGAAGCACCTCTGCAGGGCTTGGAAGAACTCATTTGACCCAAAGATTCCATATTCTCACTTGATGGAGGTCAGGAACCTAACACAGGAAGGCAAGAGACTTCATCCACAATGACTGATTTTTTGTCATTATGGTTTTGGAAGCACACATGGGATCATTCTTTAGATCCATCATGTGTTGAGAATCTAAATCACAGCCACAAACAAGGCCAAGTGGCTAATTCAGCCACATCCCTTTCCAAAGCAATTAAGCAAAGAGCCACAAGGTGATGCCCATTCATTTCCATTTCAAAACTATATTCTTCAGGCTTCACAAAGGGGTGGCCTGAAGAAAAATCCTTCCAGATATTCAGTGTAAGAGCAGTACTTAAGCAAAAGGTCCAAAGCAGGGTCTCACAACTCAGAGTTTCCTGGTCACACTGATATCTGAGTTTTCTGAGATGCTCGCCATTCTCTTCAGCTCTCCAGTACATGGCCATGTCACAGAGCTTCGAGGTGGTACATAACTTGTACACAAAACCATGAGCCTATTCTGGAGAGTGGCCAGAATTCAGGAAGAAAACAGCAACTTAGGAAGATAGCAGGTTTTTCCCATCGATAAGACAAGCTGCAGTTCATTCATATATTGGGCAAGATGAATTTTGGGAAGATTTATACTAGACAGGACACATACATTAATGCATTTTCTTTTCTAATGTGTACAACACCAGACACAGTGGGATACACAGACAAAGAAACACTCGCCTTGTCAAACGACTTACTAGAACAGTCCACTCCAAACCAAAAAAAACCGCCTTTCCTACATATTCTCAGAACATGAGACAGAACCACAAACCCATAGCCACTCCCACAAAGGCACCTCCTTTTCCCAAGTAGGTCTGTGACTACCTGGAGTGTCCTCTGACTGGTGAGCCATACTATGTTCCCCCGAATTGGCCTGTCTTGTCTCAGATCTTGTCTCCTTGTCCAACTCTGTGAAGTTTCGAGGAGCCAGCGGTGAGCCACTACCTGTTTTCTCAGGAAAGGTCCCTATTCAGAGCTCTCCTGGCATTTGGCCATCCTCACATCAGTAGGTACCAATAAAGACTGACTTTTTCCTTGGAAAATCCAAACAAGTGAGCCCACTGGTACTGGGACTGGGACTGCCTCTTGGTGCTTGGCTTCTTGGATACCAAGTTCAGAGAGTTCCGTCACCAAGGAAATGAGGTATGTCACTTTCTTTGGACCTGATTGAGGTCACTGCCTTGGCAACCACTTTGTCCTAACAGTTGCTTCCAAGAGTCCCAAGAGATGGAGCCGGCCGCTACTTCCTGTGACACTTTCACAAGTTAGAATGGAATATAAACGATAGGCAACCGGGAACAGCTCTCCACACAGGCCTGTTTTGTTCAGTCTTCTCTACAATAAGAAGAGAGAGGCTGATTCAGACACATCCCTTCGTTCTGACCAGATTTTTTTGCCATGGAAGATGACTTTTGTTCACTCAGGTTCTGCATACATGCCTACAACTTGTACAGGTATCATTTCTGCATGGACCTATGAGGTTCTCAGCAGGTGGACGGTTCCCTACTTTCCTGTATTTTAAGAACAACTCTGTTCCTGCTCTTCTGTAAAATGAGATTGAGGAAACAGTGTATGTTTAGGGTTAATAACAGGTTCAATTTGGGTTAGGAATCATTCTCTGCGATAAATAATAATGTTGGGAACCTGCGATATTTACAAGAATATCGAGGTGAAATATAAGTATGAAAACAGAAATCTAGGTATGATTTGAAGCCCAGAAGGGCATTGAGCCCTTGATTGGGATACTTAGCTTTGAATTATGTTCTGCAAAGATGTCTCAGATAATTCGATATACAATGGCATAGGACCTTGTACCTTGGATGATTGAATGTAGAAGAGAACATCCAGTCAAAAAGGGATAGTCGGTAGGATTATGAAGCTAGTCGGTAGGTTTAGGTGGAAGAGTGAGTATATGATTTGGACCAAAAGTTCTTTAGCAATAGGGTTTCGGTTTGAGACTGAATGTAAATGTCAGCACATAAGAAGAGTCAGTCACTATGATGAGCTGGGGAAAATATGTAGAAAAGCAGATATCAATAGAGACATCACAAAATCAGGCAAAGTATAAAGTGACTGATAGGATTAGACATGTTCAACAGGGTTGAGTTTGAATATATAATCTTAGGAAGAAACAAATATATAATCACCAAAAGGATTGGCATTTGAGAGCATTAGGCAACCTGGACATGGATGTTTTTAGTAATCCATGTTCACTTTCCATTTAGGCCTTAGTACAATCATAACTGTGACCATTAAATTTTTTGTCCAGAATATTTCTGTGATAAAATGTATATGTAGATCAGGTGACATGAGTATGTCTTCCACCATTTCTGGGAGCAATATATTGAAGACGTAAAATTAGTATTGGGGTTACAAATAGGTGCACCCTATGTCTATGAATATAAAGATAAAGCATGAATAGACCATACTGTGAATAAATAATATAACTTGTTCAAACTTTAAATAATGGATTGAACTGATATCTGAAAAATTACAGGAAATCTTATATTGATATACAATCATTAATTCCAACCAATTATACATGTAATGGTAATATTAGTGTTTTGGTTTATCATAAAGAGTGTGTGAGTTTTGGTTCAAAAGTGATTATGTAAATCGAAAATAATGTGTTTGGAAAGAAGTCTCATAAAAAGACCAGTCAGGAAACCTGGAGGAATGCATATATTGTGAAGCAGGAAGTGATTGAAAGTAAAACAAATGCCTATAATTTTGCTAATTTGTGGATGAAATATATATCCTATGATGTGCATAAACGCATGAAATAGTAATGTACCAGTGTTGAATAAAAATGAACGTCAAAATACACATCATGTCCCATAGGAATCTACTTGCATTGATATTAAACTGGGTCAGTTACAGTAGAAATATTAGGATTCACGTGCATCATTCACCAAAGTTAGTTTTCTTTTTTTAAAAATTTTTATTTATGTTTGTTCAAAACATTACATAGTTCTTGACATATCATATATCACATTTTGATTCAAGTGGGTTATGAACTCCCATTTTTACCCTGTATACACATTGCAGAATCACATCAGTTACACATCCATTGATTCACATATTGCCATACTAGTGTCTGTTCTATTCTGCTACCTTTCCTATCCTCTACTATCACCCCTCCCCTCCCCTCTCCTCCCCTCTTCTCTCTCTACCCCCTCTACAGTAATAAATTTCTCCCCCTTGTATTATTTTTCCCTTTTCCCGCACTTCCTTTTGCATAAAATTTTGTATAACCCTAAGCTCTCCTTCCATTTCCATGCAATTTCCCTTCTCTCTCCCTTTCCCTTCCACCTCTCATCCCTGTTTAGTGTTAATCTTCTTCTCATGCTCTTTGTCACTACTATGTTCTTAGTTATTCTCCTTATATCAAAGAAGACATTTGGCATTTGTTTTTTAGGGATTGGCTAGGTTCACTTGGCATAATCCGCTCTAATGCCATCCATTTCCCTGCAAATTCAAAGATTTTGTCATTTTTTAATGCAGAGTAATACTCCGTTGTGTATAAATGCCACATTTATTCATTCTTCCTTTGAAGGGCATCTAGCTTGGTTCCACAGTCTTGCTATTGTGAGTTGTGCTGCTATGAACATCGATATAGCAGTGTCCCTGTAGCATGCTCTTTTTAGGTCTTTAGGTTTTAGACCAAGAAGGGGAACATCTGGGTCAAATGGTGGTTCCATTCCCAGCTTTCCAAGAAATCTCCATACTGCTTTCCCATTTGGCTGCACCAATTTTCAGTTCCACCAGAAATGTACAAGTGTACCTGTTTCCCCATATCCTCGCCAGCACTTGTTGATGTTTGACTTCATAATGGCTGCCAATCTTACTGGAGTGAGATGGTATCTTAGGGTGGTTTTGATTCACATTTCTCTGACTGCTGGAGATGGTGAGCATTTTTTCATGTACTTGTTGATTGATTGTATGTCCTCCTATGAGCAGTGTCTTGGCCCATTTGTTGATTGGGTTATTTGTTATCTTATTGACAAATTTTTTGTATTCTTTGTATACTCCGGATATTAGGGCTCTATCTTAAGTGTGAGGAGTGAAGATTTGTTCTTAGGATGTAGGCTCCCTATTTACCTCTCTTATTGTTTCTTTTGCTGAGAAAAAAACTTTTTAGTTTGAGTAAGTCCCATTTGTTGATTCTAGTTATTAACTCTTGTGCTATGGGTGTCCTATTGCGGAATTTGGAGCCTGACTGCACAGTATGTAGATTGTAGCCAACTTTTTCTTCTATCAGATGCCGTGTATATCAAGCTCCTTGATCCATTTTGAGTTAACTTTTGTGCATGGCGAGAGAAAGGGAAACAGTTTCATTTTGTTACATATGGATTTCCAGTTTTCCCAGCACCAATTGTTGAAGATGCTATCCTTCATTCATCGCATGGTTTTAGCCCCTTTATCAAATATAAGATAGTTGTAGTTTTGTGGATTGGTTTCTGTGTCCACTAATCTGTACCATTGGTCCACTCGCCTGTTTTGGTATCAGTATTATGCTATTTTTGTTACTATTGCTCTGCAGTATAGTTTGAAGTCTGGTATCGCTATACCGCCTGATTCACACATCCTGCTTATCATTGCTTTTGCTATTCTGGGTCTTTTATTTTTCCATATGAATTTCATGATTGCTTTCGCTATTTCTACAAGAAATGTCGTTGGGATTTTGATTGGCATTTCATTAAACCTATAGAGAATTTTTGGTAATATCGCCATTTTGATGATGTTAGTTCTGCCTATCTATGAACAGGGTACATTTTTACATCTTCTAAGATCTTCCTCTATTTTTCTCTTTAGTGTTCTGTAGTTTTCATTTTATAAGACTTGCACCTCTTTTGTTACGTTTATTCCCAATTATTATTTTTTTTTAGGATATTGTGAATGTAGTGGTTGTCCTCATTTCCGTTTCAGAGGATTTGTCGCTGATATACTGGAATGCCTTTGATTTATGCATGTTGATTTTATATCCTGCCACTTTGCTGAATTCATTTATTAGCTCTATTAGTTTCTTTGTAGACCGTTTTGGGTCTGCTAGGTATAGAATCATGTCATCTCTAATAGTGATAATTTAAGTTCTTCTTTTCCTATTTTTATGCCTTTAAATTTTTTCATCTGTCTAATTGCTCTGGCCAGTGTTTCAAGAACTATGTTGAAGAGAAGTGGTGAAAGAGGGCATCCCTTTCTTGTTCCAGATTTTAGGGGGAATGCCTTCAATTTTTCTCCATTCAGAATGATGCTAGCCTGAGGCTTAGCAGAGATTGCTTTTACAATATTGAGGTATGTTCCTGTTATCCCTAGTTTTTCTAGAGTTTTGAACATAAAGGGATGCTGTACTTTGTCGAATGCTTTTAATGCATCTATCGAGATGATCATGTGGTTCTTATTTTTAAGTCTATTGATGTGATGAATAACATTTATTGATTTCCATATATTGATGCAGCCTTGCATCCCACGGATGAATCCTACTTGATCATCATGCACGTTTTTTTTTTTTATATGCTTTTGTATCTGATTTGCCAGAATTTAATTGAGGATTTTTGCCTCTAGGTTCATTAGAGATATTGGTTTGTAGTTTTCTTTCTTTGAAGTGTCTTTTTCTGGTGTAGGAATCAGGGTGATGTTGGCCTCATAGAATGAATTTGGAAGTTCTCCTTCTTTTTCAATTTCCTGAAATAGCTTGAAAAGTATTGGTATTAGTTCCTCTTAAAGGTTTTGTAACACTCTGCTGTATACCCATCGGGTTCTGGGCTTTTCTTACTTGGTAGTGTTTTGATGGTTTCTTCTATTTCCTCAATTGATATTGGTCTGTTTAGGTTGTCTATAACCTCCTGACTCAATCTGGGCAGATCATATGACTTAAGAAATTTATCGATGCCTTCACTGTCTTCTATTTTTTTGGAATATAAAGATTCAAAATAATTTCTGATTATCTTCTGTATTTCTGAAATATCTGTTGTGATATTGTCTTTTTCATCCCTTATGCTAGTAATTTGAGTTCTCTCTCTTATTTTCTTCGTTATCATGGCTAAGGGTCTGTCGATTTTATTTATTTTTTCAAAGAACCAAATGGGTTGACGTGTCTGCCACACTGGCAGGCTGCTGGGCCTGGTTCTCCAATCGGTTTCAGATCTGCCTACCCTGCGGGAGCGGGTGGTGGCTCTGCTTTGCCCCTACTCTAATTGGGGTGTCGTGACAACCATGCCGCCAGGTCGCTGGGACTGTTCTGGGCGTGGGGAAAGGCTCTGCTCTACGCCTACTCCAACTGTGTTGATGTGACTACCACGCCGGTGGGCCACTGTGCTTGTACTGGGCTCGGGAGAAGGCTCTGCTCTGCCACTACTCCAATTGGGGTGTCGTGTCTACCACGGTGGCAGGCCGCTGGGCCTGTTCCGCAGGTCAGTCACAGGTCTGCTTACATTGCGGGCGCGGGCGGCGGCCTGCTTGGCCTCTACTACAATTTGGGTGACGTGACTACCATGCCAGCAGTAGGCTGGGCCTGATCCGGGCCCAGGCAGCAGCTCTGCTCTGCCCCTACTCCAATTGGGGTGACGTGACTATCATGCCGGTGAGTCGCTGGGTCTGTTCCGGTCATGGGCAGCAGCTCTGCTCTGCCCCTTCTGCCCCTCTGGCTTGATGACAAAGTGAGAGAGACTCCGGTGTTTGTGACTCACTTTCTTTACCAGAAGACCAACTGTTTCTGTCACCGCTGGTATTGATGAAGTTATCTCCTCTGCCACTTTCTGATGACATCAGATCTCTGCCATGTTGATACACCATGCGAACGGCAGCATTTCGTTCCCTTTGCCGGGTGACCAAAGCAATGGGTGAGTCCTGACCGGCCCTCACAAGCCCCATCTCAAACTTGTTGCCACTGCCTATGAAGGGTCGGTTGGTATTAACCTCCAAAGTATTCAGCAAGACCCGGACCGAGAAGCAGTTTCCGCGAGTTCTTTAGCCCTGGGCCAGATCAGTTCCAGGAGCTGAAATTCGGCCGCTGTGGGCTTGGTGTATGTTCTGATAGGAGCAGGCTCCAAGAAGCAGTTTGCACGGGTTCTTTAGCACTGAGCCTGAGTAATTTGTCTGCAAGACACAGGCGAATGGCAGCCTGAAATTACCCGGTCTATAGCTGAATGAGTGGCGATCAATCTAACACAGGGATGGTGACGTCAGTTCTCCAAGATGGTGGCTGCTGGCTTCCTCTGTGGTCTGACCAGTGTGGAGAATCGAATTGGACCGCTTCCTTCCCCCATCTCAAACCCAGAATTCAGCACTGAGCACAGTGATTGCACAGCTGACAGGAGCCCACAGAATTCACACCACTGTATATTTGCATTGCTATCTCGTCGTTTCTCAGAGTGTGCCGCACACTCTAGCCGCAGGGCGATTTGCTGAAAAAGCAGCATGACCCTCCGTGCGGATAGACCATTCGCGTTGCAGCCCCCGTAGCTGATCCTCGTGAGATAGAAATACTTCAACTAGGTTTTGGAGCACCCCAATTTTGCTGGAAATTCATAACAAGATAGGTTTTAGCAGTTCTAACTCGTCAATCTCCCGCACAGTGATGCGGTACATGGGGGTGATGCACTCCCTTTGCCGCCATCATATGATCCCCTGGAGTTAGCTTTCAGTACTAGGAAACAAATACGTATTTCAGGTGGATGAATATTTCTGAGAATAATCTTGTGAAAAGTTGATTATAAATCCACATACATGAATATGAATGAATTTAGGGAGTTTATAATAAGACAAATATATTTCATGTTTTGAAAAATTTGGAGACTGAATATATATATATTTATATATATATATACACACACACACACACACACACACATATATATATATATATATATATATATATATATATATATATATACACACACACACACACAGAGACATTAAAAAGTAGCATTATGAATGCCAATTGAAATTACCATGAAATATATATCATCCACAGATCCAAAAACATTCATTTTACTGAACATGGATTTATGTTGTTCAACTAGGAAGCTCACCCATATGTTGAATTTTCAGTTCCAACAGCGTTTAGAAGGAGTCATCTCTACTCACAATTTGTATCTGCCAAGTCAGCCAACTCAAAAATGTACATGTGATACCATGTAGAATTCTATATGTGCATATAAAAATACATGTGCTGAATAGGCTATAGAGAAAGGGAGACAGTTATTCACATATTTGTTAACTTTTAAAACACATGGATAACTATTTAAATTAAAATTGGCTAGATTTATAACACCTACCAATTATCATACAAAAGGCAAGTCCAACTATACACCACGCCTCCTGTGAACCTCTTGTATTTCTATTCTGTTTGGGTTATTTTTCTACATCATATTAGGATTAGAAATCAAAGTCTAGTAGGGTATGTGTTAGTGTCAGGGATTCAGTATTTCGAATGAAAAATTGGAAAATGTATCCAATGTGTATGCAAATATGTGCTACACAAAAATCTTCCCACTCTCATTCAGAACAATGTCTTGACGTGACCTTCGCCCCACGTAAGACACAATTAGAGGAGAAGAGTTAGAAAATCTGTGAATACATATCTGGAATAGAAACTGCTCAGGAGTTCACAAATTTGGAGGTGGTAGAGGAGTTTCCAAAAGTATTTATCTTGCCATTTTTCAAGGATGAAGTTGGAGAAACTATGGGTTTCAATTCATTCCAGAACCATTAAATTTTGAGGAAGCACATTTAAAGGAAATCTCTGGAGTATTCTCAGAGGCCAGGCTTCCCAAAGAGTGGCCAAAAGGACACATGAAGCCAGGCCCATTGAGGTCTACAATGTGAGGTCCATGCTTGTTTTTACTCTCCACGATGGCTGCCATGTCTTTAAGAATAAAATCATGTGATATCTTGGCTGAGATTCCCTGTGCTCTGTGGAAAACCACCCTGGGCCTAGATCTTAGTTTCCAAGGGAGACACTCATGCCTGTCTTGTAAAATCCCAACACAATTCATAGCAATGCTTCTCTATGGTCAGTTCCAGAACTCAGTCTCTAAGGGGAATCACACCAGAGTTCAAACACAGGTGGACCCAGTCATCTCTTCCAACCGACACACAAATGACCACAATTAAAACAAAAACAGTCTCACATGGCCCTCATCTTCTTCCATACAGATAATCATCATAATGTCTGGCTGTAAGTTTCAATAGGGGGCGCACATCCACATGTCCACAACACGGATGTTTTATGACAAACCTGCACACCACAGCTCTAGGCCCGCTACTGAGCAAGCTCCAACTTACTGGCATTTCTGTTCTACACCATTTTCATAAAACCCAATCAATAAAGGCACTGTCTGGTACACTTATGATCAGCAACAGGACATCCAAAGATCTCCAGTGCAACCTGGTCATGGGAATTTCAAAACTTCTCCCAAGTAGTTCTGTCACTATCCTGAGTGTTGTCTGACTAGTGGGCCATGCTATAATCCCCCAAAATGGACCATCCTGTCTCAGATCAGGTCTCCTTGGCCAACTCTGTGAAGCTGTCACGAGCCAGCAGTGAGCCACTAACTGCTTTCTCAGGAAAGGCCCCTCTTCAGAGCTCTCCTGACATTTGGCCCTCCTCATATCAGTAGGTACCAAGAAACACTGAATCTGTCCTTGGTAAATCCAAACAAGTGTGCCCACTGGGACTAGGACTCGGAATGGTTCTCGGTGCCTAGCTTCTTGGATCTTAAGTTCACAGAATTCCATCACCAAGAAAGTGTGGTGAGGTCACTTACTTCAGAAACTGAATGTGGTCACTGCCTTGGCAATCATTTGTCCTAACAGTTGCTTCCAAGGGTTCCATGAGATGGAGGCTGCCACTACTTCTTTTGACTCTTTCTCAAGTTAGAATGGTTTACCAACCATCGGCACCCAGGAAAAGCTCTCCAGATAGTCCTGGTTTGGTCCACCTTCTCTACATTAAGAAGAGAGAGGCTGATTCAAACACATCCCTTCATCCTGACCAAGTTGTTTGTCATGGAAGACGACTTTTGGTCTCTCAGGTACTTCATAGCTGCCTACATCTTCTCCAGGGATAATTTCTGCATTGATCTTTGTGATTCTCAGCAGGTGGAAGATCCCCTACACTCCTGTATTGTAAGACAAACACTGTCCATGCTCTTATGTACAGTTAGATTAAGAGAACAGTGTATGGTTAGGGTCAATAACATGTTCGATTTCGGTTAGGAATCATTCTGATGGATGAATAATGGTTTGGGGAACCTGTGATATTTATAAGAATATATAGGTGTAATACAATTATGTAAACAGAAATCTAAGTAAGATTTGAAACCCAGAAGGACATTGGGCACTTGATTGGGATACTTAGCTTTGAATTATGTTCTGGACACATGTCTCAGATTAATCCATATACAATGATAAAGGACCATGTACCTTGAAATATTGAATGTAGAAGAGAACATCGAGTCAAAAAGGGATAGTCGGCAGGATTAGCAAGATAGTCGATATTTTTAGAAAGAAGAGTGAGTGTATGATTTGGACAAAAAGTTCTTTAGCATTAGGGTTTCTGTTAGAGAATGAATGTAAATGTCAGAAGATGAGAAGAGTCAGTCACAATGATGAACTAGGAAAAATATGTAGGAAAGCAGATATGTATAAAGAAATTAGAAAATCATGCAATGTATAAAGTGAGTGTTAGGATTAGACATTTTCAACAGGCTTGATGTTGAATATATAATCTTATGAAGTAACAAATATGTAGTCACCAATAAGATTGACATTTGAGAGCATTAGGCAACATGGACAGGGATGTTTTTAGTAATCCAAGCTCATTTTCCATTTAGGCTTTGGTTCAGTAATAATTTTGAACTTTGAATTTTGTGTCTAGAATATTACTGTGATAACATGTATATGTAGATCAGGTGACATGAGTATTTCCTCCACAATTTCTGGGAGCAATATTTTGAATATGCATAATTTAGTATTGGGGGTACAAATAAGTGTACCCTGTGTCTATGAATATAGAGAATACGCATGAATAGACCATACGGTGAATAAATAATATCTCTGGTTCCAACTTTAAATAATGGATTGAATTGATATCTGAAAATATACAGGAAATCATATATTGATATACATACATTCATTCCAACCAGTTATACATCTAATGGTAATATTAGGGTTATGTACATCTAATGGTAATATTAGGGTTATGGTTTATCATGAAAGGTTGTGAGTTTTGAAGAAAAAGTGATTATGTAAATCGAAAATAATGTTTGAAAAAAAGTCTCATGAAAAGAACAGTCAAGAAACATAGAGGAATACATGTTTTCTGAAGCAGGAAGTGATTGAAAGTGAAACAAATCCCTACTAACTTGTGAACTTGAGGATGAAATACATATCCTATGTTGTGCATAAACTGAGGAAACAGTACTGTACCAGTGTTGAATAAAAATGAACTTCAAAATACCCATCATGTCCCATGGGAATCTACTTGCATTGATGTTAAACTGGATCAGTTACTGTAGAATTATTAGGATATGTATGCACCATTCACTGAAGTTAGTTTTCAGTACTAGGAAACAAATATGTATTTCAGGGTGGATGAATATTTCTGAGAATTATCGTGGAAAGTTGATTACAAATCCAGATACATGAACAAGAATGAATTTAGGGAGTGTATACAAGAGACATATATTTCATATGTTGAAAAATCTGTAGAATATATATATATATATATATATATATATATACACAAAACACACACAGACATTAAATGTAGCAATATATATGCCAATCGAAATTTATCATAAAATATATATCATCCACAGATGCAAAATATTTAATTTAGTGACCATGGATTTATGTATAATGTTGTTCACTAAGAAGCTCACACATAGGTTGAATTTTCAGTTCCAACAGCATTTAGGAGGAGTGATCTCTTTTCATAATTTTTATCTGCCAAGTCAGCAACCTCACAAGAATGTACGTGTGATATTAGGTAGGATTCTATATGTGCAAATAAAAATACATGTGCTGAATAGGCTCCAGTGAAAGGGAGACAGGAATTCACATATTTGTTAACTTTAGAAACACATGGAGAACTATTTCAACAAAAAATTGACTATATTTATAACTCCTACCCTATATAATGCAAAAGGCAAATCTAAATACACACTATGCCTCCTCTGAATTGCTTGTATTTCTATTCTGTTTGGGTTATTTTTCTCCATCATATTAGAAATAGTACTCAGAGTCTAGTAGGAAATGGGTTAGTGTAAGGGCTTCAGTATTTCGAGTGAAAAATTGGAAAATGAATTATACTTATAACACCTAGAGCAGTAAAAGTAGATGGAATCAATTCCTCGATCCATGCCTCTCATTTCAAGCCAGCGCCCTGCCCAGACACTCCCTGGAAACTGGAAAAGAGTGGTAATCTTTTAAAATTGTGTATTCGCCATGTGAATAAGGCTATAGACTCTCCCCTTGGCCACCAGTAGTCCTAACGCTCATCAGCCCGTTCAGCAGCGATGGCTGATCACAAATCCTACTAGAAAAGAAGTATGGTCTATCTTGAATACAGGCCCCTGAGGAACCTGGTGGCCATCCCTCCACCCAGACATTTGTCAGCTGCCTATAGTTCTTTCCTTTTGGTATATCCCTGATAAAGAGGATCCCACTAAAATTCCATTAAATCCCTTCCGTAACATAGATAATGGGAACAAACATTATGGATGTAGGGACACGCGAAGCAGATGCAGGTTACCTAGCCTAGATTAGTATATTTTCTCGGCAAACTATCAAAGCCACAAACAGTCTTGGCTGTGTGGGGGAAAAGCCGACTTCTTCTGTAAGTCATGGGATGTGAGCATACAGGGGGTGCCTGGTGGAACCCAACCCCCCCACCAAATTGAGTACACAGCATTGGCCATATTACCAATTGGACAACAAAAACCTATGGCCCCCAGAGGGGTCTCTAGATCCTAAAATTCTGCATGACCTTTTCAACTTTGACAAGTGCTCAAAAGGGTGGAAGAAAATTCCCCTATGTGTAGGCCTTTTCCCTCCTTTGCTCACATTCCGAACTATGCTTCTCCAATAGATCCCCACCCTCAGCTTTCTGCTCCAGACTCTGCTGTCACTCCCACGTCAGCAACCTGATTTCTCCCCTCCAATTACTAGATCAAAAACCCAAACCTCGGATCTCAGACCATTGCCCCCTTGCTGAGGTAGCAGGTACTGAGGCACCCCTCCACCCACTCACTCCTCTCTTCTTCTGTCGATGCCCGCACCGGGTCCCACCAGGTCTTCTTACCAGCTAACCCAAAGCTCAAACCAGCTGAGAAGAGCCCTCAGACCCCTATCCAAGATGTAATGAAAATGGCTTTTAAAGTTACTTTCTCATCACTGAAAGCAGGTTACTAAGAATTTAAAGTCCCTCACAGGCTTTTAGGGAAACTCACTCCCATGTTCCCCTCTGCTCTATCTGTTCTACTGCTCAAGATTTTCTTGCTAGAAAAATCCCAAACCCTGTTCCCATTAATCTTTTACATCTGTCCTTCCTCATACACAGATCCACGAAGCTGCTATCACTCCCCGCCTTCCCAATTGATGCTTTCTCTTTTCTAATATCTACAACCACAGACACAGAGGGATACACAGACATAGAAACACTCACCTTGTCAAAGGACTTACTAGAAACAGTTCACTGCAAACCAAACAAACCGCCTTTCCTACCTATTCTCAGAACATGAGACAAAACCACACACTCACACCTACATCCAAAAAGGCACCTACTTCCTACAAGGAGGTCTGTGACTATCCAGAGTGTTATCTGATTGTTGGGCCATACACTGTTCCCCTGGAATGACCAGTCCTGTCTCAAGTCTGGACTCCTTGGCCAACTCTGTGAAGTTCTCAGGACACAGCGGTGAGCCACAACCTGCTACTCAGGAAAGGTCGCTCTCCAGAGCTCTCCTGGCATGTTGCCATCCTCACATCAGTAGGTACCAAGGAAGACTGACTCTGCCCTTGGTAAATTCAAACAAGTGAGACCACAGGGTCTGTTACTGGGACTGGCTCTGGGTACATGGCTTCCTGGATCCCAAGTTCAGACAGTTCCATAACTAAAGAAGTGAGGTGAGGTTACTTACTTCAGGAACTGAATGAGGTCACTGCCTTGGCAACCACTTTGTCCTAACAGTTGCTTCCAAGGGTCCCATGAGACAGAGGGTCCCCCTACTTCCTGTGACACTTTCACAAGTTAGAATTCTATATCAACCATAGGCACCCGGGATCAGCTCTCCACCTAGGTCTGGTTTGGTCCATCTTCTCTACATTAAGAAGAGAGAGGCTGATTCAAACACGTCCCTTCGTCCTGACTAGGTTTTTTGCCATAGAAAATGACTTTTGCTCTCTCAGGTCCTTCATAGCTGCCTATATCTTCTCCAGGGATCATTTCTGCATGGACCTTTGAGGTTCTCAGCAGGTGGAAGATCCCCTACATTCTGTATTGTAAGACCAACTCTGTCCCTGCTATTCTGTAAAGTTAGATTGAGGGAACTGTGTATGGTTAGGGTTAATACCAGGTTCAATTTGGGTTAGGAATCATTCTGCAGGATGCATGATGGTATTGGGAACCTGCGATATTCACAAGAATATATAGGTGAAATATAAGTATGAAAACAGAAATCTAGGTAAGATTTGAAGCCCAGAAGGGCATTGGGCCGTTGATTGGGATCCTTAGCATTCAATTATGTTCTGCACAGATGTCTCAGATAATCCAGATTCAATGGCATAGGACCTTGTACCTTGGATGATTGAATGTCAAAGAGAACATCCAGTCAAAAAGGCATAGTCAGTAGGATTAAGAAGATAGTCGGTAGGTTTAGAAAGAAGAGTGAGTATAGGATTTGTACCAAATGTTCTTTAGCAATAGGGTTTCGGGTAGAGAGTGAATGTAAACGTGAGCACATGTGAAGAGTCAGTCCCAATGATAAACTGGGGAAAATATGTAGAAAAGCAGATATTAACAGAGACATTAGGAAATCAGGCAAAGTATAAAGTGAGTGATAGGATTAGACATTTTCAATATGGTTGAGGTTGCATATATAATCTTAGAAAGAAACAAATATGTAATTAGCAATTGGATTGACCTTTGATAGCATTAGGCAATATGAACATGGATGCTTTTAGTTGTCCTTGCTCAGTTTCCATTTAGGCTTTGGTAGAATCTTAAGTGTGATCTTTGCTTTTTTTGTCCAGAATATTACTGTGATAAAATGTATTTGTAGATCTTGTGACATGAACATTTCTTCCACCATTTCTTTGAGAAATAATTGGAAGATGTATAAATTAGTTTTGGGGGTACAAAGAGGTGTAACCTGTGTTTATGAATATAGAGATAATGCATGAATAGTCCATACTGTGAATAAATAATATAACTGGATCCACTTTAAATAATGGATTGAATTATTATCTGAAATTATATAGGAAATCATATATTGATATACAATCATTCATTCCAACCAGTTATACATCTAATGGAAATATTAGTGTTATCGTTTATCATGAAGGGTGTGTGAGTTTTGGTTCAGAAATGATTATGGAAAACGAAAATAATGACTTTGGAAAGAAGTCTCATAAAAAGACCAGTGAAGAAACATGGAGAAATACATGTGTTCTGAAGTAGGAAGTGATTGAAACTGAAAAAAAAATGACTATAAATTTGTGAACTTGTGGATGAAATACATATCCTATGATGTGCATAAACTGAAGAAATAGTAATGTACCAGTGTTGAATAAAAATGAACGTCAAAATGCACATCATGCCCCATAGGAATCTACTTGCATTGATGTTACACTGGATCAGTTACTGTAGAAATATTAGGATATGTATGCACCATTCACTGAAGTTAGTTGTCAGTACTAGGAAACAAATATGTAGTTCAGGTAGATGAATATTTCTGAGAATAATCTTGTGAAATTTTGATTTTAAATCCACACATATGAATATGAATGAATTTAGGGAGTGTATAATAAGACACTTATATTACATATTTTGATAAATCTGGAGAGTATATATATATATATATATATATACACACACACACACACACACAACCAGACATTAAAAGCTAGCAAAATATATGCCAATCGGAATTCATCATGAAATATATATCATAAAGATTCAAAAATATTCTTTTGACTGAACATGGGTATATGTATAGTGTTGTTCTACTGGGAAGCTCACCCATAGGTTGAATTTTCAGTTCCAACACCGTTCTGGAAGAGTGATGTCTTCTCACACTTTGTATCTGCCAAGTCATGAAACTCACAAGAATGTACGTGTGATACCAGGTAGGATTCTATTTGTGCATATAAAAATACATGTGCTGAATAAGCTCCAGAGAAAGGGAGACAGAATTCACATATTTGTTAACTTTAAAAACACATGGAGAACTATTTCAATTAAAAATTGACTAGATTTATAACATTTACCCTTTCTCATGCAAAAGTCAATTCCAACTCCGAACTGCATGTATTTATATACTGTTTGGGTTATTGTTCTCTATCATATTAGGATTAGTAGTCAGAGTCTAGTAAAATATGGGTTAGTGTCAGGTATTCAGAAATTCGAATGGAAAATAGGAAAATTAATCCAATATGTATGCAAATATGTGCTACAAAAAATCTTCCCACTCTCATCCAGAACAATGCATTGACATTGCCTTCGCCCCAAGTTAGATACATTTAGAGGAGAAGAGTTAAAAAATCTGTGATTACATTTCTGGAATGAAAAATGCTCAGGAGTGCACAAACTTGGAGGTGGTGTAGGAGTTTCTAAAAGTAAGGACAGGGTACACACTCCACAAACATGGAGCTCTGCCAGCCTAAAACTTTTTGAGAAACTGCCACTGAGGTTGTGAACTTGAAATATATATTGTTGTCAGGAGTTAAGCTTCCTTTGCAGTGAGACCCTCAAAGCTGGGTCTGCATCTATGAGACCTGGAGGACATAGTTTCTTATTTTCCATGAACACGAGGCAGCAGTGCTGAATTCTCTCTTTGTAGGTTAACTGTGGCCACTGGGGCTTAGTGTCTCCCCATGTGTAATGTGAAGCCAATTGATCATCCTCCACTTTTTTGGTGTTTCTTGCTTCTGCACTGGGAGTTTGGTATTTGCTTCATGAAATATAAGGAGTTCAAATGGTACACAGTGCTGGAGGGAGTTCTGTCAAGTGTGGTGGGTCAGAGTCTGCAAGAAAATGCACCATCCAGGCTTCTATCCCAGAAAGCTTGCCTCCTTGTCCATAGCAACATGATTCTGAACATGGCCCTGAAACCTCTCCATATAACAAGATGTCATTACAAATAAGGGTCTATTGGCTGCACCATGTAAGTCAGAAGCCATTTGTAAACCAATGGCAGATAGACATGGCCCAACCACAGATATTTTATCACACACCTGCCAACCACTGCTCTAGGCCCACTACTTAGCAGGCTCCAACTTACTGGCATCTCTGATCTAAATAATTTTCATGAAACCCTGTCAAACAAGGTACTGTCTGATACACTCATGATAAGCAAAAGGACATTCAAAGGTTCTCCATTGCCACCTGGTAATGGGAATTTCAAAAATTTCATGGTATTTATCTAGCCATTTTTCAAGGATGACGTTGGAGGCCCTGTGGTTTTCAATTGTTCAGGAAGAATTAAATGTTGAGAAAGCTCATTTCAGTGAAAATTCTGGAGAAGTCTGACAGGCAAGGCTTTCCAAAGAGTGGACAAAAGGTCACTTGAAGCCAGGATCATTGAGGTCTACAATGTGAGGTTCTGTGCGTTTTTACTCTTAACTATGGCTGCCAAGCCTTTCAGAATAAAATCATGTGATATCCAGGCTGAGATTCCCAGTTTTTTGTGGAAAGCCACCCTGGGCCTAGATCTCAGTTTCCAAGGGTGACTCTCATGTGTAACCTCTTAAAATCCCAACATAATTTATGGCAATACTTCTCTGAGTTCAGATCCAGAACTCAGTCTCTAAGGGGAATCACACCAGAGTTCAAGCCCAGTGGACCCAGTCATCTCTTTCAACCGCCACACAAATGACCACAATTAAAACTAAAATACTCCCACATGGCCCTCATCTTCTTCCATATAGACACTCATTATAACCTTGGCTGGAAGTTTCCATGAGGCACGCAGCCCAAGACAGTGTCAAAATAATCTTCCCTGCCCCTCATTTGTCTAAAGTCAGGGTTTTCTGGACACCGTTCCTGTGAACCAGGACTAATCAAAGAGGCCTGTCACTAATACTGCTCCGCTTCTCCAATTTGACTCATACTGACTGTTGGGTATAGATTCTTTGTGTGAAATTTAGTCATGAGAAAACCCAGGAACCTATGCACTAGCCTTTCCAGGGCTTTGAAGAACTCATTTGACCCAAAGGATCTCTATTCTCACTTGATGGAGGTCAGGAACCTTACAGAGGAATGCTAAGGACTTATTCGACAATGACTGCTCTTTTGGCCATTTTGGTTTTGGATGCACACATGGGATCTTTCTTTAGATCCATCAGGTGCACCCACCATTGCTCTAGGCCCCCTACTCAGCAGGATGAAACTTTCTGGCATTTCTGTTAAACACCATTTTCATTAAAACCAGTCAATCAAGGCACTGTCTGGTTTACTCATTGTTGGGAAAAGTATAAACGTTAGCCATACCCCAGAGAAAATCCCCAACATGGCGCCTAAGGACTTCTTTTTCCAACCTTCTTCTTTTTTGCACTGGTGTGAAAATTTTCTGCCTGTGTGAACTCTCCCACCGGCGCCAATTTCAAATCTTGCTAGCGGGGAACCTAAGCCCCAATGAGAACTGATTCCTGGGCTCCGGAGCTGATATCTTAAAGAACTTGCCAATAAACGCGTTGTCTGCCATTTATGGAAGCCCTTCCATCTCCCCCTTAGTTCTCTATAAGCACACAGCTTTTTGCAATAAAACTGAAATTCTCCAGGCGAAGTGTCTTTGCGTAGGGAGTTCTTTCATTCTGGTGCCCTGTGTGAGGATACAGGTGAGCTCTTTCCAACAAGAGCCCCGCCCCTCGCTCCGCAGAGACAGTCCGCCCTTGTCCGCTCTTTTCAGATGCTGGCTTCCTGCACTCACCACTGATCTGATGTAGGTAAGCCTCCCCCGGACCCTGGCTCGCCAACTCCCTTTGGTCCACCACTGGTTTTGTGACCGTGATCGTCGTGCACACTCCAGACGCCCGTTAGGGGGCAGGGAATTTCTCCCACTAAGACCTTTACTGGTCGCAGTGGACCCTCTGGTGATCCATTTCCCTTTGGGGCGTGAGGCTTCTGAGTTTACACAAGAGGCTCTGTGGTTTTTTTCTCCTCCACTGCCGCTGCCACTGCTGGCTAGAGTTGCTGTTTCCTGCGGGGCTGCTGTGTCTGGCTGAAGCTGCCTCTCTGCTCGGGGAAAACTGAACTCTCGGCCTGGAACTGCATTCTGCCGGAGCCGGAGGAGTTCTGTTTTCATTACTGACTACTTCCACTGAGGTCGAAAACTTTCCTGAAGTCAGGTTGCCTGTAGCTCCAACCCCATTGGGTATCACAAATCGCACTTCACTGGTGAATACCTGGTAGTGCCCTCTGTATTTCCTCATGACGGCTGGTGATTTTGGGGACGCCCACCTGACCCCCCCACCCCCCCGTTCGCCCTGAGCTTCCTGGAAGCCGTTCCAGCCCGGGTTTTCTCTTTGTTTCTCTCGCTTACTATTATTCTCTCTCTCTCTCTCTCTCTCTCTCTCTCTCTCTCTCTCTCTCTCTCTCTCTCTCTCTTTCATCTCTCCGTGTGACTATGGGCACCTCTTCGTCTGTACCTGAAGCCTCACCTCTCAAATGTTTAATAAAAAATCAGGCCACACTCTCCCTCACACCAGACATCAACCCAAACTTCTAATCATATTCTGTACCCAAGATTGGCCTACATATCCACTGGATAATGGCAATCATTGGCCTCCAGAAGGCTGCTTAGATCCAAACGTCCTCCGGGACCTTTTTAACTATTGCCAACATCTGAAAAAGTGGAGGGAGATTCCCTGTGTTGAAGGTTTTAGCCTTCTAGCACAGCACCCTGCTCTCTGCTGCTCCTGCCCTCCCTCTCAGGTCCTCCTTGCTTGCAAACCTATCTCTTCCCCTACTTCTACTCCTGACTTCGCAGATTCTTCCTCATTCAACCCAGCAGATGAACCCCCATGTTATCCCCCAGCCCCATCTGCCCCTTCTCTCCCACTATACCCTCTTCTTCCTCTGCCTGATTCCATGGATCCTCAGCCTTCCATTTCATTCCCCTCCTCTCCGCCCTCTTCTGCCTGCTCCACCTCCTCCTCCTCCACAGAGACACTCCCTTCCTCTCCCTCACCTTCCTGTCTGCCGCCTGCCTCTTTCACTCCTCCTGTTACTAGGACTAAGGGACTTCTTCCCACCCCCAAGACAATTGCACCCCATCATGAGGTAGCTGGTCCCGAGGGTGTCATCAGAGTCCACGTGCCCTTCTCCATGTCGGACATTACTCAGCTAGAGAGGAATTTAGACTCATTTACCACTGACCCCACCACTTACATTCGGGAGTTTCAATGGGTCCTGCAAGCATATAGCCTCACTCATCATGACATCTACATGCTCTTGGCTAATGCACTTCTCCCCGAGGAAAGGCGAGGGGTCTAGGAGCTAGCCCAAGCCCATGCGGATGAAAATCACAGCACCAATCCTAACCACCCCACGGGCCCTCATGCTGTTCCAGAGCAGGATCCCCTATGGGATTACAACACCCCTGAAGGCTTACAGTCTCGTGACCTTTTTACATCTTGCCTCTTGGGCCTGAAAAAGGCCACCCGCAAGGCTGTTAACTTTCAAAAGGTGCAGGAGGTCATTCAAAGGAAGGAGGAAACACCTTCAGAATTCCTGGGTAGACTAACCAAGGCCCTTCAACAGTACACAAACCTCGACCCAGAAACCCCTGATGGCCGTTATGTCGTAATGACATATTTTCTGGCCCAAAGCTACCCTGACATTAAAGCCAAGCTTAAAAAGCTTGAACAGGGCCCTGCTACTCCTCATACCAAAATTCAAGGTTTCTCAAGGTAGAGAGGATGAAAGTGAATGCTGCAGGCAGAGGGCTGAAAATGCCAAATTCCAAATGTTAGCCCAGGTCATTCAGAGAAGGCCATCACCACGCCGTGCCAATAAGACACAACCTGGAGCTTGCTTCAAATGTGGTAAGGAGGGACATTGGGCCAGGGATTGTCTTTCGCCGAGGACACCCTCCAACCCCTGCACAAAATATCATCAAAGGGGACACTAGGGGGCAGACTGCCCAATAACCCAGAAGGGAGGTTGGTCAGCTGCCCAGCAACCCCAGCCTCTCCTGGGCTTGGCAGAGGAGGATTGACAAAGTCCTGGGCCTTCCCTCCCGACTATTACCATCAAGAAGCAAGAGCCTAGGATCACCTTCCTGGTGGATGGACGCTTCATTACCTTCCTGTTGGATACTGGTGCCACTTTTTTGGTCTTGAGGGAGTATTGGGGTCCTACCACACCCTCAAAAACTCCTATTGTCGGGGCAGGAGGTAAACAGATTTTCCCTAGAAAACTCCCCCCCCCCTTATCATGTTTTATGCAAGGATCCCTTTTGTCCTCACACACTCCATTCTCGTTATGAGCCATTGCCCCATTCCCCTTCTGGGAAGGGACATACTCTCACTATTAAAAGTCACCATTCACATATCACCCCACACCTCTCCTACCTCTCATTTTCTCATGATGTTCCTAGGGGCAGATACACCTCCTTCATGCACTCTCCCACGACTATCTAAACCAGTTAACCCTGAGGTTTGGGACACAACTACACACTCTATGGCTAAATGCAGTCCTATTCATATTGTCTTACGGGACCCTTCAAGATATATTAGTCAACCACAATATCCACTCACAGCCACAGCCCTCCTCGGATTAGATCCCATCATCCAGTATTAATTACGAAAGTGGTATCTTAGGCCTACACACTCTCCTTTCAACACACCCATTCTGGCAGTTAAGAAACCTAATGGGTCCGACAGGCTGGTTCAAGACTTCGCCTTGTCAACTCCTCTGTGGTCCCCATCCACCCGCTAGTGCCCAACTCTTACACCCGCCTCTCTCAGATCCCTGCCACTACTACCCAATTCTCGGTCCTAGATTTAAAAGATGCATTCTTTACTATTCCCTTGTCCTCAGAATCTCAGGATATCTTTGCTTGTACGTGGACTGACCCTCACACCCGCCATTCTTGTCAGCTTACCTGGACTGTCTTCCCACAGGAATTCAGAAATAGCCCCCATCTCTTTGGCCAAGTTCTTGCCCAGGACTTCACATCCTTTCACCCGACCTGTCCTGACTCTACTCTCCTTCAATATGTCGATGACCTACTTCTATGTAGTCCCTCTTGGGAACACTCTCAATCCCACACCACCCAGCTTCTTAATTTCCTAGCTGACAAGGGATATAGGGTGTCTCCCCACAAAGCTCAGGTTTCCCATTTTTCTGTCACCTATCTTGGTTTTCACCTTACACCCAGGAAAAAGAAAATAACACTGGATAGGAGGCAACTCCTCTCTGATCTTCCAATGCCCCATACGAAAGCCGAAATACTATCATTCCTAGGACTAGCAGGTTATTTTAGGGCCTGGATCCCAAATTATTCTCTTCTAGCCAAACTCTTGTATGACCTAGCAAAGGCACCCCCTAGTGAATCTCTTGCCTTCTCCCCCAACTACCACTTCTGTAGGCTTCAGCAACTCCTCTTAAAGGCACCTGCCCTTCACCTTCCTGATTTTTCAAGACCATTTCATCTATATGTCCATGAAAAAGGGGGGCAAGCACTTGGGGTCTTAAGTCGAAACTACGGGTCTACATTTGCACCTGTGGCATATTTGTCCAAGCAACTAGACCCTACGATCCATGGGTGGGCCCCTGGCTTAAAAGCTCTGGCTGCTGGACAAATTTAACACAAAGAAGCCTCTAAGCTGACTTTTGGGGCCACTTTAACTATCCACTCCCCCATCACTTGAAGGATTTTTTAGCTTATAAGGGCCTTCAAACCCTTCATCCATCCAGAGTTCTGTCGCTCCTCACTTCCTTTCTGGAAAACGATAATATTACTGAACCCTGCCTCACTGCTCCCAATGACTCCCTCGTCTAACACACCAACTCATAATTGCTTTGAAACCTTAGATGATTTCCTCCCCTGTCATTCTTCCATTTCTGAGGGACCAGTCACCAAGCCTGACCTTATCTGGTTCACTGACGGCAGTTCCTTTAGGCAGAATGGCACTCATTACACTGGATATGCTGTAGTTTTAGCCACTGAGATTATAGAGGCCAAAGCTCTGCTTTCAGGAACTACCAACCAGCAGGCTGAACTTATAGCAGCCACACTTGCCTGCCTTCTAGCACAAGGCAAATCCCTCACCTTTTATACTGACTCAAAATATGTCTTCCATATCTTATTATCCCATGCTGCAATATGGAAGGAGCGAGGCCTACTTACCACCAATGGTAATGCAATCACTAATTCGGCTCTTGTAACAAATCTGATAGAGGCCTCCCACTTACCCACCCAGTTGGGAGTTGTCCATTGTAGGTCCCATAAGAAGGAGGGCTCTCTTATCACTGAGGGCAATGCCAAAGCTGTCCAGGTGGCACGAATGGCTGCTACCACTTCCGATTATGGCCACCCTGGGGGACATATAATGGCCACTTTAGACAGCTCATCTGAAGCCCCTACTTCTTCCAGTAAGAACAAGGATCTTTTCAAGTTCCTTCATACTCTATTCCACTCCAATTCTCAGTCTTTGACCCTGTTTTTTACAGAGCTTCTTCTTCCTCACCCCCTCTGACAAAGCCATGATACAGAATATAGCCTCTAATTGTCAGATCTGTCAGCAGACCAACCCTCATACACCTTTAAGGCCCAAACCGTTCCCTTCCCACCAAGTCCATAGACACATTCCCGCTGCAGACTGGCAGGTAGACTTCACCAACATGTCCACAGTACGGCACACTAAATACCTCCTTGTCTTTGTGGACACTTTCTCTTGTTGGCTTGAGGCATTTCCCACTTCCAATAAAAAGGCTTCCACTGTAGCTTTAATCTTTCTGACAGACATTATCCCCAGGTTTGGTATGCCCACTTCCCTACAATCTGACAATGGCACTGAGTTTATTTCTATGATCACACAAAAGGTCTCTCAAGCCCTCTCCTTCAAGTGGCATTTCTACTGTCCATATCACCCCCAGGCTTCAGGGAAAGTGGAAAGGGTAAATCATACTCTAAAGGAAGTCCTTACAAAATTGACAATGGAATTAAACTTAGACTGGGTCAAACTCCTTCTCTTGGCTTTGCTTCGAATCAGAGCTCTCCCTAAGAAACCATCTTTACTGTCTCCCTTTGAGATAATGTATGAAAGACCTCTTATACCCGCTGGGTTGGTCATTTCACAAGGACCTCTCACCCGAGATTTGTCTTTGCCTCTCTTGTTTCATCCCCACTCAGAACTCTGGAAATATCAGGACTGGCTTCTTCTGGACCCAGTCTCCTCTCCAAACACTTCTCCCTTAACACCTGGGAGTCTAGTCTATTATAATACCCTAGAAGAGAAAGAGCCTCTTGCCCCAAAATGGGAAAGCCTCTATCCTGTCATTCTCTGTACCCCCACTGCCGCCAAACTCTATTACCAGACAACCGTCTCACTCCCTGGATTCACATTTCTAGGTTGAAGCCATATTACCAGGAGGCCCCACCTGCTGACGACAGGACCAACCTAAAGGAACTCCAAGAATTACCTCCTGAACCTCCCCTTTACTCCTGCTGTCCACACCCATCTCACCCACTTAATTTGCGGCTAACATGGTGTTTCCCTCAGCCCAGTTCCTCTTAAAGAAGGCACAATGAGCTCTCCCAACACCCTAGTCTTCTCTCTCTGGTTGTTTTTTGTGCTCTGCTTTTTTTCTGTGCTCTGTTGGGACTGGTCTTTACCCTCCTCTCCTACCATGTATTTATTCACTCTTCGGGAACGATACTCAGAACATGGCATGCAGAAGGTCCACGCAGTGGATGCAACTACTTGCTTCATCCACAACTGCACCTCTATTTACCTAAAATTGTCACCTTCAAGGACCTTCATCCTTGGTAGCTGGAACTGGCCTTTCATTTGCTTCCTTTTTGATCAAACCAAAGACTATTGTCATTGGTGGGCTGAGATATATAATGGGTGCCCCTATAGGTCATGCAGGTTCCGTGATGAACGTGGTAGCTATTCTTACCACTCACTTGGTTACCCTGAAGGGTGGACTTCTAGTTACCTAAAGTGGCATAAAGGCTCTTCATCAGATAACAATGGATGGTATACATTAAATATACCTGATCCCAAGTCCAAACGTTGCGACTATTTTGAGTTTTCTGTCTATGCTCAGACAACCTCAGCCAGACCCACAGTGTGGAGGACTGTTGGCCGCACCCTTATTACGCCACCTAAGGCAACCATCTAGGTAGTCGAACACATTATGGAGTCAGAATCAAAACTTCGAGATCTTATCCATAGCTCATTCAAGGAGGATTTACAGGCTTCAACCCCCTCAGTTCCCTTCCCAAATGACTCAGTTTGCTACACCAAACTCTTCGATTATTAAACTCCACCCCTCTTTCTGTGCCTACTTCTCAGTGCTTTCTCTGTGCTTCACTTAGTCCTCCACTTCTAGCAGCGGTCGCGTTAGCGGCAGGAAATATTTCAGCAAAAACCTACAATTTCTCTAAGAAAGGACAACCCCTACATGTGACACGTATCCCACTGCTGGAAAGTGATTACACCAATACTTCATTTCCTTTCATCTGTTTCCACCTGACAATAATGAATCCTTTATCCATTTGTTCCTTGAGCTATAGCACCCCATAGACCCCTGTGTTTATGCAACCTGGACATTTCCTCTAGTGTAACGGGTCTTTAAGTACCTCAACGATCAATGTCTCTGGCACCTGTTTCTTGATTACTGTAGTTCCTCAGCTGTCTTTGTATACTCCCACCGAATTCCAACAGTTTGCCCTACCTTCCCACACCCGTAGGGCAGTCTTTCTGCTGGTTCTGGTAGGCCTCACTTTAACAACCTCAGTGGTGAGTCTTGGACTCTCTGCTGGAGCTATAGATCATGCTCCATGGGCATCCAATGACCTGCAACAAAAACTGCAGGAAGCACTCGATACCACTGCTGAGTCTCTGGGCTCCTTGCAGCGGCAGGTTACTTCATTGGCACAAGTGGCTTTACAGAACCAAAGGGCAACTGATATTCTCACTGCAGAAAATGGGGGCACATGCCTGTTCCTCAGAGAGGAATGTTGCTATTATATTAATGAATCTGGGCTAATAGAAAAAATGTTCTTAAATTGCAGGAATTATCGACCCAATTGCTCAAACCTACCTCCTCCAATCTCTTAATGGGGTTCTTCCAATCCTCTTTTGCCATGTACTTAATACCTATCTTGGGGCCCCTTATTGGGATGCTCTTTTTTGTGCTCTCTTGCCCTACATAATGAAGTTCCTTCAAACCCAACTGCAAAAAATTTCTAATCAAACTTTCAACCAGCTTTTGCTTAGGCAGTACCAGCCTCTGATGACTGATGAACCCCCAACATCTCCAAGAGAACAGTCCACTCAGTGCTGAAGATCACTACCAGGCATGATGGAATGCAATGGACATCAGACAGCAGGAGACAATGAGCTTGGAGAACCTCTTAATCTCCCATCCTGGATTAATAAATCTTTCTGTCATTCTAAGCTTCCTCATGGCCGTTGGCATCTTCTCTGTCAGTCCCCGAACAGGGAATTTCTGCCAAATTTGACCTTTGCTTTAATTTTTATCTTAACTCTGTTTTTATTTGCTCTGAACTTCTTCAGGTGCTGGTGACGCCACGTCCAGGCAACGCTTCCAGTATTAACCAGACTCTCTGTATCAGGACCAGTGACTGATACCAACAATCTCCTCCATCCAGGACTGGTTCCATGCCATCGACAACTTGTGGCTTCAGGGAACTTTCATAGACTTCACCCCTATGGGAGTAGCTGTCTATAGCCACTGGGTTTTCTTTCTGGCTGCCATGATATCCCCAGACCTGCCCCCTGAGCATTCCTCCACGTCCTTTTCTAGGCCCCACAGCGCCCCCAAACAGCAGGAAGCAGCCGGATCTGACCAACGACACCACACTTCCAAAGAAAACAAAAAGGGAGGAATGTTGGAAAAGTATAAACCGCAGCCATACCCCAGAGAAAAATCCCCAACATGGCGCCTAAGGATTTCTTCTTCCTACCTTTTTCTTTTCTGCAGTGGCCCGAAAAGTTTCCGCCCATGTGAACTCTCCCGCCGGCGCCAATTTCAAATCTCGCGGGCAGGGAACCTTAGTCCCAATGAGAACTAATTCCTGGGCTCTGGAGCTGATATCTGAAAGAACTTGCAAATAAACAGATTGCCTGCGATTTATCTAAGCCCTACCATCTCCCCTTTAGTTCTATATAAGCACACAGCTTTTTGCAATAAAATTGGAATTCTCCATGCGAAGTGTTATTGTGTGGGGAATTCTTTCACTCATGATCAGCAACAGGACATCCAAAGGTTCTCCAGTGCCACCTGGTCATGGGAATTTCAGAAATTTGATGGTATTTATTTAGTCATTTTTGAAGGATGAAGTTGGAGGCAGGAATTCATGCAGGAATCATTGTATGGTGATGATGCTCATTTCCATAAAATCTCTGGAGAACACTCACAGGAAGCTTCCCAAAGAGTGGCCAAATGGTAACATGAAGCCAGGATCATTGAGATCTATAATGTGAGGTCCATGTGTGTTTAGACTCTCAACTATGGCTGCCAAGTCTTTCAGAATAAAATCATGTGATATCCTGACTGAGATTCCCAGTGCCCTGTGAAAGCCACACTGGCCCTCGATCTCAGTTTCCAAGGGCGATTCTGATGCGTGGCCTTCTAAAATCCCAACACATTTCATGGCACTATTTCTCTAAGGTCAGTTACAGAACTCAGTCTCTAAGAGGAATCACACCAGAGTTCAAGCCCAGGTGGGCCCAGTCATCTCTTCCAACCGCCACACAAATGACCACAATGAAAACCAAAACACACCCATATGGCCCTCATCTTCTTACATATAGACACTCATGATAACTTCTGGCTGGAGTTTTCCATGAGGGGTGCAGCCCAAGACACTCTCAAAAATAAGCTCCCTTGCCCCTCATTTGCCTAAATTCAGGGTGGTTTGGAAACCCTTCCTGTGAACCAGGAGTGATCAAATAGGCCTGCTGTTAATACTGCTCTGCATCTCCAATTTGAGGCCTACTGAATGTCAGGTATAGATTCTTTATATGATTGGGAGTCATGAGAAAACCCAAAAACCTATGGGCTAGACTCTGCAGGGCTTTGAAGAACTCATTTTACCCAAAGGATCCCTATTCTCACTCGATGGGGGTCAGGAACCTTAGAAATAAAGGCAAGAGACTTCATTCACAATAACTGATCTTTTGGCCATTTTGGATGTGGATGCACACATGGGATCTTTCTTTGGATTAAGCAGGTGCTGAGAATCTAAGCCACAGCCTCACACAGGGCCAAGAGGCTGATACAGACACATCCCTTTCCAAAGCAATAAAGCAAAAAGCCACAGGTGATGCCCATTAATTTCCATTTGAAAACTCTTTTCTTCAGGCTTCACAAATGGGTGGCCTGAGGCAAAGACCATCCTGACCTTTAGTGCAACAAAACAATAGGTAAGAAAAAAGCCCAAAGCAGGGTTTTTCCACTGTGACTTTCCTGGTCACACTGATATCTGAATTTTCTGAGATGCTCGCCATTCCCTTCAGCTATCCAGTACATTGCCATGTCACAGAGCTTGGAGGTGGTACATATCTTGGACAAAAAACCATGATCCTATTCTGGAGAGTGGCCAGAATTCTGCAAGAAAACAGTATCTTAGGAAGATAGCAGGTGTTGTCCATCGATAAGGCAACCCTAGTCCATTCATAAATTGGGCAGGATGAATGATGGGAAGATTTCTACAAGACAGGACACATCCATTGATGCATTCTCTTTTCTAATGTGTACAACCACGGACACAGTGAGATACACAGACAGAGAAGCACTCGCCTTGTCAAACAACTTACTAGAAACATTTCATTACAAACAAAAAAACTGCCTTTCCTACCTATTCTCAGAACATGAGACAAAACCACAAACCCACACCCACACCCACAAAGGCACCTCCTTCCCCCAAGTATGTCTGTGACTATCCGGAGTGACCTCTGACTGGTGGGCCATACTCTGTTTCCCCGAAATTGCCTGTCCTGTCTCAGATCTGGTCTCCTTGGCCACCTCTATGAAGTGGTCAGGAACCACTGGTGAACCACTACCTGCTTTCTCAGGAATGGCCTCCGTTCAGAGCTTTCCTGGCATTTGGCCATCCTCACATCATTAGGTACCAAGTAAGACTGACCCTGTCCTTGCTAAGTCTAAACAACTGAGACCACTGGGACTGGGACTGGGACTGTCTCTGGTTGCTTGGCTTCCTGGATCCTAAGTTCAGAGAGTTCCATCACCAAGGAAGTGAGGTGAGGTCACTTCCTTGAGAAACTGAATGAGGTCACTACCTTGGCAACCACTTTGTCCTAAGAGTTGCTTGCAATGGTCCCATGAGATGGAGGCTGCCCCTACTTCCTGTGACACTTTCAAAAGTTAGAATGCTTTATCAACCATAGGCACCCAAGAACAGCTCTCCACACAGGTCTCATTTGGTCCATCTTCTTTACATTAAGAAAAGAGAGGCTTATTCAGACACTACCCTTTATACTGACCAGGTTTTTGCCATGGAAGATGACCTTTGCTCACTCAGGTCTTTCATATCTGCCTACATCTTCTCCGGGGATCATTTCTTCATGGACCTTTGACGTTCTCAGCTGGAGGAAGATCACCTACATTCCTGTATTTTAAGACCAACTCTGTCCCTGCTCTTCTGTAAAGTTAGATTGAGGGAACTGTGTATGGTTAGGGTTAATAACATTTTTGATTTGGGTTAAGAATCATTCTGCTGGATGAATTATGATATTGGTAACCTGCGATATTTATAGGAATATAGAGGTGAAATATATGTATGAAAACAGAAGTCTAAGTAAGATTTTAAGCCCAGAAGGGCATTGGGCCCTTGATTGGGATATTTACTTTGAATTACATTCTGCCAGATATCTCAGATAAATCCATATACAATGGCATAGGACCTTATACCTTGGATGATTGAATGTCGAAGAGAACATCTAGTCAAAAAGGGATTGTAGGTAGGAATAGGAAGATAGTCGGAAGTTTTAGGAAGAAGATTGTGTATAGGATTTGGAATAAAAGTTCTTTAACAATAGGGTTTGTTTAGAGAGTGAATGTCAATGTCAGCACATGTGAAGTGTCAGTAACAATGATGAACTGGGAAAAATATGTAGGAAAGCAGATATCAGTAGAGAGACTAGGAAATCCGGCAAAGTATAAAGTGCGTCATAGGACTAGACATTTTCAACGGGGTTGAGTTTGAATATAAAATCTTAGGAAGCAACAAATATGTAGTCACCAATAGAGTTGACATTTGAGAGCATTAGGCAACCTGGACATGGATGTTTTTAGTAATTCATGTTCACTTTCCATTTAGGTTTTGGTACAATCATATTGTGTCTTTTGCATTTTTTGTCCAGAATATTTCTGTGATAAATTGTATATGTAGATCATATATTTCATAATTTGAATAGTTTGGAGAGTGTGTGTGTCTCTGTGGGTTTTTTTGTATATATATATATACAAAAAAACCCACAGAGACATTAACAAGTAGCAATATATATTCCAATCGAAATTCATCATGAAATATATATCATCCACAGATGAAAAAATATTTATTTTACTGAACATGGATTTATGTATAATGTTGTTCTACTAGGAAGCTCACACATAGGGTGAATTTTCATTTCCAACAGCGTTTAGGTGGAGTGATCTCTTCTCACAATTTGAATCTGCCAAGTCAGCCACCTCACAAAAATGTACGTGTTATACCAGGTAGGATTCTATATGTGCATATAAAAATACATGTGCTGAAGAGGCTACACAGAAAGGGAGACAGGAATTCACATTTTTGTTAACTTTAAAACACATGGAGAACTATTTCAATTAAAAATTTACTAGATTTTTAACAGCTGCCCTTTATCCTGCAAAAGGCAAGTCGAACTATTCACCATGCCTCTTCTGAACTGTTGAATTTCTAATCTGTTTTGTTTTTTTCCTTATCATCTTAGGATTAGTAGTCAGAGTCTAGTAGGGTATGGATTAGTGTCAGGGATTCAGTATTTCGAATGGAAAATAGGGTAATGAATCCAATGTGTATGCAAATATGTGATACACAAAAATCTTCCCACTCTCATCCAGAATAATGCCTTGACATTTCTTTTGCCCCAAAAAACACACAATTAGAGGAGAGGAGTAAAAAAAATCTGGTAATATATATCTGGAATGGAAAATGCTCAGGGTTTCACAACATTGGATGTGGTAGATTAATTTCCAAAAGTAAGGGACAGTGTAAACACTCCACAAACATGGAGCTCTTTCAGCCTAAAGACTTCTTGAGGAACTGCCTCTGAGGTGTGGCACTTGAAATATATATTGTTGTCAGGAGCTTTAGATTCTTTTCTCATAAGACCAACAAAGCTGTGTCTGCATCTATGTGACCTGGAGGACATGGTTTCTTCTTTTCCAATGATCATGAGGTAGCAGTGCTGAATTCGCTCTTTGTAGGTAAAATGTGGCCACTGTGGGCTAAGTGTCTCCCCGTGTGGACAGTGAAGCCATTTTTTCATCTTCCACATTTCATGATTTTTCTTTTTTTTTTAAAGAAAGAGTGAGAGAGAGTGAGAAAGAGGGAGAGAGAGAGAGAATTTTTTAATATTTATTTTTTAGTATTTGGCGGACACAACATCTTTGTATGTGGTGCTGAGGATCGAACCCGGGCTGCACGCATGCCAGGCAAGCGCGCTACCGCTTGAGCCACATCCCCAGCCCTTATGATTTTTCTTGCTGCTGCACTGGTAATTTCATATTTGCTTCACAAAATACAAGGAGTTCAACTGGGACACAGTGCTGGAGGGAGTTCTGTCACGTGTGGTGGGTCAGGGTCTTCAGGAGAATGTATCAACCAGGCTAATATTCCACAGATCTTGCCTCCTTGTACAGAGCAACATGATTCTGAACATTGCACTCTAATCTCTTCATATAACAAGATGCATTTACAAATAAGTATCTGTTGGCTAGACCATGTCAGTCACAAGCCATTTGGAAGCCAATAGCAGATCCACATGGCCCACTACAGATGTAGTATCACACACCTGCACACCACTGCTCTAGGCCCACTACTCAGCAGGCTCCAACTTACTGGCAAATCTGTTCTACACCATTTTCATGAAACCAGTAAATTAAGGCACTGTCTGGTACACTCATTATTAGCAACAGGACATCCAAAGGTTCTCCAGTGCCACCTGGTCTTGGGAATTTCAAAAATTTTATGGAATTTATCTAGCCGTTTTTCAAGGAAGACATTGAAGGCACTGTGGGTTACAATTCATTCAGCAACCATTAAATGGTGTGGAAGCTCATTTCAATGAAAACTTTGGAGAACTCTCACAGGCAAGGCTTCCCAAAAAGTGGCCAATAGGTCACATGAAGCCAGTCCTATTGCAGTCTACAATGTGAGGTCAATGTGTGTTTTGACTGTCAACTATGGCTGCCACGTCTTTAAAAATAAAATCATGTGATATCTTGGCTGAGATTCCCATTGCTCTGTGGAAAGCCACCCTGTTCCTAGATCTCAGTTTCCTTTCCAAGGGCGACTCTCATGCCTTGCCTCCTAAAATCCTAACACAATTAATGGCAATACTTCTCTGATGTCAGTTCCAGAACTCAGTCTGTAAGGGGAATCACACCAGAGCTCAAGAATGGTTTGGTCCATCTTCTATACATTAAGAAGAGAAATGTTGATTCAGACACATCCCTTCATCTGACCAGGTTGTTTGCCATGGAATATGACTTTTGGTCTCAAAGGTCCTTCATAGCTGCCTACATCTTCTCCAGGGATCATTTCTTAATTGACCTTTGAGGTTCTCATCAGGTGGAGAATCCCCTACATTCCTGTACTGTAAGACCAACTCTGTCCCTGCTCTTTTGTAATGTTAGATTGAGGGGACAGTGTATGGTTAGGGTTAACATCATGTTCCATTTGGGTTAGGAGTCATTCTGCGGGATGAATTATGGTATTGGGAACCTGCAATATTCATAAGAATATAAGTGTAATATAAGTATGAATACAGAAATCTAGGTAAGATTTGAAGCCCAGAAGGTCATTGGGCCCTTGACTGGGATACTTAGCTTTGAATTATATTCTGCACAGATGTTTCAGATAAATCGATATACAATGGTAGAGTTCCTTGTACCTTGGATGATTGAATGTCGAACAAAACATCCAGTCAAAAAGGGATAGTCGGTAGGATTAGGAAGATAGTCAGAAGAGTGAATATAGGATTTGGTCCAAAAGATCTTTAGCAATAGGGTTTCGGGTAAAGAGTGAATGTAAATGTGAGCACATGTGAAGAGTCAGTCAAAATGATGAACTGGGGAAAATATGTAGGTAAGCAGATAATAATAGAGACATTAGGAAATCAGGCAAACTATAAACTGAGTGATAGGGTTATATATTTTCAACAGGCTTGATGTTGAATATATAATCTTAGAATGAAACAAATATGTAGTCACCAATAGTATTGACATTTGAGAGCATTAGGCAACCTGGACATGGATGTTTTTCATAATCCATGCTCACTTTCCATTTAGGCTTTGGTACAAACATAAGTGCGATCATTCTAATTGTGTCCAGAATATTACTGTGATAAAATGTATATGTAGATCAGGTGATGTGAGTATTTCTTCCACCATTTCTGGGAGCAATATTTTGAAGATGTATAAATAAGTATTGGGGGTACAAATAGGTGTACCCTGTGTCTATGTATATAGACATAATGAATGAAGAGACAATACTGTGAACAAATAATATGACTGTTTCCATCTTTAAATAATGGATTGTATTGATATCTGAAAATATGCAAAAAATCTTATATTGATGTACAATCCTTCATTCCAACCAGTTATACATCTCATGGTAATATTAGGGTTATAGTTTATCATGAAGAGTGTCTGAGTTTTGCTTCAAAAGTGATTATGGAAATAGAAAATAATGTGTTTGGAAAGAAGTCTCATGAAAAGACTGTGAATTAGGTGGTATAGCGATACCAGACTTCAAACTATACAACAGAGCAATAGTAACAAGAACAGCATGGTACTGTACCAAAACAGGCGGTTGGACAAATGGTACAGAATAGAGGACACAGAAAGCAATCCACAAAACTACAACTATCTTATATTTGATAAAGGGGCTGAAAGCACGCAATGGAGAAATGATAGCAGGTTCAACAAATGTTGCTTGGAAACCTGGAAATGCATATGCAACAAAATGAAACTGAATCCCTTTCTCTCGCCATGGACAAAAGTTAACTCAAAATGGATCAAAGAGCTTGATATCAAATCAGAGACACAGTGTCTGACACAAGAAAAAGTTGGCTACGATCTACATACTGTGGGGACGGGCTCCAACTCCTTAATATGACACCCATAGCACAAGAGTTAATAACTAGAATCAACAAATGGGACTTACTAAAACCAAAAAGTTTTTTCTCAGCAAAAGAAACAATAAGAGAGGTAAATAGGGAGCCTACTTCCTGGGAACAAATCTTTACTCCTCACACTTCAGATAGAGCCCTAATATCCAGAGTATACAAAGAACTCAAAAAATTAGTCAATAAGATAACAAATAACCCAATCAACAAATGGCCAAGCACCTGAACAGACACTTCTCAGAGGAGGACATACAATTAATCAACATGAACATGAAAAACTGCTCACCATCTCTAGCAGTCAGAGAAATGCAAATCAAAACCACCCTAAGATATAATCTCACTCCAGTAAGATTGGCAGCCATTTTGAAGTCAAACAACAACAAGTGCTGGTGAGGATGTGGGGAAAAGGGTACTCTTGAACATTGTTGGTGGGTGTGCAAATTGGTGCAGCCAATTTAGAAAGCAGTATGGAGATTTCTTGGAAAGCTGAGAATGGAACCAATTTCTCGGTCTATTCCCTACAGACCTAAAAAGAGCATGCTACAGGGACACTGCTACATCGATGTTCATAGCAGCACAATTCACAATAGCAAGACTGTGGAAGCAGCCTAGATGTCCTTCAATAGAAGAATGGATAAAAAAATGTGGCATTAATACAAAATGGAGTATTACTCTTCATTAAAAAATCAAAAAATCATAGAATTTGCAGGGAAATGGATGGCATTAGAGCAGGTTATGCTAAGTGAAGCTACAAAATCCCTGAAAAACAAATGCCAAATGTCTTCTTTGATAAAAGAAGAGTATCTAAGAACAGAGTAGGGACAAAGAGCATGAGAAGATTAACACTAAACAGGGATGAGAGGTGGGAGGGAAAGGGAGAGAGAAGGGAAATTGCATGGAAATGGAAGGAGACCCTCAGGGTTATAAAATATTACATACAAGAGGAAGTGAGAGGAAAGATGAAAAATAATACAAGGGGGAGAAATGAATTACAGTAGAGAGGGTAGAGAGAGAAGAGGGGAGGGCAGGGAAGAAGAGGGGGATAGTAAAGGATAGGAAAGGCTGCGGAATACAACAGACACTAGTATGGCAATATGTAAATCAATGGATGTGTAACTGATGTGATTCTGCAATCTGTATCCGGGGTAAAAATGGAAGTTCATAAACCACATGAATCAAATTGTGAAATATGATATATCAAGAACTATGTATTATTTTGATCAACCAACAATAAAAATTAAAAAAAAATAAACCTGGAGGAATACATGTGTTCAGAAGCAGGAAGTAACTGAAAGTGAAACAAATGTCTACAAATTTGTGAACTTGTGGATAAAATATATATCTTATGATGTGTATAAAGTGAAGAAATAGCAATGTACTAGTGTTGCATAAAATGAATGTCAAAATACGCAACTTTTCACATAGGAATCTACTTGCATTAATGTTAAACTGGGTCAGATACTGTAGAAATATTAAGATTTGTATGCACCATTCACTTAAGTTAGTTTTCAGTGCTAGGAAATAAATATGTATTTCAGGTGGATGAATATTTCTGAGAATAATCTTGTGAAAAATTTATTATAAATCCACATACATGAACATGAATAAATGATGTAGGGAGTGTATAATAAGACACATATATTTCATACTTTGAAAAATCAGGAGAATATATATATATATATATATATATATATATATATATATATATAAAAATCAGGAGAATATATATATATATATATATATATATATATATATATATATATATATATATATATATATATATACACAAAACACACACAGGAACATTAAAAAGTAGCAATATATATGCCAGTCAAAATTCATCATGAAATATATATCATTCACAGATACAAAACTATTTTACTGAACTTGGATTTATGTATAATGTTGCTCAACTAGGAAGCCAAACCATAGATTGAATTTTCATTTAAAACAGTGTTTAGGAGGAGTGATCTCTTCTCACAATTTGTATCTGCCAAGTCAGCCACCTCACAAGAATGTATGTGTGATACCATGTAGGATTCTATATGTGAAACAAAAAAATACATGTGCTGAATAGGCTTCAGAGAAAGGGAGACAGGAATTCACATATTTGTTAACTTTAAAAACACATTGAGAACTATTTCAATTAAAAATTGAAATAGTTATAACACCAACCCTTTATCAGGCAAAAGGCAAGTCCAACTATACACCATGCCTCCTCTGAACTGCTTGTATTTCTATTTTCTTTGGGTTATTTTTCTCCATCATATTAGGATTAGTAGTCAGAGTCTAGGAGGGTTTGGGTTAGTGTCATGGATTCAGTATTTCGAGTGGAAAATTAGATAATGAATCCAATGTGTATGCAAATATGTGATGCACAAAAATTTCTCCACTCTCATCCAGCACAATACCTTGAAATTATCTTTGCCCCAATTAAGACAAAATTAGAGGAGAAGAGTTAGAAAATCTGTGAATACACATCTGTACTGGAAAATGCTCACAACCTTGGAGGTGGTAGAGTAGTTTCCAAAAGTAAGGGACACAGGTTGATAGACCCAACCTGATCTTTAATTAAAATTGGGAGCCATATTGCCACAAAGCCATGAAAAGTTAATTTTGGCTTTACTATAAATAACTGCAAATTCTGAACCTGCTTGGAATGCCTGCCCGTGCCTTCAACTCACCCATGTTTGACTCTCTGACCAGATAGCAGCCCTCGCTAAAACTTTAGTGACACATCATAAATTTTGGCCTTCCCTGGCCAAACAACGACCCTCTCTGAGGCTCTAATTGTTCTCATAATTTCTGATATTGGGGCCAGGAAAAAAAATAAATAAATAAACTACCATTTGTGTGATGCTTGTCAAAGTTCTGTTATCTGTAACCCCCCTTTTGTGTAACTTTCTGGGCTATATAGCTGGGCTGTAGGAAAGGTGGGGTTGCTTTCTTGATCCTGCCGTTTTGGGAGGGAGAGGCAGCCCAGCCAGATGACATAATAAGCTTGCCTCAATTTGATTTTAGTTGGAGTCAGTGTTCTTTTTTTGCTTCCTCAGCTAACCTTTTTGAGTTCCCCAGCAAGATGACCCTGCCGACCAGATCACAAGACCAGACTGCTGGAAATTCTGAATCTGGCCTTCCCTACAGGGCTCCGGGCTGGACAGCCACTCTAGGGGGTGCACATTTTGAGATGTTCCAAGGCCTTGGAGTGAGCGTTCGGTCCCAGGAGCACTGTGGTGAACCACCGCACTAAAACTATTAGCAAGCACCTGGTGAAGGAGCCCTCAATAATTAAGTGGCGCCTTTATAACATCTGATATCCGTTTAAAGGAGATCTGTTCTGATGACATAGAGGTGTCCTGGGGAGGCTCACATATACTCCTTTTCGGGACAGTAATGAGAATCGTTCTGTCCTCTTTTCTGTTCTGTAGGGAATTTCTCTGGAATGGTAGAGAGGTGCTGACTGGCATGCACGCAGTCCTACTTTGGAGCTTTAGCAAGATGTTGCATTGCTCCTCTGTTTTTCTGTTTCGAGTCCGGGTTTCTGTTTTTTGTGTTTTGTTCTGTGTTCTATATGTTTTTCTTGTTTGTTTTGTGTGTTTTGTTCTGTGATTTCTGTGGTAAAATCTTAACTATATTGGACGTGAAAATGGGTAACAAAGCAAGTAAGACTGACATCCTTTGGACTGTGTTTTAAGGAACTGAGATGAACTTTACCCCCCTTTGTTAAGCAGGATGAGAGAAGCCCCTAGCTGGCTGCCTGGAGCACACCCACTGCAGAGGGCAATGCCTGCTGGGGACCTAAGAACTGAGTATCTCCCAGGTTAACAATGGAAACTCCATTAAAACCCCTTGTCCCTCCAGATCAAGAGAGTCACAACATTTGGGCAGGGTCCCCTGTGTTTCTCCTTTGTTACCAAAGCAATAAACCTCCCTTTTTCTTTTTCTAAAAACCTTGTCCTAATTATTAAATTGGCATTAATTGGCTTCAAGGTCAGGAGCCGAACTTTAAGTTACAAATTTTGCTACATCCCCTCCCCTTCGTCCCGGAACTTTTTTAGAGCTGACTACTGAAATGTCAGTAAATGGAGCATGCTTGGGGTGGAACCGAACCAGAGGAGCTAATCCTGTAAGTAAAAGGAGGGACTGAGGGACTCCCAGCAGCTGCTGAAGCCCTGCTGCTTCAGGGAATTTCCTCCTTTCTTCCCTGCACTGTAAGGATTATGTCACCTCTGTCTTCTTAAAAAAGAGAAAAAGAAAAAGGGGACACTAAATGCATTAAAGTCACCATGGAGACCCTTGATTTTACATCTCAGGTTGCCCCTCTGTAAAAACATCTGGTCCCCCACTGTGGACATCTATGGTGCCACTGGTTTAAAAGATTTTTCTTTTATCTGCTCTGGTTTAAAGGGTTCTGTCTGACAGCCATAGTCTGGACCTCCTTTCTGTCTGTCTTGTGTCTTTGTTTCTGGCCCTTTAAGACATGTACAATAATGTGTTGATATTATAAATTGTTTTTTGGGAATGATCTTAGCTGAATGTGTGTCTAAATGATGATGTTTTATTGTAACAATCTGGTATCTGAATGGGTTTTTGAAGCATTGCACAATCTTGCAGTTAAAAGTCGGGTTTAGGTAATTGTTTAGTTTATGATTTAAGATAATTCATGCCAGAGAACTTAAATACTTAGGATGGAAAACTAAAGAACTCTATTTCCAAGTTGGCAAGTAACTTCCCAATCACTCAGTCTTTTTTTTTTCACCAATTTTGAATTGGGTAGCCTGGGAAAATGTCACTGTGTGTACCAGAGCATTAATCTGGACAAGGATTGTAAATCATAGTATGATATCTGTTGACAAAACTAGATGTAAAGATATAAAATTTTGTGAATTGTATCTTAAAGTTGTACCATAATTTTCAACATCCGAACCTGACAATTATGGTTAAAATGCCTTAGGCCTGAGGTGTCTGCTCAGAATAGCATTTTTTTTCCTGCTCCTTCCAGACCTCAGCCACGACTTATTTTGAAAGGCAAATGAAAGAAGCCTGCAAGCTTAGTAGGAGACTTATCTGAGGCCTAAGAAAAAAAAAGGTAAATTGTATGGTATTTACTAATTACTGGCCAATCATTTTTTCTAGGACTCTTATTTTTTTCCTTAGATACTTTATTTTTTTTTTGAGCTCATGATTTTGATCCTACAGACCTAGGGTAATGTTTTCCTGATCAGTACTATCTTTGACCAACTTTGGACTTTTTGAAACTTTGCAATGGAGATTTCACCTGCGAAAAGCTTAAAGGCCTTTACTATTATTATGTGTGGTCAATTTTGTTATGTGTTGTATGTCTATATATACATATGTCCGTATATCATATATATGATACACAAATTAACATATATTAGGAGCGCTCATGAAAAAAAGCGCTCATAAAAACAAATTTTAAAAAGTGGATCCGAATATCTTTAATTCACGTGATTTAAATGGTTCAATTAAATTGGATAAACAGATAATAATAAATGTGATTAAATTTAAGCTTTCAAGTTTTTCTAGGTATTCAAAAATCTAGTAAAATATTAATATCTACAAAATGTCTAATATGTCTTGGTTCTAGGACTTTTCCTTCAACATAAAAATGGTTTACACTCTTAAATACATTAGTCTAATATTTTGATAAATAAGTAAAGTAAATTTGATATGGGATTACTCATTCATGAGTACTTTTGTTAGATATCTGATTGACTTACTAACGTCTGTATAAGTTTGACTAAGTCTGTAAAAGATTGTAAAAATCAATCATGTGTTAAAGAGACAAAAATTTCTTAAAACATAAGTTTACCCATAACATTGTTTTTATTAAGTTTTATTTTTTCTAGAGCAAGCGACCATAGAAATTAAACAACTGATTAAATAAAAACTGTTATTTTAGAGCACTGTACTAGCATTTCTTTAAAAGCTAAACTTGGTTAATGTAGAAACATCAATGTAATTGTGATGCTACTAATGTGCTCATATCTTACACGTATGCAAGTATGTAAGGTAAAAATTTTAAAAGAGCATTATATCAAGCTGGTGTTCTGAAGTTGTATGGTAAAAAATAAATTGGGGATTTATTCACCTGTTATCAATAAGATATGTAAAGTTGTATGTTACTTTTTACATTGGGGAACAATTTAAATGTATTTTATGTTAATGAGAGCCTAATCTATGTAAAGGTTAAAAACTTTCACCATTTCTTTAATTCATGTTTTAAAAGTGATATTATATGGTGTTAGCTAATGTTCATGTGACCTCAAACAATTTATGTAAACTTTGTAAAATAATATTTAAAAAACAAAGATCAGCTTTAGAACTAAAACACTTAAGATTTGTAAAGAGCCCTGCCTTACCTGAGACAAGGCTGTGTGTCCCATCTTACTACATTTGAGAATGACTACAAAAGCAGTAGGTCAGATTTTATTTATTTAAAGTTATGTTAAAAGTTCTTTTTTTATGTCAAGATTCCTAGGATCTCAAACAGGGGATATAGTGTATAACTCAGCCAAAAAATTCAGGGTAGCTATTACACGAACTAAGTATTTTTACTCTTGTTAAAAAAATTTATTTTGTAATTTCCTTATATGTGATCTAAAGTATCTGTTAGTGTTTTACAGAAGTGTTGCTTTAAGAACAAAACATGGGTTAATTTCAGAGAGTAAGTTATCACCTACAAGACAGACAGAATAATACAGATCCCAATTAATAAAAAGATAAATAATTATAAAGTTATAGACATTAAAGCCCAGTGCTCTTAATATAAGGCTCTTAAAATTTATTTGATGGATGTTTAAGATTAGGATTTAAAATTAAATTTAAATGAAAAGGGCCAAGAAAAAAAATATTTGGCTCTTGCCCTCTGAGTCAGTCTGAATCCAGGGAACAGGGGACGTCTCTAAAGATTTTTGCAACTCTGGGCTACATAAACTCCCCATCAGGGAGATTAATGAGACCACTGGAGAACATAAAGCCAATCAGAGCATTTGCTATAAATAGGAGAGTCATCAGAGAAGGGAGAAATCCCTGATGCTTCCGAGGGAAACCACATGGTCAAGCAAGACCTGGACCCACCTAGTGCAAATGGCTCTAGCAGAACTGAGAAAGTGCTCTCAAGTTTCCCAAGGAATGACTCCCATAAAAGCTCAGCTGACTGTTAACAATAGATAGAAACAAAAGTCAGTTTGACTGCTTCATCTTAAACACTTAGCAAAGAGAGTGAAAACCAAAATACAGCCATTCCTGGGCATTTTAAATAATAATAAATATAAAAATAAAAATAAAAATAATAATAATAATAATAATAATATTTTAAGGTATACACTTTATGTTAGCCTCCCAAAATAAGTAAGACTGGATGCTACAAAGAAGGATTCTCAGAGAGGAATGCCTGTTACTTATTAAAAGAGACTATCAAGAAGAGCTGCCAGAGGCAGAAATTTTCAGTTTAAGGACTAAAGATATTCCTAACCTACACAGGTAAGCTTGGTGTTTGCTAGTACGATTATCCAGCATTGAGTATCAGAATTAAAGGTTTCTCAATTAGACACAAAGGTCATACTGGTAAAAGGATTTTGCAAGATCAGATGACATTAAATTATTAAACTGTATCTTATGGGGAGGGACAACTGTAATACTAAAAGTTAAATATTACGTTGACAGTCTTGATAAATGGGAATATTAAAGACCGGTGAGGGAAATTCTATACAGTGACATGTTCCAGCTGCTGCAACATTTATTCAGTACTTATGGTTTTTGTTTCTCTCATAGAATAACCCATCCCCAGATGACTTTACAACCTGTTCTTCCCCAACCAGACTTCAAAACAAACTGATTTCTAAAAGGCAACTCATGTTCCTCAACTACTTCTAAAAGGCAACTCATGTCCCTCACACCATGCCTACTCACGTCACCCTCTCTCAGCTCAGAAGAATCCAAAATGGGTGACACATCTTTTCTTACAACAATGGAGCCAAATATAAATTGACTACCAATATAAGTAATTAATTAAGTCAGGTAAAATCAGGGAGACTGGTTTTGGGTGAGTTGTAAAAATTTGGAGACTTTTATATGAGGGATTAAAATTTCCTCAGTGCTCTTCCCCCAATCAATCAAAGATTTGAAAGGGACACAGAGAAAAGGGGAAAATGATAGACCCACCCTGGTCTTTTATTAAAATTGGGAGCCATCTCGCCACAAAGCCATGAAAAATAATTTTGGCTTTACCAAAAATTACTAAAAATTCTGAACCTGTTTGTAATGCCTGCCAGTAACTTGAACTGACCCATGTCTTGCTCTCCGACCTGATAGTAGCCCTCTCTGAAACTTTAGTGACATATTATAAATATTTGCCTTCCCTGGCCAGACAACAACCCTCTCTGAGGCTCCATTTTACAGCAAAAGAAATTGTAAACTACCATTAGTGTGATGCTTGTAAGAGTTCTGTTATCTCTAACGCCCATTTTGTGTAACTTTCTGGGCTATAATGCAGTGCTGTAGGAAAGCTGGGGTTGCTGTCTTGTTCCCGCCGTCTTGGGAGGGAGAGGGAGCATGGCCAGTGGAAATAGTAAGTTTAATTTAATTTGATTTTTATTTGAGTCAGTGTTCTTTTCTTGTGTCCTGATCTAACAGGTAAACACTCCAAAAACTTGCAGCTCTGCTGGCCTAAAGACTTTTGAGACACTTCCCTTGAGATTGGGCCCTTGAAATATATGTTGTTTTAAGAAGCTTTAGCATCCTTTCTAGTGGGACCATCAAGGCTGGGTCTGCATCTATGTGATCTGGAGGACATGGTTTCTTATATTCTAATGAACATGAGGCAGTGGTTCTGAATTCTCTCTTTCTAGGTAAACTGTGGCCACTGGGTGCTAAGTGTCTCCCCGTGTGGACTGTGAAGACATTTGGTCATCCTCAACTTTTCGTGGTGTTTCTTGGTGCTGCACTGGGATTTTGGTATTTGCTTCACGAAATACAATGAGTTCAACTGGGACCCAGTGCTGGAGGGAGTTCTGTCACGTGTGGTGGGTCAGAGTCTGCAGGAGAATCCACCAACCAGGCTTCTATCCCACAGAGCTTGCCCCCTTGAACATAGCAACCTGATTCTGAACATTGCCCTGAAATTTCTCCATATAACAAGATGCCTTTTCATACAAGGGTCTGCTGCCTGCACCATGTCACTCACAAGCAGTTTGGAAGGCAATGGCAGATTCACATGGCCACAACACAGATGTTTTATCACACACCTGCACACCACTGCTCTAGGCCCACTACTCAGCAGGCTCCAACTTACTGGCATCTCTGTTCTACATAATTTTCATGAAACCCAGTCAATCAAGTCACTGTCTGGTACACTCAAAATACCAACTGGACATCCAAGATTCTCCAGTGCCACCTGGTCATTGGAATTTCAAAAATTTCATGGTATTTATCTAGCCATTTTTCAAGGACGAAGTTTGAGGCACTGTGGGTTTCAATTCATTCAGCAACCATTAAATGTTGAGGAAGATCATTTCAATGAAAGCTCTGGAGAAATCTCACAGGCAAGGTTTCCCAAAGAGTAGGTAAAAGGTTACATGAAGCCAGGCCCATAGAGGTCTACAATGTGAGGTCCATGTGTCTTTTGACTCTCAACAATGGATGCCAAAGCTTTCAGAATAAAATCATATGATATCATGGCTGAGATTCCCTGTGCTCTGTGGAAAGCCACCCTTGGTCTACATCTCAGTTTCCAAGGGCGACTATCATGCGTGGCCTCCAAAAATGCCAACACAAATCCTGGCAATACTTTTCTGAGGTCAGTTCCACAACACAGTCTCAAAGGGGAATCACACCAAAGTTTAAACGCCAGTGGACCCAGTCATCTTTTCCAATCGCCACACAAATGACCACAATTAAAACCAAAACACTTCCACATAGCCCTCATATTCTTCCATATAGACACTCATCATAACTTCTGGCTGGAGGTTTCCATGAGGGGCACATCCAAAAACAGGGTCCAAAATAAGCTCCTTTGCCCCTCATTTGCATAAAGTCATTGTGGCCGGGACACCTTTCCTGTGAGCCAGGAGTGATCAAATAGGCCTGCTCTTAATACTGCTCTGCTTCTCCAATTTGAGGCCTACTGACAGTCAGGTATAGATTCTTCATGTGATTTGGAATCATGAGGAAACCCAAACACCTCCGCAGGGCTTTGAAGTACTAATTTGACCCAAGGGATCCTTATTTTCACTTGATGGATGTCCGGAAACTGAGAGAGAAAGGCAAGAAGCTTCATCCACAATAACTGATCTTTTTGCCATTTTGGTTTTGGATGCAAACATGGCATCTTTCTTTAGATCCATCTGGTGTTGAGAATCTAAGCCACAACCTCACACAGGGCCAAGATGCTGATTCAGACACATCCATTTCCAAAGCAATTAAGCAAAGAGCCACAGGTGATGCCCATTCATTTCCATTTGAAAACTATTTTCTTCAGGCTTCACAAAGTGTGACCTGAGGCAAAGACCTTCCTGACATTCAGGGCAACAAAAAAATAGGTAAGCAAAAGGCCCAAAGCAGGGTTTCTCCACTGAGACTTTCCTATTCACACGGATATCTGAGTTTTCTGAGATGCTCCCATTCCCTTCAGCTATTCAGTACATGGCCATTTCACAGAGCTTGGAGGTGGTACATATCTTGGACACAAAACCATGAGATTATTCTGGAGAGTTGACAGAATTCAGGAAGAAAACTGGAACTTAGGAAGATAATAGGTGTTGCACATCAATTAGGCTACTCACTCTCTATTCATAAATTGGGCAGGATGAATGCTGGGAGCTTTCTACTAGACACAACACATCCATTGATGCATTCTCTTTTCTATTGTCTACAACCACTGACACAGTAAAATACACAGACATAGAAGCACTCACCTTGTCAAACGACATACAAGAAACAGTACACCCCAAACCAAACAAACCGACTTTCCAACCTATTCTCAGAAAATGAGACAAAACCACATACTCACACCCATACTCAAAAAGGCACCTCCTTCCCCCAAGTAGGTCTGTGACTATATGGAGTGTCCTCTGACTGGTGAGCCATACTATGTTCCCCCAAAATGGCCTGTATGGTCTCAGATCTTGACTCCTTTTCCAACTCTGTGAAGTTGCCAGGAGCCATTGGTGAGCAACTACCTGCTTTCCCAGGAAAGGACCCTCTTCATAGCTCTCCTGTGATTTGGCCATCCTCACATCAGTAGGTACCAAGAAAGACTGACCCTGTCCTTGGTAAATCCAAACAATTGAGCCCACTGGGACTGGGACTGGGACTGGCTCTGGATGCCTGGCTTCCTGGATACCACGTTCAGAGAGTTCCATCAACAAGGAAGTTAAGTAGGTCAATTCCTTCAGCAACTGAATGAGGTCACTGCCGTGACAACCACGTTGTCCTAACAGTTGCTTCCAAGAGTCCCATGAGATGGAGCCTGACCCTACTTCCTGTGACACTTTCACAAGTTAAAATGGTATATCAACCATAAGAACCGGGGAACAGCTCTCCACGCAGGCCTGATTTGGTCCATCTTCCTTACATTAAGAAGAGAGAGGCTGATTCAGACACATCCCTTCATTCTGACCAGGGTTTTTGCCATGGAAGATGACTTTTGCTCTCTTAGTTCCTCAATAGCTGCCTACATCTTATCCAGGGATCATTTCTGCATGGACCTTTGAGGTACTCAGCAGGTGGAAGATCCCCTACATTCCTGTATTGTAAGACGAACTCTGTACCTGCTCTTCTGTAAAGTGAGATTGAGGGAACAGTGTATAGTTAGGGTTAATAACAGGTTCTATTTGGGTTAGGAATCATTCTGCGAGTTGATTAATGGTATTGGGAACCTGCGATGTTTACAAGAATATACGGGTGAAATAAAAGTTTGAAAACAGAAATCTAGGTAAGATTTGAAGCCCAGAAAGGCATTAGGCCCTTGAATGAGATACTTAGCTTTGAATTATATTCTGCACAGTTGTCTCAGATGAATCGATATACAATGGCATAGGACCTTGTACCTTGGATATTTGAATGTCGAAGAGAACATCCAGTCAATAAGGGATAGTCAGTAGGATTAGGATGTAAGTCGGTAGGTTTGGTAAGAAGAGTGAGTATAGGAGTGGGAACAAAAGTTATTTAGCAATAGGCTTTTTGGTAGAGAGTGAAAGTAAATGTCAGCACATGTGAAGAGTCAGTCACAATAATAATCTTAGATAATATGTAGGGAAGCAGATATCAATAGAGACATTAGGAAATCAGGCAAAGTATAAAGTGAGTGATAGGATTAGACATTTTCAACATTGTTGAGTTTGAATATATACTCTTAGGAAGAAACAAATATGTAGTCACCAATAGGATTGACATTTGAGAGCATTAGGCAACCTGGACATGGATTTTTTAGTAATGCATGCTAACTTTCATTTAGGCTTTGGTACAATCATAAGTGTGACATTTTCTTTTTGTGTCCAGAATATTACTGTGATAAAATGTATATGTAGATCAGGTGACATGAGTATTTCTTCCAACATTTCTGGGAGCTACATTTTGAAGACAAATAAATTAGTATTGGGGATACAAATAGATGTACCCTGTGTCTATAAATATAGAGATAATGCATGAATAGACCATACTGTGAATAAATAATATAAGTGGTTCAAACTTTAAATAATGGATTGAATTGATATCATAAAATATACAGGGAATCTTATATTGATATACAATCATTCATTCCAACCAGTTACCCATGTAATGGTAATATTATAGTTATGGTATATCATGAAGAATGTGTGAGTTTTGCTTCAAAATAATTATGGAAATCGAAATGAATGTGTTTGAAAAGAACTGTCATGAAAAGACCATTCAGGAAACCAGGAGGAATACATGTGTTCTGAAGCCAGAAATGATTGAAAGTGAATCAAATGCCCATAAATTTGTGAACTTGTGGATGAAATATATATCCTATGATGTGAATAAACTGAAGAAAATTTAATGTACCAGTGTTGAATAAAATGAACTTTAAAATACACATCATGTCCAATAGAAATCTACTTGCATTGATGTTAAACTGGGTCAGTCACTGTAGAAATATTAGGATTGTATGCACCATTCACTTAAGTTAGTTTTCAGTACTAGGAAAGAAATAAGTATTTCAGGTGGATGTATGTTTCTGAGAATAATCTTGTGAAAAATCGATAATAAATCCACATACATGAACATTAATAAATTTAGGGAGTGTATATAAGACGCATATATTTCATATTTTGAAAAATCTGGAGAGTGTATATATATATATATATATATATATATATATATATATATACACACACACACACACACACACAAAACACACACAGAGACAAAAAAAATGTAGCAATATATATGCCAAACGAAATTCATAATGAAATATATATCATCCATAGATGCAAAAATATTTATTTTACTGAACATGGATTTAGTATAATGTTTTTCTACTAGGAAGCTCACCCATTGGTTGAATTTTCAGTTCCAACAGCGTTTATGGTGAGTGATCTCTTCTCACAATTTGTATCTGCCAAGTCAGCCTCCTCACAAGAATGTACGTGTGATACCAAGTAGGATTCTATATGTGCAGATAAAAATACATGTACTGAATAGGCTACAGAGAAATGGAGACAGGAATTCACATATTTTTTAACTTTAAAAACACATGGAGAACTATTTCAATTAAAAATTAACTAGATTTATAACACCTTCCCTATATCATGAGGCAAGTCCAACTATACACCATGCCTCCTCTGAACTGCTTGTATTTCTATTCAGTTTGGGTTATTTTTCTCCATCATATTAGGATTAGTAGTCAGAGTCCAGTAGGGTATGAGTTAGTGTCAGTTGTCCCGGCCGGCCGGACACATCAACGTGGGTAACGAACCTAGTTGGGGAAAAATGAAGGGACCAGAGACACGAGAGATGACAGCAAGATAGGAGTTCTGATCATGCTGCAAACTTTTATTGTTCTCACATGAGAATTCATATGCTGCGGATGGGAAAGCTCTCTTATCAGCAGTTCCTGGATGTCTTCAGAAAGTGAGATAACCTCAGGATGTTTCAGGAAGACAGATGACCGCAGGATGTCTCAGGGAGATAGATGGCTGCGGGATGTCTCCCAGGCAGGAAATCTCCCAGGGGCCTGCTTCTTGTCAGTGTCAGGCTATTCTTTAAAGGAGAACTTCCTTCTAGCCCCTGACCTCTCCCCCTTTCATATATAAAATATATGACCATACTTTACTGGCCAATGTTTTAGGGGATGATAGAGGCTCTGTTTCTCAAGGAGGCCTTAGAATATCTCCTGATCCCAGAGAGCATGTTTACTAGGAGATTTCTTCGTGGCCTTGGCATGTTTTTGGAGGAGACGGCTTTGAGGGGGAAGCATGCCGACCGCCATGCACCAGAGCGTGTCACTAAGAGGTCTTGTGTTTTGGGATCCGTGGATCCATCCTCCTGCAGTCCATCCTGCACCCTCCGTTATTATGGCCTAACATCCTCACTTCATGGGTGTGTCCTCCCCCAAGTGGAGGGGCACATGGAGGATGAATCCTTATGGCAATGGCAGAAGATGGTTGGTCAGAGCTGTTACTTATAGTTTTATGTAAGAAAAAGAGATCTGTGGGGATATAAACTTAAGAAATAAGCCTGTGAGAAGGGTAGAACATCCTTTTAAATGTTTGCAGCATGGTCTTCCATCTCCAGAAGATGATAGAGGACCTGTATGGGCTTAGAGGCCAAAATATTAATCTGTTCTTTAATAAATTGTACCAGCCTGTTTATAATGCAGGGGCCTATGGACACCATTAAAAGTAAACCCAACAAAGGGCCTAATAGGGGAAGAAGGTAGGGTAGAAATCCATTAAACCCTGTCCAGAGGGGATTTTCAAAAATTTCCCTTTGTCTCTTTTCTAGATCTTCTTGAAGCTGCTTAATTTTAGTGCATACTATGACTGATTTATTGGCATAAAAGCAGTATCGTTCCCCTAAGGCCAAGCAAATACCTCCCTGGTTAGCTGTCAGCAAATCTAAACCTCGTCTGTTTTGAAGGAACACTTCTGCCAGGGAGTCTACTAGGTCCTGCAAATCTTTAATGGTTCCTGATAAAGTTTGTACATCATTTATAAGTTGTTGAGACAGGCGATGGTAAGAGTGTATAGCCTGCCTAAGCCAGCTGTACCTGTGCCCACAGCAGCTGTTATTCCAAGGCTGGCAAGGAGTGGTAAGGCCTGTATTGCCCACCTGTGTCTTTTGACTAAGTTGTCTAGACTAGGAATGCGTAAAGTTTCGTCTCCTACGACAATAGTTTTGTCAGGGAGTAATAAGGCAAGAACACAGCCAATGGTCCAATTCGCTGGAAGCCTGGGGAAGGTCGAGTTTCCTCCAGACATAAAAACTGTGCCATTGGGGGGACAAAGATGTGGTGGGTGAGGAATAGTTTTGTACTGTTGAGCAATTTCCAAAGGAAGTAACTCCAACATCAATATCATATGTATTATTCTGCATCGCGCCTAAAAGACATATTGTAAAAGTGCATATAGGCTTTACTTTAAAAGGAAATCTGGGTTTTCATGTATTATCATCGTCTATGATAGAATTAATAAGAACTGCCATAGGCATGATTGCCCATGTTGTCATGGAGAGCCAGCAATCACCAGCAAGTGTGGGGTTGGAATAATTAAGGAAGGAGAACGTAGTTTTCAAAATATCTTATGGATTGGTATCTAAACCTGGGAGCTGGGATTTAGGCTATATTAAGAGATGATATGTGAGCTCAGGGATTTGGGGTTTCAAAAGTTTGATTATCTGAGGATGCTTGACAGCATCAGTGAATCCTCCACAATCAGAGACCCCTGTAGGTGCCTTAATGGGGCAGCAGGAGGGTTTACCAACAGGGCCTTGGCACCCAAGTGACTGTAGCTTGGTGTATTTGCCTTCTCCTCCCAGATCAAAAAGAACGGGGGTATAATAAATAGTGGTCCCCCCTGCTGCATGAGTTTTAGTTTTGGAGGCTTCAAAAAATTGTTCTCCCTGCTTGTTAAAACAAATTGAGGCTGACGCATAAGAAGAGACATGCATCACTTGGGTATGCGTTCAAGTTTCAGAACAATTTTGGAGAGCTTTACTTGTACTAGGGGGAATAATCTTTGGCTTGTTAACACATACCCATTTAGGCTGATGAAGTCCTCCGAGTTTATGGTCAAACTCAGCACAGATGTAAGCCACCTTAGTCACTCAGTCAGCAGTCTGGGTCCAACTAGTGGGAGCCCGAGTCCAAGATCCTCCCTTGCATTTATAGGGAGGGCCAAAAAGGTACTCCATGACGGTGGAAGGTGGAGGGCCGAGGCCTCTGTGTACAAATCTGTTCAGCAGAAGTGCCTTAAGCAGGATCCAAACACAGATTGTTGGCTGCATCTGAAAAAGAGGAAAATTTGTCCTCAGTGGGAGGGCATCCATCCCTGTGTTGAGGTAAGTCATTAACCTGTTTAACCAGGTGTTCTGGTAACCATCTTGGGGCTGCTTGCTCTTGGTCCAAAACACAAGCTGAGCCTCGTCCCCAGATGAGGACAGAATCTGGGCCTTTCCATTTATTTGTAAGGGGATTGCGCCACATAACAGGTGGGTGAACAGAATTGGACGAGGGATGCCAGTGTCAGTCTGCGGCCGAATGTCCCTCATTGTCTAGGGAAAGAAAAATAAGGGCAAATTATGCATAATTAAGGCGATGCCTGGCACTGGTAAATACAAGTGAAGAAGCCTTCAAGCGGGTTAGCCAAGTCTTCAAGGTAAGGTGCAAAGTACCACAAACTGTTTAAACTCGGCACTGGTATATGCAGGACAATTATCTTTTTTAATATGTATTTTTTTACCCATTACGGAAAAGGCTGAAACAAGATGAGAAAGGACATCTTTGATAGCCTCTCCAGAATGTGGTGGTGCAAAAATAAAGCCGCTTAAGGTATCTATAGAAACGTGTATATATTTGGTGTTTCCAAATTCAGAAAAATGAGTAACATCCATTTGCCAAAACTGATTGGACAGTAATCTTCTGGGGTCAACTCCCAAGTGTTGAATGGGAAGGGAGACAGGGCAACCAGGGCATGCTTTTACTATTTCTTATGCCTGTTGCCTGGTAATTTTACATAGTTATCGAAGGCTCTGGGAATTTAGATGATGAAGATTGTGTAACTCCATGGCCTTTTGAATGGAGCCATCAAAAATTGGAAAGATGGAACGAGTTGCTGCATCAGCTTGGGCATTACCTTGTGTTAGAGGGCAGGGAAGTTCAGAGTGTGCCCTGATGTGTCCTAAGAAAAATGAGTGTTGTCTGGCCTGAATTAGCTGCTGAAGCTGGTGAAACAGAAAGGCCACATTGGAAGAAGCCTTAATGGTGGGTGAAATCTCCAGCAGGGGCACAGAATGAGCAATGTAGGCACTGTATGTATAAATATTAACAGGATTATCAAAAAAAATGTTTTAAAAACTTGTGTTATGGCAAACAATTCCACAAACTGTGCTGAATGATAGACAGTATCAAAGGTGGTAGGCTGGTTATTGACAACAAAGACTGCTCGGCCATTACTGGAACCGTCTGTAAAGACAGTAAGGGCTTGAGGAATGGGAGCCTTTTGAGTAATTTTGGGAAAAATAAATGGATGTAACTGGACAAAATTTAAAAGGGGGTCTTTGGGGAGGTGGTTATCAATTGTTCCTCAAAAGTCTGATAGGACAATACCCCATTCATCCCCTGTCTGTAGTAAAAATTTTTTTTGTCCTTAGTAATTGGAATTAAAATATTATCAGGGTCTTTGCCAAAATGTTGTCGAGTTAGCAAACGACCTTTAAAAATAATAGAAGCTACTTGAGCAAGATAAACAGTAATAACCTTGGAGGATGTGGTGGCTAAATGGACCCAAAGCAAGGGGTAGCCTTTATTTTTAAAATGTGTATTTCCCTTCCGATATATTCCTGTGGGTGTTTGAGGAGTGTGTAAAATAACCAGAACCAGAGGCAGGTTATAAGAATTTTGTGTAACAAACTGTTGGGCAATGGCTTCTGTGACTGTGGTTTAATGCCTGCCATGCCTCAGGAGTAAGCTTTTGAGGGGAGGAGGGGTGGGAATCACCTCTCAAAATATCATTAAGGTTCAAATGTACACAAGTGGGTAATTTTAAAAATGTTTTTAGCCATTGAATATCCCCCAGTAATTTTTGAAAATCATTAAGGGTGTGAAGATGGTCCAACCGTAGTTTTATCTTAGGAATTTGGATCTGATTATCTTGAAGTTTAAGGCCCACATAGGTATAAGGGTCCTGTGTTTGAACCTTATCAGGAGCTATCTGTAGTCCCAAGGTAGTGAGGATTTTGTAAAGGTCCAAGTAACAGTTATTATGGTCATAGGTATTAGGTGCAGCAATTAACCAATCATCCATATAATGTAAAATATAAATTTATGGCCATCGCTCTCTCACAAGGTCTACTGCTTGAGCAACGTATTTTTGGCAAAGACTAGGTCTGTTGGCCATACCTTGGGGAAGAATCTTCCACTGAAATCTCTGCATAGGGCCCTGAAAATTAATGCAATGGAGACTAAAGGCAAAATAGGGTCTATCCTCAGGATGTAAAGGAATGGTAAAAAAAAAACAATCTTTTAAGTCAATAACCATTTTACAATAGTTTTTGAAAATAGCCACTGGTGTGTGAATGCCTGGCTGTAGTGCTCCCATCAGGCGCATAACTTTATTAATGGCACACAAATATTGTAAAAGGCACCACTTGCCTAATTTTTACTTGATAACAAAAATAGGAGTATTCGATGGTGAGGTTGAGGGCTCTACATGGCTGGCTGCCAGCTCTTCCTGCACTAACATGGAGGCAGCCTCCAAATTTTCTTGGGTAAGGGGCCATTGATCCACACACACAAGAGTCTAAGTCTCCCAAATAATTTTATCTCCATGGGGTACTGGAGAGTCAGGGACCGACACTAAAAATCTGAATACCCAAGTCCCTATGTATTTGTTTTTTGTATGGGTTGTATAGGCTAAACCAGTCCTTGTCTCAGTCTCCCAAGGCCTGTACCAGGGACAAAATTCATATGAAGCATTTGATGAGTCACTATGGAATTGGGACTGGCAAGAATAACTTCCATTTGACTCAAAATATCTCGGCCCCATAGGTTAACAGGGAGGTCAGGAACAACGAAAGGAGTGACAGTTCCCTTATTACACTCTTTATCAGTCCAGCTAAGAGCCCTAGAGCTGACCAGAGGGTTTTTTGACTGTCCTATCCCTTTAAGGTCAGTCAAGGATGGGGTGAGGGGCCAAGCTGAAGGCCAGTATTTTTGAGAAATAATTGTGGCATCAGCTCCAGTACCTAGAATTCCTTGGAATTCCTTTCCTTTAATAAGTAAGGAAATGGTGGGTCTATTGTGAGAAATGGGTTGAACCCAATATACATCAGAGGATCCCAAGGAGTCAGTTCCCCTCGGTAGGTTTGGGCGGTGGAAGTGCCTTCTGGATAAAATGGAAGGAGTATTAATTGTGCAAGTCTTGTTCCTGCTGGGATGGCCACAACTCCATTAATAGCTGTCGCCAGTATTTTTATTTCTCCAGTGAAATCATTATCATTAATGCCAGGGAAGACCTGAACACCTTGTAAGTTAGTAGAGACTCTTCCAAGAATAAGGGCAGACGTATGAGATGGAGGAGGACCCATAATTCCAGTGGGTATTATCTGGGGCCCTTGCATTGAGTCTAAAATAGTATCGGTGTTTGCACAGAAGTTCAATCCTGCACTGCCTGGGGTGGCTACTTTGAGGGAGGCAATTGTGGAGAAGGATTTTGAGGTAGGTTGGGAGTTTGGGAGGGAACAAATCTTATTGCCCCTGGGTTTGTCCTGGGAGATGTCATGGCCAGGGGCAGGCCCCGCAGGGAGTTTCCCAAGAAGAGGGAAGAAATAGGCTGTCTGAGGGCATTTGTCTTAGATCTACACTTACTGGCCCAGTGATGACCTTTACCACATCTAGGGCAAAGGGTTGCTTGGGGCGGTTTAGGCCCAGTTTGAGGAGACGCTATTCCTAGGCTTTGTTTGCCTGTCAGACACTTGTGTGCAAAATGGCCAGGTTGTTTACAAGTAAAGCAAGTATTTGAGCCAGGATTGTAAAAGGTCTTGGTAAAGGTGGCACCTAGGGCAAGACCCATGGCATAGGCTGCACCCACCCCTGCATAGAGTCTAATAAAGTCAGAAAGTTTCCCTTTATCCTTATGTGGTTGAAAAACATCCTGACATGCCGGGTTGGAGTTTTCAAAGGCAAGATGTTTTACAAAGGTGCTTTCACTTTCGTTTGGTCCAAGCAAGCATTCCGTAGCTAGGTTAAGCCGGGGAACAAAGTAGCTATAAGGCTCTCTGGGCCCTTGTCAAATTTTTGCCAGGGAAGTGGTAGCTGAGGCCTATTGAGGGAGGTGTCTCCAAGCATGTAAGGCAGCCATCTGAATCTGCGTCAAAAGTCCAGCAAGGAAATGTGCCTGTTTAGTTTTAGTGTCAAAAGGCTCATTGCCCACTAGCTTAACATAAGTCCTGGATTTAGAGGAGGCCTTAGTTAAAATTTTTTGAGCAGTTTCCCGACAGTGCTCTTTGAAATCTGCATTCCATCACAGGAAGTCTCCGGCACTGAGGGTAGCTTGTTCTAAAAATTTCCAATCATTGGGAGTAAGCCATTGTGTGCTGTGGATTTCTAATAAAGGCAACATGTAGGGCACAGTGGGGCCATAGTGAGCACAAGCCTTTTTAAGTTTTTCAAGAAAATGCAGGCTTAATATTTTGTAGACTCTGGGTTCCTTCCTGCCTAGGGGTGAACTCCTCATCCTCTGAGTCCTGATCTCCTTGATTCATTTCCTCGCTTCCTCCTCTTGATCCTCATCTATGTCTTTGACCTCAGCCTGGGCAGGCTTCTCTATCTGACTGGTGGTGACTGGGAAGGTGAGCACAGGCTGATGGAGCAGCTTCGCCTTTGTATTAGACCACTGTGGGACAGTTGCGTTGACTCCGTACCTAAGGCTAATGAACATAGCTCAGATTGAAGGGATCTTAAGTCTTTTAAAGGTTGGATCTTCCATCTATTTTGGAAGGATGCTCGCAAGGGAGCCAGGTTAAGCAAGGGAAGTCAGTAAAAAATATCCGGGGGGGGGGGGTGGCATTTGTACCCTGAAGGTTCAGAGCACAAAAGGCAGGAGGGATATAGGAGAGAGGTGGATGTGTAAGTCCTATAGGCTGTGGCAGGGTCCTGAGAGGTGGAGGGTCTTCTGAATGGTAGCGAGCTTCTTCCTTCTACCAGGTAGCCTTCTCCACAGGGGTCAATGTGTCTCCGGGATTTAAAACTGGATAAAGGCAGTTGGTAACCATTGGAGCCTTATTCATTAGGGTGGTATTTTGAAGGGGACCAGGAAGGATCCCACGATCCTGGGGAGCCTGAGAAGGGTCTATGTCTATAGTAAATGAGAGGCATACCGAGGGGGTATGAGAGGTAGTTGCATAGTCTCTTCCTCAATCCTGACAAGTTTTTAGGTACCATTGTCAAAGGGTGAACTTTTAAGAATTTCATTAAGTTCCACTAAGAAAAGGTGGGAACAGGCACTTTTTCTGGGCCAAAGGATTCATAATAATCTTTTAAACAGTCTCCTACTCTAAGCCATCTTTTACCATCAATGGTCCTTTCAAGGGGAAACCATGGACACAGTTCTCCTTTGTATGAAAAGAAAAATTTAAGTCTTTTTTCTTAACATGCGCCCCCATGTCTTGAAGGACTCCTTGTAGTCTGACAAAAACAAATCATGTCACGAATCTGCTTGTCCCATGGTGGGTCACTCACCGTGCATCATCCTCACCCTCTTCCTGGATCTGTTTCTCGATGGTGTCTTCTACGGTGATCGTGAGCTCTGCTTGACCAAGTCTTCCAGGAGGTCGGGGTTCCCCTCAGTCAAAGGCTCGATCCCCAGTCGGTGGGTGCCAGATGTCCCGGCCGGCAGGACACATCAACGTGGGCAGCGAACCTAGATAGGGAGGAATGAAGGGACAAGAGACACGAGAGATGATAGCAAGACAAGAGTTATGATCAAGCTGCAAATTTTTATTGTTCACACAGGGGTATTTATATGCTGGATTTGGGAAATCTCTCTTATTTCTAGATGTCTTCACAAGGTGAGATAACCTCAGGAAGTTTCAGGAAGACAGATGGCCTCAGGATGTCTCAGGGAGACAGATGGCTACAGGATGTCTCCCAGACAGGATGTCTCCTGGTGGCTGTTTCTTGTAAGTGTCTGGCTATTCTTTGAAGGAGAATTCCTTCTACCTCTGACAGTCAGGGATTCAGTATTTTGAATGGAAAATTGGAAAATAAATCCAATGTTTATGCAAATATGTGCTACCCAAAAGTCTTCCCACTCTCATTCAGAACAATGCCTTGACATTACCATCACAGCAAGTAAGACACAATAAGAGGAGAAGAGTTAGAAAATCTCTGAATACACATTTGGAATGGAAAATGCTCAGGAGTTAACAACCTTGGAGGTGGTAGAGGTGTTTCCAAAAGTAAGGTAAATGGTGAAAACTCCACAAATATGGAGCTTTGTTGGCCTAAAGACTTCTTGAGAAACTGCCTCTGAGGTTGGGCACTTGAAATATATGTTATTGTCAGGAGCTTTAGCTTCCTTTGTAGTGAGACCATCAAAGCTGTGTTTGCATCTATGTGACCTAGAGCACATGGTTTCTTTTTTTTCCAATGAACATGAGGAAGCGGGGCTGAATTCTCTCTTTGTAGGTAAACTGTTGCCTTTTGAAGGCTAAGTGTCTCCCAGTGTGGACTGTGAAGCTATTTGATCTTTCTCTACTTTTCGTTGTGTTTCTTGCAGCTGCACTGGGAGTTTGGATTTGCATCACGAAATACGAGGAGGTCAACTGGGACAGAGTGCTGTAGGGAGTTCTGTCACGTGTGGTGGTTAAGGGTCTGCAGGAGAGTGCACCAACCAGGCTTCTATCCCACATAGCTTGCCCCCTTGACTATAGCAATCTGATTCGAAACATTGCCCTGAAACCTCTCCATATAACATGATGCCTTTAGATACAAGGGTATGGGGGCTGCACCATGTCAGTCAAAAGTCATTTGGAAGCCAATGGCAGATCCACATCACCCCATCACAGATGTTTTAACAAACACCTGCACACCACTGCTCTAGGCCGACTACTCAGCAGGCTCCAAATTACTGGCATCTCTGTTCTACACCATTTTCATGAAACCCAGTCAATCAAGGCACTGTCTGGTACACTCATGATCATCTATAGGACATCCAAAGGTTCTCCAGTGACACCTGGTCATGGGAATTTCAAAAATTCAATGGTATTTATCTATCCATTTTTCAAGGATGAAGTTTGAGGCACTGTGGGTTTCAATTCATTCAGGAACCATTAAATGGAGAGGAAGCTCATTTTAATGAAAGCTCTGGAGAATTCTAACAGGCAAGGCTTCCCAAAGACAGGCTAAAAAGTCACATTAAGCCAGGCGTTTGAGGTCTACAATGTGTGGTCCATGTGTGTTTTGACTTGCAACTATGGTTGCCAATTCTTTAAGAATAAAATCGTGTCCTATCCTTCCTGAGATTTCCAGTGCTCTGTGAAAAGCTACCCTGGGCCTAGATCTCAGTTTCCAAGGGCGACTCTCATGAGTGGCCTCCTAAAATCCCAACACAATACATGGCAATACTTCTTTGAGTTCAGTTCCAGAACTCAGTCTCAAAGGGGAATCACACCAGTGTTCAAGCCCAGGTGGACCCAGTCATCTCTTCCAACGGCCACAAAAATGACCACAATAAAAACCAAAACACTCCCACATGGCCCTCATCTTCTTCCATATAGACACTCATCATAATCTCAGGCTGTAGGTTTCCATGAGGGCCACAGACAAAGACAGTATCCAAAATAAGTTCACTTGCCCCCATTTGCCTAAAGTCAGTGTGGCAGGGACACCCTACATGTGAACCAGGTGTGATCAAAGAGGCCTGCCGTTAATACTGCTCTGATTTTCCATTTTGTGGCCTAATGACTGTGGGGTTTAGATTCTTTTTGTTAATTGTAGTCATGAGAAAACCCAAGCACCTATGGCCTAGCCTCTGCAGTGATTTGAAGAACTCATTTGACCCAAAGGATCCCTATTCTCAAAGATGGAGGTCAGGAACCTTACAGAGCAAGGCGAGAGACTTCATTCACAATGACTGCTCTTTTGACTATTTTGGTTTTGGGTGCACACATGGGATTTTTTTAGATCCATCAGGTGCTGAGAATCTAAGCCACAACCTCACACAGGGCCAAGAAGCTGATTCAGACACATCCCTTTCCAAAGCAATTAAGCAAATAGCCACAGCTGATGCCCATACATTTCCATTTGAAAACTATTCAGTCTTTACAAAGGGGTGGCCTGAAGCAAAGACCTTCCTGACATTCAGGGCAACAGTACAATAGGTAAGCAAAAGGCCCAAAGCAGGGTTTCTCCACTGAGACTTTCCTGGACACACTGATATCTGAGTTTTCTGAGATGCTCACAATTCCCTTCAGCTATCCAGTACATGGCAGTGTCACAGAGCTTGGAGGTGGTACATATCTTGGACACAAAACCATGACCCTATTCTGGAGATTGGCCAGAATTCAGAAAGAAAACAGAAACTTAGGTAGATATTAGGAGTGGCCCATCCATAAGGCAAGTCGCAGACCATTCATAAATAGGGCAGGATAATTCCTGGGAAGATTTCTACTAGACAGGACATAGGTATTGATGCGTTCTCTTTTCTAATGTCTACAACCACGGACACAGTGGGATACACAGACATAGAAACACTCGCCTTGTCAAAAGACTTACTAGAAACAATTCACACCAAACCAAACCAAACAACTTTCTTACCTATTCTCAGAACATGAGACAAAACCAAAAACCCACACCCACACCCACACCCACACAGATCCCCAAGTATGTCTGTGAAAATACGGAGTGTCCTTTGACTGGTGGGCCATAATATACTCCCCCATAATGGGCTGTCCTGTCTCAGATCTGGTCTCCGTGTCCAACTCTATGAAGATGTCAGGAGCCAGTGGTGAGCCACTACCTTCTGTCTCAGGAAAGGCCCCTCTTCAGACCTTCCTGGCATTTGGTCATCCTCACATCAGTAGGTACCAAGAAAGACTGTCTCTGTCCTTGGAATATCCAAACAAGTTTGACCACTGGGACTTGGACTGGGACTGGCTCTGTGTGCCTGGCTTCCTGTATCCCAAGTTCAGAGAGTTCCATCACCAAGGAAGTGAGTCGAGGTCACTTCCTTCAGGAACTGAATGAGGTCACTGCCTTGGCAACCACCTTGTCCTAACAGTTGCTTTCAAGGGTCCCATGAGATGGAGGCTGCACCTACTTGCTCTGACATTTTCACAAGTTAGAATGGTATATCAACCATTGGCACCCGGGAACAGCTCTCCACACGGGCCTGGTTTGGTCCATCTTCTCTACATTAAGAACAGAGAGGCTGATCCGACACAATCCTTCATCCTGACCAGGTTGTTTACCATAGAAGATTACTTTGGCTTTCTCAGGTCCTTCATAGCTGCCTACATCTTCTCCAGCAATCATTTCTGCATGGACCTTTGAGATTCTCAGCAAGTGGAAGATCCCCTACATTCCTGTATTGTAAGACCAACTCTGTCCCTTCTCTTCTGTAAAGTTAGATTGAGGGAAGAGTGTATGGTTAGGGTTAATAACATGTTCGATTTGTTTTATGAATCATTCTTTTGGATGAATAATGGTATTGGGAACCTGCGATATTTATAAGATTATATAGGTGAAATATATGTATGAAAACAGAAATCTAGGATTTGAAGCCCAGAGCGCATTGGGCCCTTGATTGGGATACATAGTGTTGAATTACATTCTGCAAAGATGTCTCAGATAAATCCATACGCAATGGCATAGGACCTTGTACATTGTATGATTGAATGAGGAAGAGAACATCCAGTCAAAAAGGGATAGTCGGTAAGATTACAAAGATAGTCGGTAGGATAGGAAGAAGAGTGAGTATAGAATTTGGACTGAAACTTCTTTAGCAATAGGGTTTTCAGTTAGAGAGTGAATGTAAATGTCAGCACATATAAAGATTCAGTCACAATGATGATCTTTGGAAAATATGTGGGAAAGCAGATAATAATAGAGATTTTACAAAATCAGGCAAAGTATAAAGTGAGTGATAGGATTAGACATTTTGAACAGGGTTGAGTTTGAATATATAATCTTAAGAAGAAACAAATATGCAGTGACCAGTAGGATTGACATTTGAGAGCATTAGACAACCTGGACATGGATGCTTTTAGTAATCCATGTTCACTTTCTCTTTAGGCTTTGGTACAATCATAAGTGTGACCTTTGCATTTTTTCTCCAGAATATTACTGTCATAGAATGTATATGTAGATCAGGTGACATGAATATTTCTTCCAGCAATTCTGGGAGCAATGTTTTGAAGTCATATAAATTAGTATTGGGGGTACAAAGAGGTGTACTCTGTGTGTATGAATATACAAATAATGCATGAATAGACCACATTTTGAATAAATAATATAACTGGTCCCACTTTAAATAAGGGATTTAATTGATATCTGAAATCTTATAAGAAATCTTATATTGATATAACATCATTCATTCCAACCAGCAATACATCTAAAGGTAATATTAGAATTATGGTTTATTATAAAAAATGTGTGAGTTTTGCTTCAAAAGTGATCATGGAAATTGAAAATAATGTGTTTGGAAAGAAGTCTCATGAAAAGACCAGTCAAGAAACATGGAGGAATACATGTGTTCTGAAGAAGAAAGTGATTGAAAGTGAAAAAATGCCTATAAATTTGCGAACTTGTGGATGAAAATATATCCTATGATGTGCATAAACTGAAAAAACAGTAATGTACCAGTGTTGAATAAAAATGAACATCAAAATACACATCATGTCCCATAGGAATTTACTTGCAGTGATGTTAAACTGGGTCAGTTACTGTAGAAATATTAGGATTTTTATGCACCATCACTAAAGTTAGTTTTCAGTACTAGGAAACAAATATGTATTTAAGGAGAATAAATATTTTGAGAAAAGTCTTGAGAAAATTTGATTATAAATCCAAATACTTGAATATGAATGAGTTAAGGGAGTGTATAATAAGACACATATTTCATATTTTAAAAAATCTTGTGAGTATATATATATATACACACAAAAAAAAAACATACACAGACATTTAAAATAGCATAATATATGCCAATTGAAATTCACCATGAAATGTATATCATCCAAAGATCCAAAAATATTTATTTTCTTGAACCTGGATTTATGTATAATGTTGTTCAACTAGGAAGCTCACTAATAGGTAGAATTTTCAGTTCCAATAGCGTTTAGGAGGAGTGATCTCTTAAAATTTGTATCTGCCAAGTCAGCCACCTCACAAGAATGTACGTGTGGTATCAGGTAAGATTCTATAATTGCATGTAAAAATACATGTGCTGAATAGGCTACAGAGAAAGGGAGACAGGAATTCACATATTTGTTAACTTTAAAACACACGAAGAACTATTTCAACAAATAATTGACTAGATTTTATAACTCCTACCCTATATAATGCAAAAGGCAATTCCAACTATACACCAGGCCTCCAGTTCTGAACTGCTTGTATTTCTTTTCTTTTTGGGTTATTTTTCTCCATCTTATTAGGATTAGTTGTCAGAGTCTACCAAGGTAGGTGTTAGTGTCAGGTATTCAGTATCTCGAATGGAAAATTGGAAAATGAATACAATGTGTATGTAAATATGTGGTACACAAAAATATTTCCACTCTCATCCAGAACAATGCCTTGACATTACAATCACCCAGAGAAAGACACAATTAGAAGAGAAGAGTTAGAAAATCTGTGAATAAATAACTGGGATGGAATATGCTCAGGAGTTCACAACCTTGGAGGTGGTAGAGGAGATTCCAAAAGTAAGGGACAGAGTAAACACTCCACAAACATGGAGCTCTGCTGGCCTAAAGACTTCTTGAAAAACTGCCTCTGAGGTTGGGCACTTGAAATATATGTTGTTGTTGGGAGCTTTAGCTTCCTTTGTAATGATACCATCAAAGCTGGGTCTGCATCTATCTGACCTGGAGAACATGGTTTCTTATTTTCCACTGAATGTGAGGCAGCAGTGCTGAATTCTCTCTTTGTAGGTAAACTGTGGACCTAGGGGGCTAAGTGTATCCACATGTGGACTGTGAAGCCATTTGGTCATCCTCCACTTTTTGTGGTGTTTCTTGCTGCTGCACTGGGATTTTGGTATTGCTTCATGAAATACAAAGAATTCAACTGTTACGCGGTTCTTGAGGGAGTTCTGCCATGTGTGGTAGGTCAGGGTCTGCAGGAGAGTGCACCAACCAGGCTTCTATCCCACATAGCTTGCCCCCTTGACTATAGCAATCTGATTCGAAACATTGCCTTGAAACCTCTCCATATAACATGATGCCTTTACATACAAGGGTATGGGGGCTGCACCATGTCAGTCAAAAGTCATTTGGAAGCCAATGGCAGATCCACATCACCCCATCACAGATGTTTTAACAAACACCTGCACACCACTGCTCTAGGTCGACTACTCAGCAGGCTCCAAATTACTGGCATCTCTGTTCTACACCATTTTCATGAAACCCAGTCAATCAAGGCACTGTCTGGTACACTCATGATCATCTATAGGACATCCAAAGGTTCTCCAGTGACACCTGGTCATGGGAATTTCAAAAATTCAATGGTATTTATCTATCCATTTTTCAAGGATGAAGTTTGAGGCACTGTGGGTTTCAATTCATTCAGGAATCATTAAATGGAGAGGAAGCTCATTTTAATGAAAGCTCTGGAGAATTCTAACAGGCAAGGCTTCCCAAAGACAGGCTAAAAAGTCACATTAAGCCAGGCGTTTGAGGTCTACAATGTGTGGTCCATGTGTGTTTTGACTTGCAACTATGGTTGCCAATTCTTTAAGAATAAAATCGTGTCCTATCCTTCCTGAGATTTCCAGTGCTCTGTGAAAAGCTACCCTGGGCCTAGATCTCAGTTTCCAAGGGCGACTCTCATGAGTGGCCTCCTAAAATCCCAACACAATACATGGCAATACTTCTTTGAGTTCAGTTCCAGAACTCAGTCTCAAAGGGGAATCACACCAGTGTTCAAGCCCAGGTGGACCCAGTCATCTCTTCCAACGGCCACAAAAATGACCACAATAAAAACCAAAACACTCCCACATGGCCCTCATCTTCTTCCATATAGACACTCATCATAATCTCAGGCTGTAGGTTTCCATGAGGGCCACAGACAAAGACAGTATCCAAAATAAGTTCACTTGCCCCCATTTGCCTAAAGTCAGTGTGGCAGGGACACCCTACATGTGAACCAGGTGTGATCAAAGAGGCCTGCCGTTAATACTGCTCTGATTTTCCATTTTGTGGCCTAATGACTGTGGGGTTTAGATTCTTTTTGTTAATTGTAGTCATGAGAAAACCCAAGCACCTATGGCCTAGCCTCTGCAGTGATTTGAAGAACTCATTTGACCCAAAGGATCCCTATTCTCAAAGATGGAGGTCAGGAACCTTACAGAGCAAGGCGAGAGACTTCATCCACAATGACTGCTCTTTTGACTATTTTGGTTTTGGGTGCACACATGGGATTTTTTTAGATCCATCAGGTGCTGAGAATCTAAGCCACAACCTCACACAGGGCCAAGAAGCTGATTCAGACACATCCCTTTCCAAAGCAATTAAGCAAATAGCCACAGCTGATGCCCATACATTTCCATTTGAAAACTATTCAGTCTTTACAAAGGGGTGGCCTGAAGCAAAGACCTTCCTGACATTCAGGGCAACAGTACAATAGGTAAGCAAAAGGCCCAAAGCAGGGTTTCTCCACTGAGACTTTCCTGGACACACTGATATCTGAGTTTTCTGAGATGCTCACAATTCCCTTCAGCTATCCAGTACATGGCAGTGTCACAGAGCTTGGAGGTGGTACATATCTTGGACACAAAACCATGAGCCTATTCTGGAGATTGGCCAGAATTCAGAAAGAAAACAGAAACTTAGGTAGATATTAGGAGTGGCCCATCCATAAGGCAAGTCGCAGACCATTCATAAATAGGGCAGGATAAATCCTGAGAAGATTTCTACTAGACAGGACATAGGTAATGATGTGTTCTCTTTTCTAATGTCTACAACCACGGACACAGTGGGATACACAGACATAGAAACACTCGCCTTGTCAAAAGACTTACTAGAAACAATTCACACCAAACCAAACCAAACAACTTTCTTACCTATTCTCAGAACATGAGACAAAACCAAAAACCCACACCCACACCCACACCCACACAGACACCCAAGTATGTCTGTGAAAATACGGAGTGTCCTTTGACTGGTGGGCCATAATATACTCCCCCATAATGGGCTGTCCTGTCTCAGATCTGGTCTCCGTGTCCAACTCTATGAAGATGTCAGGAGCCAGTGGTGAGCCACTACCTTCTGTCTCAGGAAAGGCCCCTCTTCAGACCTTCCTGGCATTTGGTCATCCTCACATCAGTAGGTACCAAGAAAGACTGTCTCTGTCCTTGGAATATCCAAACAAGTTTGACCACTGGGACTTGGACTGGGACTGGCTCTGTGTGCCTGGCTTCCTGTATCCCAAGTTCAGAGAGTTCCATCACCAAGGAAGTGAGTCGAGGTCACTTCCTTCAGGAACTGAATGAGGTCATTGCCTTGGCAACCACCTTGTCCTAACAGTTGCTTTCAAGGGTCCCATGAGATGGAGGCTGCACCTACTTGCTCTGACATTTTCACAAGTTAGAATGGTATATCAACCATTGGCACCCGGGAACAGCTCTCCACACGGGCCTGGTTTGGTCCATCTTCTCTACATTAAGAACAGAGAGGCTGATCCGACACAATCCTTCATCCTGACCAGGTTGTTTACCATAGAAGATTACTTTGGCTTTCTCAGGTCCTTCATAGCTGCCTACATCTTCTTCAGCAATCATTTCTGCATGGACCTTTGAGATTCTCAGCAAGTGGAAGATCCCCTACATTCCTGTATTGTAAGACCAACTCTGTCCCTTCTCTTCTGTAAAGTTAGATTGAGGGAAGAGTGTATGGTTAGGGTTAATAACATGTTCGATTTGTTTTATGAATCATTCTTTTGGATGAATAATGGTATTGGGAACCTGCGATATTTATAAGATTATATAGGTGAAATATATGTATGAAAACAGAAATCTAGGATTTGAAGCCCAGAGCGCATTGGGCCCTTGATTGGGATACATAGTGTTGAATTACATTCTGCAAAGATGTCTCAGATAAATCCATACGCAATGGCATAGGACCTTGTACATTGTATGATTGAATGAGGAAGAGAACATCCAGTCAAAAAGGGATAGTCGGTAAGATTACAAAGATAGTCGGTAGGATAGGAAGAAGAGTGAGTATAGAATTTGGACTGAAACTTCTTTAGCAATAGGGTTTTCAGTTAGAGAGTGAATGTAAATGTCAGCACATATAAAGATTCAGTCACAATGATGAACTTTGGAAAATATGTGGGAAAGCAGATAATAATAGAGATTTTACAAAATCAGGCAAAGTATAAAGTGAGTGATAGGATTAGACATTTTGAACAGGGTTGAGTTTGAATATATAATCTTAAGAAGAAACAAATATGCAGTGACCAGTAGGATTGACATTTGAGAGCATTAGACAACCTGGACATGGATGCTTTTAGTAATCCATGTTCACTTTCCCTTTAGGCTTTGGTACAATCATAAGTGTGACCTTTGCATTTTTTCTCCAGAATATTACTGTCATAGAATGTATATGTAGATCAGGTGACATGAATATTTCTTCCAGCAATTCTGGGAGCAATGTTTTGAAGTCATATAAATTAGTATTGGGGGTACAAAGAGGTGTACTCTGTGTGTATGAATATACAAATAATGCATGAATAGACCACATTTTGAATAAATAATATAACTGGTCCCACTTTAAATAAGGGATTTAATTGATATCTGAAATCTTATAAGAAATCTTATATTGATATAACATCATTCATTCCAACCAGCAATACATCTAAAGGTAATATTAGAATTATGGTTTATTATAAAAAATGTGTGAGTTTTGCTTCAAAAGTGATCATGGAAATTGAAAATAATGTGTTTGGAAAGAAGTCTCATGAAAAGACCAGTCAAGAAACATGGAGGAATACATGTGTTCTGAAGAAGAAAGTGATTGAAAGTGAAAAAATGCCTATAAATTTGCGAACTTGTGGAAGAAAATATATCCTATGATGTGCATAAACTGAAAAAACAGTAATGTACCAGTGTTGAATAAAAATGAACATCAAAATACACATCATGTCCCATAGGAATTTACTTGCAGTGATGTTAAACTGGGTCAGTTACTGTAGAAATATTAGGATTTTTATGCACCATCACTAAAGTTAGTTTTCAGTACTAGGAAACAAATATGTATTTAAGGAGAATAAATATTTTGAGAAAAGTCTTGAGAAAATTTGATTATAAATCCAAATACTTGAATATGAATGAGTTAAGGGAGTGTATAATAAGACACATATTTCATATTTTAAAAAAATCTTGTGAGTATATATATATATACACACACAAAAAAACATACACAGACATTTAAAATAGCATAATATATGCCAATTGAAATTCACCATGAAATGTATATCATCCAAAGATCCAAAAATATTTATTTTCTTGAACCTGGATTTATGTATAATGTTGTTCAACTAGGAAGCTCACTAATAGGTAGAATTTTCAGTTCCAATAGCGTTTAGGAGGAGTGATCTCTTAAAATTTGTATCTGCCAAGTCAGCCACCTCACAAGAATGTACGTGTGGTATCAGGTAAGATTCTATAATTGCATGTAAAAATACATGTGCTGAATAGGCTACAGAGAAAGGGAGACAGGAATTCACATATTTGTTAACTTTAAAACACACGAAGAACTATTTCAACAAATAATTGACTAGATTTTATAACTCCTACCCTATATAATGCAAAAGGCAATTCCAACTATACACCAGGCCTCCAGTTCTGAACTGCTTGTATTTCTTTTCTTTTTGGGTTATTTTTCTCCATCTTATTAGGATTAGTTGTCAGAGTCTACCAAGGTAGGTGTTAGTGTCAGGTATTCAGTATCTCGAATGGAAAATTGGAAAATGAATACAATGTGTATGTAAATATGTGGTACACAAAAATATTTCCACTCTCATCCAGAACAATGCCTTGACATTACAATCACCCAGAGAAAGACACAATTAGAAGAGAAGAGTTAGAAAATCTGTGAATAAATAACTGGGATGGAATATGCTCAGGAGTTCACAACCTTGGAGGTGGTAGAGGAGATTCCAAAAGTAAGGGACAGAGTAAACACTCCACAAACATGGAGCTCTGCTGGCCTAAAGACTTCTTGAAAAACTGCCTCTGAGGTTGGGCACTTGAAATATATGTTGTTGTTGGGAGCTTTAGCTTCCTTTGTAATGAGACCATCAAAGCTGGGTCTGCATCTATCTGACCTGGAGAACATGGTTTCTTATTTTCCACTGAATGTGAGGCAGCAGTGCTGAATTCTCTCTTTGTAGGTAAACTGTGGACCTAGGGGGCTAAGTGTATCCACATGTGGACTGTGAAGCCATTTGGTCATCCTCCACTTTTTGTGGTGTTTCTTGCTGCTGCACTGGGATTTTGGTATTGCTTCATGAAATACAAAGAATTCAACTGTTACGCGGTGCTTGAGGGAGTTCTTCCATGTGTGGTAGGTCAGGGTCTGCAGGATAATGCGCCAACGAGGCTTCTATCCCACATAACTTGCCTCCTTGACCATAGCACCTTGATTCTAAACATAACCCTGAAACCTCTCCATATAACAAGATGCCTTTACATAACAGGGTCTGATGGCTGCACCACGTCAGTCACAAGCCATTTGGATGCCAATGGGAGATCCACATGGCCCCAGCACAGATGTTTTATCACACACCTGCCCACCACTGCTCTGGGCCCACTCCTCAGCAGGCTTCAACTTCCTGGCATCTCTGTTCTGCACCATTTTCATGAAAACCAGTCAATCAAGGCACTGTATTATATTCTCATGATCAGCAAGAGGACATCCAAAGTTTCTCCAGTGCCACCTGGAGATGGGAAATTTAAAAATTTCATGATATTTATCTAGCCATTTATCAAGGATGAAGTTGGTGGCACTGTGTGTTACAATTCATTCTGGAACCATTAAGTGGTGAGGAAGCTCATTTCATTGAAATCTCTGGAGAACTCTCACAGGCAAGTCTTCCCAAATAGTGGCCAAAAAAATCACATGAATTCAGGCCCATTGAGGTCAAAAATTTGCCGTCCATGTGTGATTTGACTCTCATCTATGGCTGCCAAGTCTTTCACAATAAAATCATGTGATATCCTGGCTCAGATTGTCAGTGCTGTGTGAAAAGCCACCCTGTGTCTAGATCTCAGTGTCCAAGGGTGACTCTCTTGTGATGCCTCATAAAATCCCAACACATTTCTTGGCAATACTTCTCTGAGGTCAGTTCAAGAACTCAGTCTCTAAGGAAAATCACCCCAGAGTTCAAGCCCAGGTGGACCAAGTCATCTCTTCCAACCGACACACAAATGACCACAATTAAAACCAAAACACTCCCACATGGCCCTCATCTTCTTCCATATACACACTCATCATAACCTCTGGCTGGAGGTTTCCATGAGGGGCGCAGCCCAAGACAGTGTCCAAATTAACCTCCCTTGCCCCTCATTTGCCTAAAGTCTGGGTGGCCTGGAAACTCGTCCGGGGAAGCAGAAGTGATCAAATAGGCCTGCTGTAAATACTGCTCTGCTTCTCCAGTTTGAGTCCTACTGAAAGTCAGTTATAAATTCTTTATGTGATTTGGATTTTGCAGAAAACCCAAGCACCTATGGTCTAGCCTCTGCAGGGCTTTGAAGAACTCATTTGAACCAAAGGTTCCTATTCTCCCTTGATGGATGTCAGGAACCTTAAAGAGGAAGGTGAGAGACTTCTTCCACAATGACTGCTCTTTTGGCTAATTTAGTTTTGGATTAACACATGGGATCTTTTTTTACATCCATCATGTGCTGAGAATCTAAGTCACATCCTCACATAGGACCTAAAGCCTGATTCAGACACATCCAATTCCAAAGCAATTAAGCAAAGAGCCACAGGTGATGCCCATTAATTTCCATTTGAAAACTGTTTTCTTCAGGCTTTCCAAATTGTGGCCTGAGGCAAAGGCCTTCCTGACATTCAGGACAAAAGAACAATAGGTAAGAAAACAGCCCAAAGCAGTGTTTCTCCACTGAGACTTTCCTGATCACACTGATATCAGTTTTCTGAGATGCTCGCAAGTTCCTTCAGATATCCAGTACATGGCCATGTCACAGAGCTTGGAGGTGGTACATATCTTGGGCACAAAAACATGAGCCTATCCGGGAGAGTGGCCAGAATTCAGAAAGAAAACAGGAAATTAGGAAGGTATCAGGATTGCCCATGCATAAGGAAAGCCACAGTTCATTCATAAACTGGGAACAATGAATGCTGGGAAGCTTTCTACTAGACAGGACACATGCATTGAAGCATTCTCTTTTCTAATGTCTACAACCACGGACACAGTGGGATACACAGACCCAGAAACACTCGCCTTGTCAGACGACTTACTAGAATCAGTTCACTCCAAACCAAACAAATCACCTTTCTTACATATTCTCAGAACATGAGACAAAAACCACAAACCCACACCCACACCGACAAATGCACATCCTTCCCCCAAGTAGGTCTGGGACTATCCGAAGGTCCTCTGACTGATGGGCCATACTATGTTCCCCCAAAATGGCCTGTCCTGTCTCAGATCTGTTCTTCTTGTGCAACTCTGTGAAGTTGACAGGAGCCAGCGGTGAGCCACTACCTGTTTTCTCAGGAACGGCCCCTCTTCAGAGCTTTCCTGGCATTTGGCCATCCTCACATCAGTAGGTTCCAAGAAAGACTGACTCTTTCCTTGATGAATCCAAACAAGTGAGACCACTGGGACTGGGACTGGGACTGGCTCTGGGTGCCTGGCTTCCTGGATCCAATGTTCAGAGAGTTTCATCACCAAGGAAGTGATGTGAGGTAACTTCCATCAGGAACTGAATGAGGTCACTGCCTTGGCAACCACATTGTCCTAACACTTGCTTCCAAGGGTCCCATGAGATTGAGGCTGCCCCTACTTCCTGTGACACTTTCACAAGTTAGAATGCTATATCAACCATAGGCACTCGGGAACACCTCTCCACACAGGCCTGCTTTGGTCCATCTTCTCTACATTAAGAAGAGAGAGGCTGATTCAGACACAACCCTTCATTCTGACAAGGTTGTTTGCCATGGAAATTGACTCTTACTCTTTCAGGTCCTTCATAGCTGCCAAAATCTTGTACAGAGATCATTTCTGCATGGACGTTATAGGTTCTCAGTAGGTGGAAGATCCCCTACATTCCTGTATTGTAAGACCAACTCTTTCCCTTCTCTTATGTAAAGTTAGATTGAGGGAACAGTGTATGGTTAGGGTTAATAACATGTTCGATTTGGGTTAGGAATCATTCTGTTGGATGAATAATGGTATTCGGAACCTGTGACATTTATGAGACTATAGAGGTGAAACATAAGTATAAAAACAGATATCTAGGAACGATTGGAAGCCCAGAAGGTCATTGGGCACTCAATTGGTATACTTAGCTTTGAATTTCGTTCTGCACAGATGTTTCAGATAAATAGATAATCAATGGCATAGGACCTTGTACCTTGGATCATTGAATGTAGAAGAGAACATCCACTCAAACAGGGATAGTCGGTAGGATTAGGAAGATAATTCATAGGTTTCAAAAGAATAGGGGGTAAAGCATTTGGACCAAAAGTTTTTTAGCTATGGGGATTCAGTTAGAGAGTGAATGTCAACGTCAGCACATGTGAAGAGTCATTCACAATAATTAACTGGACAAAAGGTGTAGGAAAGCAGATATCAATAGAGACATTAGGAAATCAGGTAAATTACAAAATGTGTGATAGGAAAATACATTTTTAACAGGGTTGAGGTTGAATATATAATCTTAGGAAGAAACAAATACGTAGTCACCAATAAGAATGATATTTGAGAGCATTAGGGAACTAGGTCATGGATGTTGTTAGTAATACATGGTCACATTCAATTTGGGCTTTGGTACAATCATAAGTGTGACCCTTGCATTTTGTGTCAGGAATATTACTGAGATGAAATGTATATGTATATGAGGTGAGTAGAAAATTCATCATGAAATATATATCATCCACAGAACCAAAAATATTCATTTTACTTAAGGTGGATATATAGGTGAAATATAAGTATGAAAACAGAAGCCTAGGTAAGATTTGAAGCCCAGAAGAACATTGGGCCTTTGATTGTGATACTTAGATTTGAATTATGTTCTGCAGAGTTGTCTCAGATAAATTGATATACATTGGCACAGGACCTGAAGAAAACAGTTTTCAAATAAATGGCTCTTTGCTTAATTGCTTTGGGAAGGGATGTGTCTGAATCAGCCTCTTGGCCCTGTGTGAGGTTGTGGCTTAGATCTCAGCACCTGAGATAGTAGGTCTGCCCATGGACAAGGCAAGCTGCAGTCCCTTCATAAATTGGGCAAGATGAATGCTGGGAAGCTTTCTACTAAATAGGACACAGCCATTGTGGCATTCTTTTTTCTAATGTCTACAACCACGGAGACAGGGGGATACACAGACATAGAAACACTCGCCTTGTCAAAGACTTATTGGAAACATTCCACTCCAAAACAATCAAACTGACTTTTTTTTACCTATTCTCAGAACATGAGACAAAACCACAAACTATCATCCACACACACCAATGAAGTCTGTGATTATCCCGAGTGTCCTCTGACTGGTAGGCCATATGATATTTCTCAAAAATGGTATTTCCTGTCATTGATTTGGTCTCCTTTGACAACTCTGTGAAGTTGTCAGGAGCCAGCAGTGAGCCACTTCCTGTCCTCTCAGGAAAGGCCCCTCTTCAGAGCTATCCTGGCATTTGGCCAACCTCACATCAGTAGGTCCCAAGAAAGACTGACTCCCTGGTAAATCCAAACAAGTGAGCTCACTGGGACTGGGGCTGGTACTGGTTATGGGGGCCTGGCTTCCTGGATCCCAAATTCAGAGAGTTTCATCACCAAGGAAGTAGGTGAGGTCACTTTCTTCAGGAACTGAATGAGGTCACTGCCTTGGCCACCACTTTGTCCTAATAGTTGCTTCATATGCTCTCTGAGATGGAGGCTTCGCCTACTTCCTGTGACACTTTCACAAGTTAGAATGGTATAGAAACCATAAGTACCTGGGAACAGCTCTCCACCCAGGCTTGGTATTGTCCTTCTTCACTACATTAAGAAGAGAGAGGCTGATTCAGACACATCCTTTCATCCTGACCGGGTTGTTTGCCATGAAAGATGACTTTTGCTCTCTCAGGTCCTTCATAGCTGACTACATCTTCTCAAGGGATTATTTCTGCATGGACTTCTGAGGTTCTCAGCTGGTGGAACATACTCTACCTTCCTGTATTGTAATACCAACTCTGTCCCTGCTCTTCTGTAAAGTGAGATTGAGTGAACAGTGTATAGTTAGGGTTAAAAGCATGTTTGATTTGAGTTAGGAATCATTCTGCTGGATGAATAATGGTATTGAGAATCTGTGATATTTATAAGAATATAGACGTGTAATATATGTATGAGAACAGAGATCTAGGAACGATTTGAAGCCCAGGAAGGCATTGGACCCTTGATTAAGATACTTAGCTTGAATTATGTTCTGCACCGAGGTCTCAGATAAATCGATACACAATGGCATAGGACCGTGTACCTCGGATGATTGAATGTAGAAGAGAACATCCAGTCAAAAAGGGATAGTCTGTAGGATTAGGAAGATAGTCAGTATGTTTAGGAAGAAGAGTGAGTCTAGGAATTGGAACAAAAGTTCTTTAGCAATACGGTTTCAGTTAGAGTGTGAATGTGAATGTCAGCACATGTGAAGAGACCATCACAATGATGAAGTGGGGAAAATATGTAGGAAAGCAGATATCAATAGGGACATTTGGAAATCATGCAAAGTATAAAGTCAGTGATAGTATTAGATATTTTCAAGAGGGTTGAGGTTGAATATGTCATCTTAGGAAGAAACCAATATGTACTCACCAATAGGATTGATATTTGAAAGCATTAGGCAAAATGGACATGGATGTTTTTAGTAATCCATGTTCACTTTCCATTTAGGCTTTGGCACAATCATAAGTGTGACCTTTGCATTTTGTGTCCAGAATACTACTGTGATAAAATGTATATGTAGATCAGGTGACATGAGTATTTCTTCCACCATTACGGGGAGCAAAATTCTGAAAACTTATAAATTAGTACTGAGGATACAAATAGGTGTACCCTGTGTTGATGATTATAGAGATGATGCATGAATAGACCATATTGTGAATAAAGTATACAACTGGTTCCAAGTTTAAATAATGGAATGAATTTACCTCTGAAAATATATAGGAAATCTTATATTGATATATATACATTCATTCCAACGAGTTATATATCAAATGGTAATATAAGGGTTACAGTTTATCATGAAGAGTGTGTGAGTTTTGCTTCAAAAATGATTATTCAATCGAAAATAATGTGTTTAGAAAGAAGTCTAGTGAAAATACCAGTAAAGAAACATGGAGGAATACATGTGTTCTGAAGTAGGAAGTGATTGAAAGTGAACCAAATGCCTAAAAATACCTATAAATTTGTGAACTTGTGGATGAAAAAGTATATCTTATGATGTCCATAAACTGAAGAAATTGTAATGTAGAAGTGTTGAATAAAAATGAACGTCAAAATACACATCATGTTCCAAAGGAATCTACTTGCATTGATGTTGAACTGGGTCAGTTACTGTAGAAATATTAGGATTTCTAAGCACCTATCACTAAAGTTAGTTTTCAGTACTAGGAAACCAATATGTATTTCAGGTGGTTGAGTATTTCTGAGAATAATCTTGTGAAATGTTGTTAATAAATACACATACAGGAACATGAATTAATTTAATGAGTGTATAATAAGACACATATATTTCATATTTTGGAAAATCTGAAGAATATATATATATATATATATATATATATATATATATATATATATACACACACACACACGCGTGCACACACACACACATGCACACACACATTAATATGTAGCAATATATATGCCAATCGAAATTCATCATGAATTATAATTCATCCACATATCCAAAAATATTCATTTTACTGATCATGGATTTATGTTAATTAAGTCTAATGTTTTTCACTAGGAAGCTCACCCACAGGTTGAATTTTGAGTTCCATCAGTATTTAGGGGGAGTCATCTCTTCTCACAATTTTTATATACCAAAGTCAGTGAGCTCACAAGAATTTACGTGTGATATCAGGTAGGATACTATATATGCATAAAAAGATACATGTGCTGAATAGGCTACAGAGAAAGGGAGACAGGAATTTTCATATGTGTTAACTTTAAGAACTCATGAAGAAATATTACAAAGAAAAGTTGACTAAATTTATAATACACCCTCTTGATAAAGCAGAAGGCAAATCCAAGTATACACCATGCTTCATATGAAAGGCCTGCATTTCTATTCAGTTACTTTTCTTTTTCTCCATAATACTAGGATTAGTAGTCAGAGTCTAGTAGGGTATTGGTTAGTGTCAGGGATTCAGTATTTTAATTGGAAAATAGGAAAATGAATCTAATGTGCATGCAAACATGTGCTACACAAAATTCTTCCCACTCTCATTCAGAACAATGCCTTGACATAACCATTGATCCAAGTAAGACACAATTAGAGGAGAGGAGTTAGAAAATCTGTAAATACATATGTGGAATGGAAATTGTTCAGGAGTTCACAACACTGGAGGTGGTAGAACAGTTTCCAAAAGTAAGGGAGAGGGTAAACACTCCAGAAACATGGAGCTCTGCTGGCCTAAAGACTTCTTGAGAAACTTCCTCTAAGGTTGGGCACATGAAATGTATGTAATTTTCACGAGATTTAGCTTCGTTTGTAGTGACACCATCAAACCTGGTCTGCATCTATGTGACCTGAAGGACATGGTTCCTTCTTTTCTAATGAACATGAAGCAGAAGTTCTGAATTCTCTATTTGTAGGTAAACTGTGGCCACTGGGAGCTAAGTGTCTTCCCATGTGGTCTGTGAAGCCATTTGGTCATCCTCCATTTATCGTGGTGTTTCTTGCAGCTGTACTGGGAGTTTGGTATTTTCTTCATTAAATACAAGGAGTACAACTGGGACACAATGCTGGAGGGAGTTCTGTCACGTGTGGTTGGTCAGGGTCTCCAAGAGAATGTACGAACCAGGCTTCTATCCTGCAATGTTTTCCCCCTTGACTATAGCAACCTGACTCTGAACATTACCCTGAAACCTCTGCATATAACAAGATGCCTTTACATATAAGGGTCTGCTGCCTGCACCATGTCAGTCACAAGACTTTTGGAAGCCAATAGCAGATCCAGGTGGTCCTACCAAAAATATTTATTCACACACCTACAGTCCACTGCTTTACGTCCACTATTCAGCAGGCTCCAACTTACTGGCATCTTTGTTCTACACCATTTTCACGAAACCCAGTGAATCAAGGCACTGTCTGGTACACTCATGATCAGCAAAAGGATATCTAAATGTTCTCCAGTGCCACCTGGTCATGGGAATTTCAAAAATTTCATGGGATTTATCTAGCCATTTTTCAAGGATGAAGTTGGAGTCACTGTGGGTTTCAATTCATTCAGGAACCATTGAATGGTGAGGAAGCTCATTTCAAAGAAAGCTCTGGAGAACACTCACAGGCAAGTCTTCCCAAAAGGTGGCCAAGAGGTCACATGAAGCCAGGCCCATGTGAGTTCCATGTGTGTTCGGTCTCTCAACTATGGCTGCCAAGTCTTTTAGTATAAAATCATGTGATATCCTGGCTTAGATTCCCCGAGCTCTTTGGGAAGCCATCCTGGACCTAGATCTCAGTTTCCAAGGGCGATTCTCATGTGTGGCCTCCTAAAATCACAAGACTATTTATTGCAATACTTCTCTGAGGTCAGTTCCAGAACTCAGTCTCTAAGGGGAATTAAACCAGAGTTCAAGCCCAGGTGGACCCAGTCATCTCTTCCAACAGCCACACAAATGACCACAATTAAAACCAAAACACTCCCACATGGCGCTCATGTTCTACCACATAGACACTCATCATAAACTCTGGCTGGAGGTTTCCATGAGGGCGCAGACCAAGACAGTGTCCAAAATAAGCTCCCTTGTCCCTCATTTGCCTAAAGTCAGGGTGGCGTGGACACACTTCCTGCGAACCAACAGTGATCAAATAGGCCTGACTTTAATACTGCTCCACTTTACCAATTTGAGGCCACTGCCTGTGGGGTTTAGATTCTTTATGTGAATTGGAGTCATGAGAAAACCCAAGCACCTATGGCCTAGCCTCTGTAGGTTTTGAAGTACTCATTTGACCCAAAGGATCCTTATTCTTACTTGATGGAGGTCAAGAACCTTACAGAGGAAGGCGAGAGACTTCATCACAATTACTTCTCTTTTGGCCATTTTGGTTTTCAATGCACACATGGGAACTTTCTTTAGATCCATCAGGTGCTGAAAATCTAAGCCACAGCCTCACACAGGGCGAAAGGGCTGATTCAGACACATCCCTTTCCAAAGGAATTAAGCAAAGAGCCACAGGTATGCCCATTCTTTTCCATTTGTAAACTCTTTTCTTCAGGCTTCACAAAGGGGTAGCCTGAGTCAAAGACCTTCCTGACATTCAGGTCAAAAGAAAAATAGGTAAGCAAAAAGCCCAAAGCAGGGTTTCTCCACTGAGACTCTCCTGGTCACATTGATATCTGAGTTTTCTGAGATGCTCGTCATGCCCTTCAGCTATCCAGTTCATGGCCATTTCACAGAGCTTGGAGGTGGTATATATCTTGGACACAAAACCATGGGCCTATTCTTGAGAGTGGCGAGAATTCAGGAAGAAAACAGGAACTTAGGATGTTATCAGGGGTTGCCCACCAATAAGGCAAGCTACAGTCCATTTTAAATGGGGAAGGACGAATGCTGGGAAGCTTTCTACTAGACAGGACACATCCATTGATGCTTTCTCTATTCTAATGTCTACAACCACAGACACACTGGGATACACAGACATAGAAACACTCGCCTTGTCAAACGACTTTCTAGTAACAGTCCACTCCAAACCAAACAAACCGACTTTCCTACCTATTCTCAGAACATGAGACAAAACCACAAACCCACAACCACACCCACAAAGGCACCTTCTTACCCCAAGTAGGTCTGTGACTCTCCGGAGTGTCCTCTGATTGGTGGGCCATACAATGTTCCCCTGAAATGTCCTCTCCTGTCTAAGATCTGGTCTCCTTGGCCAACACTGTGAAGTTGTTAGGAGCCACCGGTGAGCCACTACCTGCTTTCTCAGGAAAAGCCCCACTTTAGAGCTTTCTTGCATTTGGCCTTCCTCACATCTGCAAGTACCAAAAAAGACTGACTCTGTCCTTGATAAATCCAAAGAAGTGAGACCACTGGGACTGGCACTGGGACTGGCTCTGGGTGCCTGGCTTCCTGGATCCCAAGTTCAGAGAGTTCCATCACCAAAGAAGTGAGGTGAGGTCACTTCCTTCAGGAACTGAATGAGGTCACTTTCTTGGCAACCAATTTGTCCAAACTGTTGATTTCAAGGGTCCCAGTTGATGGGGGCTGCCCCTACTTCCTGTGACACTTTCACAATTTAGAATGATATATCAACCATAGTCACCCATGAACAGATCTCCACACAGTCCTGGTTTGGTCCATCTCCTCTACATTAAGAAGAGAAGCTGATTCAGACATTACCCTTTATCCTGAACAGGTTGTTTGCCAATGAAGATGACTTTTGCTCACTCAAGTCCTTCATAACTGCCTATATCTTCTCCAGGGATCATTTCTGCAGGGACCTTTGAGGTTCTCATCAGGTCTAAGATCCCCTACATTCCTGTATTGCATGACCAACTTTTTCCCTGCTCTTTTGTAAAGTTAGATTGAGGGAACAGTTTATGGTTATGATAAATATCATGTTCGGTATGGGTTAGAAATTATTCTGCTAGATAAATAATGGTATTGGGAACCTGCGATATGTATAAGAATATATAGGTGAAATGAATGTATGAATATAGAAATCTAAGTAAGATTTGAAGCCCAGAAGGGCATTGGGGCCTTGATTGGGATAGATAGTGTTGAATTATGTTTTGCACAGATGTCTCAGATACATCCATATACAATGGCATAGAACCTTGTACCTTGGATGATTGAAAGTAGAAGAGAACATCCAGTCAAAAAAAAAATAGTCGGTAGTGAAAGGTTAATAAAATAGGTACTTGTCACTTCCTGTTTTTCTGTATGCTTAACAAAGCTCTGTTGCAATCTTGAGAAATGTTTGCTAATCCTTTCCCAGAATGTGCTGTTCCCAACTGCCAAACTGCAGAATGTACTCTCTCACTCGGTGTCACGCAAACCACCCACTCGCCCTTACCCATCAGTAAACTTTCCTCCCTTCCCTCTCCAAGAAAAGTATATAAGCTCTGCTGAAGCTGTGCTTGGGGCTCTCTGCTCTATTCAAGTGAGCTCTGAGTCCCAGCATGCTGGACTCCAAATAAACCCTTTGCTGTTTCATGAGACAGTCTCTTGGTGGTCTCTTCCTCCGACACTCACACGACCTTTACATATTGAAGTTCCACAGAGTTCCAGCAGCGGGGGACCAGAGACCCCAATGGGCACCTCTCGGGGCAAGTAAGGGGCCTCTTTCTGGTTTCATGTTTCAGGTTAGGGCTTGGCAAAATCACTGGCGATGAAGAGCCTGAGGTCTCTCTGACAGTGACTGAGAGATGTGTCACAGAGACAATGGGCACGTCCCTGGGGAACGCCCCAGAGGACTTGGGAAATCAAGGAACAGTAGTCTCCTCGACTCAGTGATATTTTGTTTCAGATTCGGTATTGCCAGCCCATCGGGTTTTGCCGGCTACTCATTCCTGGTGTCAGTGTTGGAGGTCCATTGCATGTCTTTATTGTCTTGTCTTGTCTGTGTCCTGTGTCGTTGCTTTACTGTTAGTGTACCTTTCATTATGGGACAGAGCACTTCAATGCCTCTGTCCCTGACCTTTGATCACTGGACCAAAGTCCGCTTAAGGGCTCAGAATCTTTCTTATTTAGTAAAACGCTGGACCTGGCAGACTCTCTGTTCCTCAGAATTACCCACCTTTGGAGTTGGATGGCCCGTAAAAGGATCTTTCTACTTCTCACTAATTTAAAAAGTCAGAGATATTGTCTTTCAGCCGGTGCCACATGGCCATCCTGATCAACAGCCATATATTTTAACTTGGCATGACCTCTGCAAATCTCCTCCTCCATGGGTGAAGCTTTTCCTTGCCCCTGCCCCCGTTCCTACTCTTTCCCCCATGATCTGTCAAACCCTCTGCTCCTCCTCCTCCTCCACCCTCTGTTCTCCCTGAGTCACAAGATTTGACTCTACTGGAATCTCCTCCCCCTCCTTATCCCCTGCCCTCATCCCCTAACCCACAACAAAATCTAAGTGATTCTACTTCTGCTGACTCAGCCTCTCTGCCATTGGAGGGAGCTAAGCCAGCCCAGCACCCTCCAGATAACTCCCTTGTGTCACACACATCCCCTCCTTCCCTGGAGGAAGCTGGCCCAGCTAAAGGAACTCACAGGCGGCGAATGATTGAAAACCCTGTAACACCCATGACGCACCCACTTTGTCCCTATGGGCCAACAATTGACGATGGCCATGGAAGAAAAATGCAAGCTTACCAATATTGGCCTTTCTACTCTTCAGACCTATATAACTTAAAAAATCACAATCCCCCATTTTCTGAGAAACCCACCCGGCTCACAGGTCTGGTTGAGTCATTGATGTTTTCCCACCAGCCTACTTGGGATGACTGCCAACAACACCTAATGACTATCTTCATGACAGAGGAACAAAAGAGAATCCTCCTGCAAGCTCGAAAAAAATATCCTCAGACAAGATGGGCGACAAACACAACTTCCCAACTTAATCAAAGCTGGCTTTCCCTTGAACCGACCCAACTGGGAACCCCAAATCTTTGAAGGTAGGGAGAAACTGTCCCCTTATCACCGGGCTCTAATAGTGGGTTTCCAAGTGGCCGCTAGGAGACCAACTAATTTTGCCAAGGTAATAGAGATTACTAAGGGCCTGATGAATCTCCCTCTCTATGTTTCTAGAGAGAATTATGAAGACATATAGGAGATATACTATTTTTGATTCTCAGGCAGAGGATCAAAAGGCATCTGTCATGATGGCCTTTATTGGGCAAGGTGCTCTGGATACTAAAAGAAAGTAACAATGCTTAGATGGATTACAAGATATGACTTTGAGAGATTTAGTCAGAGAAGCCGAGAAGGCATACTATAAGAGAGAAACTGAGGAAGAGAAGAGAGCAAAGGGAGGATAAAAGAAACAAAGACAGACTAAGGCATTGACTAAGGTCCTGGTCACAGCAAAAAATAGGCCAGAAATTAAGAAACAGGGAGACAGGAAGGGATACCTGGGCCCACGACAGAGGCCACCCCTGGCCTCAGATCAATGTGACTACTGTAAAGAAAAAGGACACTGGGCCAAAGAGTGCCCCAGAAATAGACAGCCACACCAGCCAAACATTCTGACACTGGAGGATGACTAAGAAAGTTGGGTCTCAGATCCCCTTCCAGAGCTCAGAGTAACTTGAAGTGGAGGGGACCACAGTAAACTTTGAAGTGGATACAGGGGCAATATACTCAGCCCTTAAGGCCACTTTTGGCCCTCTATTAAATAAAAGGTCTCTAGTTCAAGGGGCTAATGGCAGAAAATATCGGGCATAGACAACTAAGACTACCTTGGACCTGGGGAAAGGAAAAATCCATCACTCCTGCCTAGTAATCCCAGAATGCCCAGCCCCATTGATGGGCAGAGATCTGCTCACCAAGCTCTGCGCCAAAATAACTTTTAACCCTGAAGGCCCCAAAGTGGAATTTCTAAATCCTTCAGTAAAAATTCCTATAGTCACGGCTCCAATTATGTCAGTAGAAACTTTACATCAACTCACTCGCTTTCCTTCAAAGAAACTACAGGAATTCCTGAAGGATCAAGAACAGAGTTTTAAACTAACCAACTCACAGCAAAAGGAAATAACAGAATGGTTAACAAAAGTCTGCCAGGTCTATCAGTTGGTTAATGCTTACCCTTCCAAGCTTCCTGCAGAAAAGCGCCTACGAGGAACCAGATCAGGACAATTCTGGGAAGTGGATTTTACTGAAATTAAGCCAGCAAGGTATGGACTGAAATATCTCCTAGTCTTTGTAGATACATTTTCAGGATGGATTCAAGCAGTCCCCACAAAAAAAGAAAGAAAGAAACAGTGAAAACGATGGCCAAGAATATCCTAGAAGATATTTTTCCAAGATACGGCCTGCGTAAGGTAATAGGGTCTGATAATGGACTGGCATTCGTGGCTCCAGTAAGTCAGGGGTTAGCCAGGACCCAGGGGATTTATTGGAAGTTACATTGTGCTTCTAGACTCCAGAGTTCAGCACAGGTAGAAAGAGTGAATAGAACCATTAAACAGACCTTAACGAAATTAAGCTTAGAGACCAGCATAAAAGATTGGACTATGCTCCTGCCTTATGCAATGTTGCATGCAAGAAATACTCCCTCTGTTTCTTTGTGTAATCACACCCCCTTTGAAATTCTCTATTGTGCACCTCCTCCCATAAGGGACCTAACCCCAACTCAAACACCTAACAATCCCTTCCACACCCCCTTGCTTGAGAGACTTAAAGCTCTTGAAAGAACTAAGAAATACCTGTGAAAACAGCTGGCCACTGCCTACCAACCTGGGGACGAGGGGATTACACATCGATATCAAGTAAGAGACTTCATCCACGTAAGACGACATCAGGTGTCATCCCTGGAACCCCGCTGGAAAGGACCATTGCAGGTGTTACTTATAACACCTACAGTGGTAAAGGTAGACGGAATCACTTCCTGGATCCCTGCCTCTCATCTCAAGCCTGTGCCCTGTCCAGACTCTGGCTGGAAACTGAAAAAGACTGGTAACCATTTCAAATTGCGTATTCGCCATGTGGATAAGGCTCTGTACTCTCCCATTTACCACCAGTAGTCCTAACCCTCATCAGTCCGTTCAGCAGAGATGGGTGATCACAAATCCTACTGGAAAAGAAGTATAATCTATCTCGCATACAGCCCCCTTAGGGATCTGGTGGCCATCTCTCCATAGAGACATTTGTCAGCTGGCTATAGCTCTTTCCTATTGGTATATCCCTGATGAAGAGGATCCCACTAAAATTCCATTAAATCCCTTCTGTACCATAGATAATGGAAACAAACCTTATGGATGTAGGCACTCGCAAGCCAGATGCATGTTGGCTAGCCTAGTTTGCTTAGTTTGCCTGGCGCACTATCAAAGCCACAAACAGTCATGGCTGTGTGGGGGAAAAGCTGACTTCTTCTGTATGTCATGGGAATGTGAGCATACAGGGGCTTCCTGATGGAACCTAAACTCCTCATCAAATTCAGTACAGAGCATTGGCCATACTACCAATTAGATAACCAAAACCGATGGCCCCCAGAGGGGTCTCCAGATCCTCAAATTCTGCGTGAACTTTTAAACTTCTGTAAGTGCTCAAAATGGTGAAAGGAGATTCCCCTATGTGGAAGCCTTTTCCCTCCTTCACTCACATCCTGAACTATGCTTCTCCAATAGATCCTTACCCTCAGCCTTCTGCTCCAGATTCTCTGCTGTCACTTCCACCTCAGCAAACTGATTTCTCCCCTCCAATTACTAGATCAAAAGCTCAAACCTCCGCTGGTTCTCAGACCACTGCCCTCTTGCTGAGGTAGCAGGTACTGAGGTACCCCTCCACCCACTCATTCCTCTCTTCTCCTGTCAGTGCCCACACCGGGTCCCACCTGGTCCTCTTACCAGCTAACCCAAAGCTCAAACCAGTTGAGGAGAGCCCTCAGACCCTTATCCAAGATGTAATGAAAATGGCCTTTAATGTTGCTTTGTCAATACTGAAAACAGGTTACTAAGGTTTTTAAAGTCCCTCACAGGATTTTGGGATACTCACTCCCGTCTTCCCCTCTACTCTACCTGTTCTACTGCTCAAGATTTTGTTGCCTGGAAAATCCCAAACCGCTTTCCCATTATTCTTTTACATCTCTCATTCCTCATTCTCAGATCCTCGGAGGTGCTCTCAGCCCCACTTTCCCCATCTTCCCCCGCTGTAGCAAGCCCACAGAAAAGTCTTAACTGACCTTCTCCAGAAGTCTTCACCATGGCTGACTTTAAAACTTTCAGCAAAAGAGTCCCTATAAAAGAGTTCAATGTAGATAAATTTTCTCTTTTCATGTTGCCCTGTTCTACTTGGCCACTGGCTAAAAAACTCAGCACTTCTCAGCTAGACACCCCCTTACTAGTTTTTCACAAAATATGAGAAAAAGGCCTCTGGCCTTGAGTTGGGGTTTAACAGAGATGGCTACATTTCTACGATAAAGAAGTTAAAATTGGGCTCCATTGTAACAGCTGGCAGGGGGAAAAAAGAAAGGGAAGAAAAATCTCTCCCTCTCCCAGGTGTACTTGAAAAGTTAACTTGCCCAGAACAGAGGAAAAAAGAGAAACAAAAACTGCTTTTTGTGAACTTCTGCAGACTGTGAACTTCTGAGCCCCTTCCCTTATATGTTGGGTAAAAAATTCTGAAACTATCTAAACTTGGGGTTCAGGGGATTAATTGACTACAACAGAAGCAGTGCCCTCTGAGTCCGGTTGCAACCAAATAGGACTGTTTCCCTGTCTTCGGTGCTATGTTAGGTGCCTTGCCTTGTCCTTCCCTACAACAGTATATTTCTATGTACTTAAACATTGTTTATGTTTTCATGAAATGGTTAACCGATGTGATTAATTGTGCAATGATGAAGATGTTTCACAGAGTGCACTATCATGACGCAGGTTCATTTGAAGATCATATAGGGGGGCATACAACCCGGTTCGGCTGGGAACATATATCCTCACTTTAGTCATACTATTAGGAATACTGGTTTCTGCAAGGGTGGATACAGGAACCACTGCCCTGGTCCATGGGAGAAAACAGTGACCCAATTAGAAGCAGCAGTAGACCAATAAATAAAGATATTAGAAACCTCCATCACAGCTTTGCAGGAATCTTTTACCTCTCTATCTGAAGTTGTTTTACAGAACAGTCAAGGGTTGGATCTCCTCTTCATGAGAGAAGAGGGCCTTTGTGCTGCATTGAGGGAAGAATGTTCTTTTTATGCTGACCATACTGGAGTTGTAAAAAAAAAATCTATGAGTAAATTAAAAAGACGCCTTGAAGAGCATCAACGAGAGAGAGAGAGGCCCAAAAGGGTAGTTTGAGTCTTTTTTCACACAGTCCCCCTGGTTAACTATACTTTTATCAACCCTGACCAGTCCAATAATAATCCTCATATTATTGCTCACTATAAAACCCTGTTTGCTCAACTGTGTAATTTCTTTTCTCCAAGCTCAAATTGGACAAGTTAAACATATGGCAATACCCCACTAGCAGACATAGATTGTACACCCATTAATGATCACTTTTATAATTAAAAGTATCCAGAAGAAGTAGTGGGGAATGAAAAGTTAATAAAATAGCTACTTGTCACTTCCTGTTTTTCTGTATGCTTAGAAAAACACTGTTGAAATATTGACAACTGTTTTCTTTTTTTTTTTTTTTTTTCGATTTTTATTTTTTTTTTATTTTTATTTTTTCTGCTTTGGAATTGGTCCCCTTTTTTATTTTTTTTTATTTATTTTTTTTTTATTTTATTTTTTTATTGGTTGTTCAAAACCCTACAAAGCTCTTGACATATCATATTTCATACATTAGCATACATTAGCTTCAAGTGAGTTATGAACTCCCTTTTTTACCCCAAGTACAGATTGCAGAATCACATCGGTTACACATCCACATTTTTACATAATACCATAATAGTAACTGTTGTATTCTGCTACCGTTCCTATCCTCTACTATCCCCCCTCCCCTCCCCTCCCATCTTCTCTCTCTACCCCTTCTACTCTAATTCATTTCTCACCTTGTTTATTTTCCCATTCCACTTACAACCTCTTATATGTAATTTAGTATAACAATGAGGATCTCCCTCCGTTTTCCATGCAATTCCCCTTTTCTCTCCCTTTCCCTCCCACCTCATGTCTCTGTTTAATGTTAATCTTTTCTTCCTGCTTTTCCTCCCTGCTTTATTCTTAGTTGCTCTCATTATATCAAAGATGACATTTGGTATTTGTTTTTTAGGGATTGGCTAGCTTCACTAAGCATAATCTGCTCTAGTGCCACCCATTTCCCTGCAAATTCCAAGATTTTGTCATTTTTTAGTGCTGCGTAATACTCCATGGTGTATAGATGCCACATTTTTTTAATCCATTCATCCATTGAAGGGCATCTGGGTTGGTTCCACAATCTAGCTATTGTAAATTGTGCTGCTATGAACATCGATGTGGCAGTATCCCTGTAATACGCTCTTTTAAGGTCTTCAGGGAATAGTCCGAGAAGGGCAATAGCTGGGTCAAATGGTGGTTCCATTCCCAGCTTTCCCAGGAATCTCCATACTGCTTTCCAAATTGGCCGCACCAATTTGCAGCCCCACCAGCAATGTACAAGAGAACCCTTTTCCCCACATCCTCACCAGCACTTGTTGTTGTTTGATTTCATAATGGCTGCCAATCTAACTGGAGTGAGATGGTATCTTAGGGTGGTTTTGATTTGCATTTCTCTGACTGCTAGAGATGACGAACATTTTTTCATGTACTTGTTGATTGATTGTATGTCCTCCTCTGAGAAGTTTCTGTTCAGGTCCTTGGCCCACTTGTTGATTGGGTTATTTGTTATCTTATTGTCTAATTTTTTGAGTTCTTTGTATATTCTGGATATTAGGGCTCTATCTGATGTGTGAGGAGTAAATATTTGTTCCCATGATGTAGGCTCCCTATTTACTTCTCTTATTGTTTCTCTTGCTGTGAAAAAACTTTTTAGTTTAAGTAAGTCCCATTTGTTGATTCTTGCTATTAACTCTTGTGCTATGGGTGTCCTATTAAGGAATTTGGAGCCCGACCCCACTATATGTAGATTGTAGCCAACTCTTTCTTCTATCAGACGCAGAGTCTCTGATTTGATATCAAGGTCTTTGATCCATTTTGAGTTAACTTTTGTGCATGGTGAGAGGAGGGGGTTCAGTTTCATTTTGTTGCATATGGATTTCCAGTTTTCCCAGCACCATTTGTTGAAGATGCTATCCTTCCTCAATTGCATGTTTTTAGCCCCTTTATCAAATATAAGATAGTTGTAACTTTGTGGATTGGTCTCTGTGTCCTCTATTCTGTACCATTGGTCCACCCGCCTGTTTTGGTACCAGTACCATGCTGTCTTTGTTACTATTGCTCTGTAATATAGTTTGAAATCTGGTATCGCTATACCGCCTGATTCGCACTTCCTGCTTAGAATTGCTTTTGCTATTCTGGGTCTTTTATTTTTCCATATGAATTTCATGAGTGCTTTATCTATTTCTACAAGCAATGCCTTTGGGATTTTGATTGGCATTGCATTAAAATTATATAGAACTTTTGGTAATATCGCCATTTTGATGATGTTAGTTCTGCCTATCCATGAACAGGGTATATTTTTCCATCTTCTAAGATCTTCTTCTACTTCTCTCTTTAGGGTTCTGTAGTTTTCATTGTATAAATCTTTCACCTCTTTTGTTAGGTTGATTCCCAAGTATTTTATTTTTTTTGAGGATATTGTGAATGGAGTGGTTTTCCTCATTTCCATTTCAGAAGTTTTTTTGCTGATATACAGGAATGCCTTTGATTTATGCATGTTGATTTTATATCCTGCTACTTTGCTGAATTCATTTATTAGTTCTAGTAGTTTTTTTGTAGACCCTTTTGGGTCTTCTAGGTATAAAATCATGTCATCCGCAAATAATGATAATTTAAGTTCTTCTTTTCCAATTTTTATGCCTTTAATTTCTTTTGTCTGTCTAATTTCTCTGGCCAGTGTTTCGAGAACTATATTGAATAGAAGTGGTGATAGAGGGCATCTCTGTCTTGTTCCAGATTTTAGAGGGAATGCCTTCAATTTTTCTCCATTCAGAATGATGCTAGCCTGATGCTTAGCATAGATAGCTTTTACAATGTCAAGGTAATTTCCTGTTATCCCTAGTTTTTCTAATGTTTTGAACATAAAGGGATGCTGTATTTTGTCGAATGCTTTTTCTGTGTCTATTGAGATGATCATATGGTTCTTATCTTTAAGTCTATTGATGTGGTGAATAACATTTATTGATTTCCGTATATTGAACCATACTTGCATCCCAGGGATGAATTCTACTTGATCATGGTGCACAATTTTTTTTGATGTGCCTTTGTATCCGATTCGCCAGAATTTTATTGAGGATTTTTGCATCTAGGTTCATCAGGGATATTGGTCTGTAATTTTCTTTCTTTGAGGTGTCTTTGTCTGGTTTCGGAATCAACGTGATGTTGGCCTCATAGAATGAATTTGGAAGAGCTCGCTCTTTTTCTATTTCCTGAAATAACTTGAAAAGTATTGGTATTAATTCTTCTTTAAAAGTTTTGTAAAACTCCGCTGTATACCCATCCAGTCCTGGGCTTTTCTTGGTGGGTAGTTTCTTGATTGCTTCTTCAATTTCCTCCATTGATATTGGTCTGTTCAAATTGTGTGTATCCTCCTGACTCAGTCTGGGCAAATCATATGTCTTAAGAAATTTATCGATGTCTTCACTATCTTCTATTTTATTGGAATATAGGTTTTCAAAATAATTTCTAATTGTCTTCTGTATTTCTGTAGCATCTGTTGTGAAATTGCCTTTTTCATCCCGTATGTTAGTAATTTGAGTTCTCTCTCTTCTTCTCTTCGTTAGCATGGCTAAGGGTCTGTCAATCTTGTTTATTTTTTCGAAGAACCAACTTTTAGTTTTGTTGATTTTTTCAATAGTTTCTTTTGTTTCAATTTCGTTGATTTCCGCTCTGATTTTAATTATGTCTTGCCTTCTGCTGCATTTGCTGTTGTTTTGTTCTTCCTTTTCCAGGGCTTTGAGATGAAGTGTGAGCTCATTTATTTGTTGGTTTTTCTTTTTTTTGAGGAATGACCTCCAGGCGATGAATTTCCCTCTTAAAAATGCTTTCATTGTGTCCCATAGATTCCGATAAGTTGTGTCTGTATTTTCATTTATCTCTAAGAATTTTTTGATTTCCTCCTTTATGTCTTCTGTAACCCATTGATCATTCAGTAACATATTGTTCATTTTCCATGCGATATAGGATTTTCCCATCCTTCTTTTATCATTGATTTCCAGTTTCATTCCATTATGATCAGATAAAATGCATGGTATTATCTCCACCCCTTTATATTTACTGAGGTTTGCCCTATGGCATAATATATGGTCTATTTTTGAGAAGGATCCATGTGCTGCTGAGAAAAAAGTATATCCACTTGATGATGGTTGATATATTCTATATACGTCAGTTAAGTCTAGGTTATTGATTGTGTTATTTAGATCTATAGTTTCTTTATTCAACTTTTGTTTGGAGGATCTGTCCAATGGTGAGAGAGGTGTGTTGAAGTCACCCATAATTATTGTATTGTGGTCTATTTGATTCTTGAACTTGAGGAGAATTTGTTTTATGAACGTCGCAGCACCATTATTTGGTGCATAAATATTGATAATTGTTATGTCTTGTTGGTGAATGGTTCCTTTTAACAGTATATAATGGCCTTCCTTATCCCTTTGGATTAACTTAGTCTTGAAGTCGATTTTGATCGATATGAGGATGGCCACACCTGCTTGTTTTCGAGGACCGTGTGCATGGTATATTTTTCCCCAACCTTTCACCTTCAGCCTGTGTATGTCTTTTCCTGTCAGATGTGTCTCCCGGAGGCAGCATATTGTTGGATTTGTTTTTTTAATCCATGTTACCAGTCTATGTCGCTTTATTGGAGAGTTTAAACCATTAATGTTTAGAGTTACTATTGCTATATGGTTTGTACTTCCATCCATGTTTGATTATTTGTCTCTCTTTTTTTTATTTAATTTAGTTTATTTCTCCATGATTAGCTTTCCCCCCTCCGTCAGTCTTTACTGGTGCACTTCCCACTGTTGACTTTGGTTATTGTTTCTCATTTCTTCCTCGTGTAGTGTTTTGCTCAAGATATTCTGCAATGCTGGTTTTCTGGCTGCAAATTCTTTTAGCTTTTGTTTATCATGAAAGATTTTTATTTCGTTGTCATACCTGAAGCTTAATTTTGCTGGATACAGAATTCTTGGTTGGCATCCATTGTCTTTCAGTGTTTGAAATACGTTGTTCCAGGATCTTCTCGTTTTCAGTGTCTGAGATGAAAAATCCGCTGTTAACCTTATTGGTTTACCCCTGAATGTAATCTGCCTCCTTTCTCTTGTAGCTTTTAATATTTTCTCTTTGTTCTGTATATTGGATATCTTCATAACAATGTGTCTTGGCGTTGGTCTACTTTGATTTTGTATGCTCGGTGTTCTGTATGCATCTACAATTTGTATATCTGTTTCCTTTTTTATTTCTGGAAAGTTTTCTGTAATTATTTCATGTAGTAGATTACACATTCCCTTGGTTTGAATCTCTGTGCCTTCCACTATCTCGTTCACTCTTAAATTTGGTTTTTTAATGTTATCACATATCTCTTGGATGCTTCTCTCGTGATTTTTAACCAGCCTATCAGAGTTGGCTAACTCTTTTCAAGATGATATATTTTGTCTTCATTATCTGAAGTTCTGGCTTCTACTTGCTCCTCTCTGTTAGTGATACTCTCATTTGAGTTTTTAATTTGGTTTATAAGTTCCTTCATTTCTAAGATTATTGTCTGATTCTTTTTTATAATCTCTATCTCCTGATAAAGATGCTTAACTTCTTCTTTTATCTGTTTTTGTAATTCATTCTCAATGTGTTCTTTTGTGCTTGTATTTGCTGTCTCGTATCCTCTTTAAGGTTACATTCCATCTGTCTAAGGTATTCCTTGAGGTCTTTATATGACCATTTTTCTGATGAATCTATATTCTCCTGGATATTTAGGCCTTCCTGCATTGTTTGTACTCCTTTCCTTCCTTGCTTTTTCATATTGCTTCTTGTTCTGTTTGACTACTGAGTTGTTGATTACTCCTATAAATTTATTTGCTGCTTGGGAGGAAAGGTATTATAGGGGGAGGGAATAAGTCACCAAAGAGAATGAGAGTAAGCAGGCAGAATTCAAGGAAGGGGGAATATGAGAATTGAAAATAAATGCAAAGACAGAAGAAAAGAAGAGAGAGAGAAAGGAAACAGAAAATTAAAAAGAATTAAAAAGAAATCATAATTGCAATAATAAAAATGAAAATTAGTATTAAAAAATAAGATAAAATGAATTAAAAAAAATTTGGGGAAAACAACAACAAAAACAAAACAAAACCAATAAAAAAAATTTTTTTTTAATACATGCAGTCTTTTAGACTCATCAATTCAGATTGTTAACTACAATTCTGGTATGAGAGAGATCATCCATAGTGTGAATAAAACAGGAGACCAGAGAAAAGAAAAAAAAAAAAAAAAACCATGCAGTCTTAGAGTTCGATTCACTATTCTACCAGTAGGTGGAGCTGTGCCCACCGGGCCACGCTTCTCCTCTCAGTAGGCGGGAGCCAATCGCTGTGCAGCAGCTCTTCCTCCTGGACTGGGCGGGTCTCTAATCCTGAGTGCACCGGTGATGCTCACCACAATATTGGCTACACACCAAGTCTGCTGTTCCTGTGAGCCCTGTTTTCAAGAACGCCTGGGTACATTCTCCCTGTTTGCCATTCCCTTGGACCCTAAGTTTGTAGAGCTTGCGGCTGAGAACCCCCAGCGAATTTGCTTGCCCTCTGGTAGCCACGCCCCTGGAAGCTGGTGCAAGAGACCTCAGTTGTCAGCACTGGTGATAGCGGTAGCCGGAATTCCGCGCCGCGGGTCCTGCGCCACTCCTGATTCCCCCGTGCAAGAGCCGGGCGGGCAGGCCTTTAGCAGCGCCCGGCAGGCGGGGACTGTCCACACGAGCGCCGGGTTGGGGGTTGGGGTGGTTGTTTCCAGTGCCGAACCGCCAAAGGTGGCTCACAGAGCTGGGAAGGCAGGACCCAGCCTTCCGTATGCTCGCTGCAATGTGTGAGCAGCGGTTTTTCGGCTGGGCCGGCGGGACTGCGCCCCAGTGGGGGCTGTTTACACGAGCGCGGCGGGGCAGGGGTGGGGGGTGGGGGTCGTTGTTCACAGCGCCGAGCCGGCGGGGGGGAGGGGGTGATCGGAGGGGGTGGTCGTTTGCAGCGCCGAACCGCCTCTGCGCTAGGCCTGCTGGGGCCCAAGCAGGCTGTGGCCGTTTGGAAGTACGCTGCAAAGTGTGGGCAGCGGGAGTTCGGCGTTGGCCGTGAGTTCCTGCTGAGTTTCACTCGCTGAGATTCACTCGTCTGGGACAACATGACCCCTCTAATAGAGTTACTAATTCCCGGCAGGTCTCCTTTCAGCGAAATTTTGCTAGAAGTCCCTCAGCAGGCCGTATGCCAAATTGCAGAATGTACTCCCTCACCCGGTTGCTCGCAAACCGCCCACTCGCCCTGACCCATGAATAAACTTCTCTCCCTGCAGCCTCCAAGGAAGTATATAAGATCTGCTGAAGCTGTTCTCATTGCTCTCTGATCTATTCAAGGGAGCTCTGAGCCCCAGTATGCTGGGCCGCCAATAAACCCTTAGCTGTTGCATAGTACAGTCTCTTGGTGGTCTCTTTCTCCTATGCTTGCCCGAATATTATTGGATGATTGAATGTAGAAGAGAACATCCGGTCAAAAAGGGATAGTCGGGAGGATTAGGAAGATAGTCGGTAGGTTTTGGAAGAAGAGTGAGTATAAAATTTGGAACAAAAGTTCTTTAGCAATAGGGTTTTAGTTAGAGAGTGAAGTTAAATGTCAGCACACTTGAAGAGTCAGTCACAATGATGAACTGGGGAAAATATGTAGGAGAGCAGATATCAATAGAGACATTACAAAATCAGGCAAAGTATAAAGTGAGTCATAGAATTAGACATTTTCAAGAGGGTTGAGGTTGAATATATAATCTTAGGAAGAAACAAATATGTAGTCACCAATAGGATTGACATTTGAGAGCATTAGGAAACCTGGACATGGATGTTTTAAGAAATCCATGTTCACTTTCCATTTAGGCTTTGGTACAATCATAAGCGTGACCTTTGCATTTTGTGTCCAGAATATTACTGTGATTAATTTTATATATAGATCAGGTGACATGAGTATTTTTTCCAGCATTTCTGGGAGCAATATTTTGAAGACGTATAATTCAAATTGGGGAATCAAAGAGGTTTACCTTGAGTCTATGAATATGGAGATAATGCATGAATAGACATTACTGTGAATAAATAGTATAACTGGTTCCACTTTAAATAATGGTTTGAATTGATATCTGAATACTTATGTGAAATCTTATATTGATATACGATCATTCATTCCAACCAGTTATAAAACTAATGGTTATATTAGGGTTATGGTTTATCATGAAGCTGTGTGAGTTTTGCTACAAAAGTGATTATGGAAATCAAAAATAATGTGTGTGAATAGAAGTCTCATGAAAAGTCAAGTGAAATAAGGAGGAATACATGTGTTCTGAAGCAGGAAGTGATTGAAAGTGAAACAAATGCCTATAAATTTGCTAACTTGTGGATGAAATGTATATATATCCTATGATGTGCATAAACTGTAGAAATACTAATGTACCAGTCTTGAATAAAAATGAACGTCAAACTACACATCATGTCCCATTGGAATCTACTTGTATTGATGTTAAACTGAGTCAGTTATTGTAGAAATATTAGGATTTGTATGCACCATTCACTGAAGTTAGTTTCCAGTACTAGGAAACAAATATGTATGTCAGGTGGATGAATATTTCTGAGAATAATCTGGTGAAAAGTTGATTATAAATCGACATATATGAATATGAATGAATTTAGAGAGTGTACAATAAGAAACATTTTTCATATTTTGAAAAATCTTGAGAATATATATATATATATATATATACACACACATATACACAAACACACACAGAGAGAGACATTAAAAATAGCAATATATATTGCAATGGAAATTCACCATGAAATATATATCATCCACAGATTCAAAAATATTCATTTTGCTAAACATGGACTTATGCATAATGTTTTTCAACTAGGAAGCTCACCAATAGGTTGAATTTTCAGTTTCAACAGCGTTTAGGAGGAGTAGTCTCTTCTCACAATTTGTATCTGCCAAGTCAGCCACCTAAAAAAAATGTACGTATTATAACAGGTAGGATTCTATATGTGCATATAAAAATACATGTGCTGAATAGGCTACAGAGAATGGTGACAGGAATTTGTGGAGAGCCACAGCTGAATGTGCCCCAGCAAACTTCCAGCAAATTTCCAGCTGCCTGCTGATTATTGGCTCACAGCGGCCCCAGCAACATCTAGCTGATTGGCTACTCTGCGGTGATGCTCATTGGGCTGTTTCCCTGCCCTTTCTGACCATGGAGCTGCTCATTGGGGGACTTTTTTGGCTCCACCCACATGACCCAGCCAATCGGCCTCAAGAGCAGGATGATTGTGGGAGGTGCAGAGGGTTATGGGTGTGAGAGAGAATTTACAAGGAAGCCAGTGGTGGCAGTTCGGCTCTGAGGGTTTTTCCTGAGGAGCTGTTTTGTTTGGCGTGTGTGGTTCTAAAAATAAAGTTTGTTTCTTTTGACAAGTGGCTTCTGAATCGTGCCCAGCCAGACTGCAGCATTTGGTGGCTCGCACGGGGAGCGACTGATGGTAAGTGATAAGGTAAACTTCTCTCCCCTGAGGGCAGGGCGAGAGGATGGGTAGCCATTTTAAGATTCCTCTTTTGTTTTGCTTCACTTTTGTTTTAAGTTGCCTGTGCCTGGAGATGAGTGAGACGAAAGAAAACACACTCAAATCTGAGGAAAATCTATTTATGTCTGAGGAACAGATAGGGATAAAGGTCGGATGCACATGTCAGGAGGATAGAAAGGCTATAATGACTTTTTGTTGTTCACTTTTTATTTCATTCTGTCTCGTTTTTTTTTTTTTGATGTTGTTGTTGTTTTTTTTTTTTTTTTCGTCATATACTTAGGTTTCATTAAAGAAGAAATACGGGATCAGAAATTAGTAAAAAAACAAATGTAAAGAGTTTTAAGGAAATTGTTACAGGAAGGAGGCATCTCAGTAAAATCACGAACAGTCAGGGCATACGTTGATACAATATAAAAATGTAGCCCATGGCTTTTTAAGTAGGAGTTGATAAATTTACCACAATGGAACCATCATGGTGAAGATTTAAAAAGAATAGAAAAGAACAGTCCAGGGACTCTGCTATTTGGAACATTGCCATTGTGGACTTTCATATCTATTTTGCTTAGTCCAAAGCTTTCCGTTCAGACAAAGATAGAGGAACAAAGCTTAGAGCAGAAAAAGCCATCAGGGGAAAAGTTACAAAAGGACACTGCTACTAACAACTTTCTATCATCAGAGGGCGTAAGTGTTCAACCAACAGTACCACCTCTACAGGAGACTGTTACTAACACCTTTCTATCACCAGAGGATGTAAATGTCCAACTTACAAGGCCAACTCCATATGCTGGGAGGCCCCCAACCCCTGCAGTTGATAGTTTGGATTCTGAGAAAGGATCTCAAGTATTAATATGCCCTTTATTTGAGGTAGGAGGGCAGTGAATTCACCATGCTTTAAATTTCAAAATAGTGAAGCAGCTAAAAGAGGCTGTAACAACCTATGGTCCTCAAGCACACTTCATTGTAAGCTTGGTCGAATCCATTAACAAGTTGAACATGACACCAGCAGATTGGGCTAATATGGGTAAAGCTATGCTAAATGGAGGTCAATGCCTGTTATGGAAGTTTGCCAATGAGGAATTTTGCAAGGAGACTGCTAGGTGAAATGCAGAAGCTGGTTATCCTCAGAGAAGTCTCGATATGTTGTTAGGAAAGGGACCTTATGAGGATCAGCAGCAACAAATTGCATATGATCCTGGTGTATACGCACAAATTACCATAGAGGCGGTTAGGGCATGGAAGACTTTACAAGGACATGGAGGTTTACAAGGTCAATTATCTAAGGTAATACAAGGAGCTAATGAATCTTACGCTGAATTTGTAGATAGGCTTTGGGGAATACAGAGTTTTGGGGAATACAGAACAAGAAATGCCATTAATAAAACAACTGGCTCATGGCCAAGCGAATTATTGGTGCAGAGATGTCATTAGACCATGGAAGCATGAAGATTTAAACACATGTATTCAATTGTGCAGAGACATTAATGAACAAGAGCAAGTTTTGGCAGCTGCAGAAAAACAGGCTTTAGATGCCAGAGACATTAATGAACAAGTGCAAATTGTGGTAGCTGCAGTACAACAGGCTTTAGATGCCAGGACAAGAACATGCTACAATTGTGAAAAAAAAACAAGATATTTAAAAGGAATTGCCCCATAGGAGGAGGGTTTAACAAAACTAGTTATCAAAGGAGTAGAATACCGGGTATTTGGCCACTATTCCATAGAGGGAGACATTGGGCTAATGAATGCCGTTCTCAAATCACCATAGAGGGTAATTCATTATCAAAAATCAAACAAGGACCAGGTGTTTGTCCATGATATCATGGAGAAAAGCATCGGGCTCCATTTGCCAAAAAATGGACAGGGAAGGCCATTGCTCTGGGGTCCAAAACCACATATATACGGAGAACTGGAGAAACCCAGCAACCCCATCAGTGTAGTGCCCAGTACACATTGTCCATCAGATCCCTCATCAGACAAACCAGAGGGAGTGCAGGGTTGGACATCTGTTCCTCCACCAGATCCCTACTAACTCCAGAGTTGAGAGTTCAAATCATTCCCACAGGAGTGAAGGGACTTCTTCCCAAAGTAACAGTAGGCTAATTATTGGGACGCAGATCTTCTACTATATTAAGACTTATGATAAGTCCTGGAGTAATTGATCCCAATTATGAAGGTGAATTAAAAATTATAGCCAGTTCTCTAAAGGGTATATCAGTAATTTCACCAGGAGATAGAATAGCACAGTTACTAATAATACCCAGCCTACATGATAAATTTATCAGTCGTACTGTAGAAAGAGATTCCAAGGGATTAGGCTCCACAGGTGTAGATTGGGCTATGCTTTCTTTAAATTTAGATTCTCGCCCCATGCTAAAACCAAATATTCAACGACATGAATTTAATGTGCTACTGGATACAGGTGCAGTCTTTAGCATCATCTCTCCTCAAGTATGGCCAAAACATTGGCCATTACAACAAGCCACTCAAATGCTTTGAGGCCTATGAGTGGCGACTAATCCCCATAAAATCCAAGGATGCTGAAAGATGTGAAGGAACTCTACACCCATATGTATAGGATCATCTTCCCATAAATTTATGGGGATGAGATGTCCTAGATCAATTAGGTTTGACATTATCAAATTACATTAACCAAAATGCACCCACTATTATGACTAGACAAGGTTTTAGGAAAAGAAAATGATTAGAAAAACAAGAACAAGTTATAGCTGCACCAATACAAATAGATCAAGGAACAAACAGAGATGGGTTGGATTTTCAGAAAGGGCCACTGAGACAAAAATTACTTGGAAATCAGAAAGACCAGTATGGGTTCCTCAGTGGCCCCTGACTAAAGAAAAGTTACAAGCAGACCATAACTGGGTTAAACAACAATTAGCGAAAGGTCATATACAACCTTCTGTATATCCTCATAATACTCCCATTTTTGTCCTCAAATGAAATTTGGTAAATGGAGATTATTGCAAGTTTTAAGAGCCATTAATAATGAGATGGTTATTATGGGACCTGCTCAATCGGGGATCCCTCAATTGTCTGCTTTGACAATAACTTGGTATGTTTTCACTATAGATATATAGATATTAAAGATTGTTTTTTTTTAATTCCAATTCATGCTGAGGATAGTCCACGTTTTGAATTTACTATCCCTGCACTGAATCATGAAGTTCCTTATCAGAGATATGAGTGGAAAGTAGTCCCTCAAGTAATGGCTAACAGCCCAACTATGTGTCAAATTTATGTTAACAAAGTAATCCAGCCACTTAGAAATCAAAATACTGAAATACAAATATTTCACTATATGGATGATGTATTATTAGCACACAAAGGTAAAAACCCATTGCTAGAATGTTATGCCACACTTACAAACTTATTAAAAATTATAATCTAGAGATAGCAATAGATAAACTACAATTAAATTTTCCAATTAATTTTTCGGAGTTCTATTATCCTCAACCATCTTCCGCCACCAAAAATGCAAATACGAGTAGATCAACTCAAATCAATTGATGATTTTCAAAAGTTATGAGGAGACATAAATTCAATAAGGCCTTATCTATGAATACCACCAGAAGAGTTGGGACCTTTATTTGATATCCTAAAAGGTCCATCTGATCCAAATTCACCCAGAATGTTAACGCCTGAAGCAAGAAAGACATTAAAAGTCATGGAAACATATATGAGAAATATGCATTTGGATAGAGTTGATGTAATTTTGCCTTTATTTTTTTTTTTGTACTACCAACAAAAAATATTCCTACAAGAGTATTTTGGAAAGAAGGTCCATTATAATGGATACATTTATCTTATTCTTCTAACACTAGGTATCCTGAGGCTGAGGGACAATTAATACTCATAGGAATCAAAGCAGCAAAGGGAGTGTTTGGAATTTCTCCCAATAAAATTATTACTCCATATACTATCAATCAAATCGATGAATTAGTTAATGAGTTAAATACTTGGGCAATAACCATGTGTAAATCTAATGTTTCATTTGATAACCACTTACCATCTAATCATTTATTGTCTTTTGGTCACCACATCCTGTAATTTTTTCAAAAATGACAAGAAAAACACCTGTCATGAATGCTCCAAATATTTTCACTGATAGGTCAAATAATGGTACAGCAGAAATAGTTACACCTGATCAAACTGTGACATTTTTAGTACCCCAACAATCAGCTCGGAAGTAGAGCTCAATGCAGTATTTCAAGGTTTTGGGATGTTTAAAGATTCTGAATTTAATTTATTTTCTGATAGTCAGTATATATTTAATGCTATAGTATCCTTTGAACGTGCTGTTAGGATTTCCCCTTCAGTACTGTTTTCTCTTTGCTTTCCAATATACAAATTCTAATCTGGGACAGAAAAGATCCATTCTTTATAAGACGTATCTGGGCAAATACAGGATTGCCTGGAGTCCTTAGTTCGGGCAATGATTTAGCAGATGAAACTACACATGACATACATACATATTTTCTCTACACTAGAAGAAGCTATAAATTTTCAAAACAGTTCCATATCAATGCTAATACTTTACAAAAGCATTTTAAAATAACTAAGGAACAAGCTAGACAAATAATAAAACAATGTCAAAATTGTGTGACCATTTTACCACGAGTTAATCCTGAAGTCAATCTGAGAGGATTGATACCTAACCATATTTGTCAGATGGACGTCACACACTTGCCAGAATTTGGAAAATTAAAATATTTGCATGTTACAGTTGATACTTCTTCTGGATTTTTGATGGGCTCCCTTCATGCCAGAGAAAAAACTAAAGATGTTATAGCTCATTGCTTACAAAATTTTGCCACTGTGGGCATTCCAAAACAGTTAATAACAGATAATGCCCCTGGTTATACTTCTACCTCTTTTAAACAATTTTGCTCATCAATTGGCATTACTCATATAACAGGAATCCCATACAAGCCACAGGGACAAGGCATAGTTGAAAGAGCACATCAAACTATTAAAATGTACTTATTAAAGCAAAAATACGGAATTGGGAAGGGGTATATATTCCCCAAAGATAAACTTAAAATAACCCTTTTTACTCTAAACTTTTTACATTTGGATTCATGAGGACTTAGTGCTGCAGAAAGGCATATGTGTCCAAAAAATGTGCATAAGCTCAAGGTACTTTGGAAGGATATTCTAACAGGACAATGGAAAGGTCCTGACCCAGTAATTGTGTGGAGTCCGGGGTCTGTTTGTGTGTTTCCACAGGAAGAACAGCAGCCGATTTGGATTCCAGAGAGATTAACTAAAGTGATTTGTATAGACCAAAAAGAAGATGATTTGGCTCAAATCCATAATAGCTGGTATCCAAAACTCCAGTTTGTCTATCCTTACATCTGCCACAGAACCAGGATGCTTTTTTCAATATCAATTTTATTATTGCCTTTTCCCACAACATGAAGTTGTATTTTGTGTTTTTGAGCTCATACAGACCTAGGTTAATGTTTTGATGATCATTTCTATCTTTTGTCTATAGATTTTTTAAACATTCCAATGGTGATTTCACCTGTAAAAAGTTATAAGGCCTTTACTATTATGTTATGTGTTGTATGTATTATATTATGTGTGCACACTTGTGTTCTGTGTCATATGTTTAAATGTACGTATGTCCATATATCATATATGATGAGTGCTCATTAAAAAATGGATTCAAATATTTTTTTTTATTCACGTGATTTAAATGGTGTAATTTAAATGGGTAAACAACTGTTGAGGATTGTTTTAATATGTGAACAAAAGGACCTTAACAGAACTGTTTGCTTACTTTCACCTTTCCTTTTCATTATATTGAATAATTCTCTTCAAGATAATGTAAATTGTTAAGAAAATTGTTTTTTTTTTTAGTACCTTCTGGAATGATACATAATTTTTTTTTAGACATTATTGCCAGAATTCCTATCTTCATCCCAGTGGCAGTGAAGACAAAGATAAAACCAATCTACAGATTCTGCAATAGCCATCACTGAACTGTTTGTAGAACTTCCCTGGACTATGAATCACTTGTGTGCATTTTGAACTATCTGTTGGTGCAGCGACTTGTGGTAGTGTTGGGGTATTTATGTTGATGCTGTCATCGGTGGTACAATTTTTCCAAAAGGAGCCATCAACTGGCTTGGTGTATCTTCCCTTTTCTCACTTGATAGAGGTCAGGAACCTTACAGAGGAAGGGGAAAGACTTCATCCGCAATGACTGCTCTTTTGGCCATTTTGGTTTTGGATGCACACATGGGATCTTTCTTTAGATCCATTAGGTGCTGAGAATATAATCAACAGCCTCACACAGGGCTAAGACGCTGATTCAGATACATCCCTTTCCAAAGCAATTAAGCAAATAGCCACAGGTGATGTCCATTCATTTCCATTTCAAAACTGTTTTTTTCAGGTTTCACAAAGGGCCTGAGGCAAATAACATTTTGACATTCAGGGAAACAGAACAATAGGTAAGCAAAAGGCCCAAAGCAGGATTTCTCCACTGAGACTTTACATTTCACACTGATATCTGAGTTTTCTGAGATGTTTGCCATTCCCTTCAGCTATCCATTACATGGCCATGTCACAGAGCTTGGATGTGGTACATATCTTGGACAAAAAACTATAAGCCTCTTCTGGAGAGCGGCCAGAATTCAGGAAGAAAAACAGCAATTTAGGAAATTAGCAGATGTTGCCAATTGATAAGGCAAGCCACAGTCCTTTCATAAATTGGGCAGGATGAATGCTGGGAAGCTTTCTACTAGACAGGATACATCCATTGAATCATTCTCTCTTCTAATGTCTACAACCACGGACACACTGGGATACACAGACATACAAACACTCGCGTTGTGAAATGACTTATTAAAAACAGTTCATTCCAAACCAAACAAACCACCTTTTCTACATATTCTCAGAACATGAGACAAACCAAAAACCCACACCCACACCCACAAAGGCACCTCCTTCCCCCAAATGGGTCTGTGACTATCCGGAGTGTCCTCTGACTGGTGGACCACACTGTGTTCCCCTAAAATGGCCTGTCCTGTATCAGATTAGGTCTCCTTGGCCAACTCTGTGAAGTTGTCAGGAGCCAGAGATGAGCTCCTACCTACTTGCTCAGGAAAGGCCCCTCTTCAGAGCTTTCCTGGTATTTGGCTTTTCTCACATCAGTAGGTATGAAGAAAGAATGACTCTGTCCTTGGAAAGTCCAAACAATTGAGACCACTGGGACTGGGACTGGGACTGGCTCTGGGTGCCTGACTTCCTGGATACCAAGTTCAGAGAGTTCCATCACCAAGGAGGTGACTTTAGTCTCTTCCTTCAGGAACTGAATGAGTTCACCGCCTTGGCAACCACTATGTCCTAACATTTTATTCCAAGGGTCCCATGAGATGGAGGCTGCCCCTACTTCCTCTGACACATTCAAAAGTTTGAATGGTATGTCAACCATAGGCACCCAGGGACAGCTCTCCACACAGGCCTGGTTTGGTCCATCTTCTTTACATTAAGAAGAGAGAGGCTGATTCAGACACATCCCTTCACCCTGACCAGGTTGTTTGCCATGGAAGATGACTTTTGCTCTCTCAGGTCTTTCATAGCTGCCTACAACTTATCCAGGCATCATTTCTGTATGGACATTCGAGGTTGGAAACTGGTGGAAGATCATCTACATTCCTGTATTGAAATACCAACTCTGTCCCTGCTCTTCTGTAAAGTTAGATTGAGGGAACAGTGTATTATTAGGGTTAATAACAGGTTCAATTTTGGTTAGGAATCATTCTGAGGGTTGAATAATGGTATTGGGAACCTGCGATATTTACAAGAATATATAGGGGATATATAAGTATTAAAACGGAAATCTTGGTAAGATTTGAAGCCCAGAAGGGCATTGGGCACTTGATTTACATTCTGAACAGATGTCTCAGATAAATCAATATACAAGGGCATAGGACCATGTACCATGGATGATTGAATGTAGAAGAGAACATCCAGTCAAAAAGGAATAGTTGGTAGGATCACGAGGTAGTCATTAGTTTTAGGAAGAAGAGTGCGTATAGGATTTGGAACAAAAGTTCTTTAGCAAAAGGGTTTCGGTTAGAGAGTAAATGTAAATGTCAGCACATGTGAAGAGTCAGTCACGATGATGAACTGGGCAAAATATGTAGGAAAGCTGATATCAGTAGAGACATTAGGAAATCAGGCAAAGTATAAAGTGAGTCATAAGATTAGACATTTTTAACAGGGTTGAGTTTGAATATATTATCTTAGGAATAAACAAATATGTAGTCACCAATAGGATTGAAATTTGAGGGCATTAGACAACCTGGACATCGATGTTTTCAGTAATCCATGTTAACTTTCCATTTAGGCTTTGGTACATCATAAGTGTGACCTTTGCATTTAGTGTCCAGAATATTACTGTAATAAAATGTATATGTAGATCAGGTGACATGAGTGTTTCCTCCACCATTTCTGGGAGCAATATTTTGAAGACATATGAATTAGTATTGGGGGAAAAAAAGAGGTGTATCCTGTGTCTATGAATATAGAGATAATGCATGAAGAGACCATACGGTGAATAAATAATATAACTGGTGCCACATTAAATAATGGATTGAATTGATATCAGAAAATATATAAGAATTCTTATATTGATATACAATCATTCAATACAACCAGTTATACATCTAATGGTAATAATAGGGTTATGTTTTTTTATGAAGAGTGTGTGAGTTTTGCTTCAAAAGTGATTATGGAAACCGAAAATAATGTGTTTGGAAAGAAGTCTCATGAAAAGTCCAGTCAACAAACATGGAGGAATAAATGTGTTCTGAAGCAGGAAGTGATTGAAAGTGAAACAAATGCCTATAAATTTGCTAACTAGTGTATGAAATATATATCCCATGATATATATAATATATATATATATATATATATATATATATATATATATATATATATATATACTATTCCATGAAGAAATAGTAATGTACCAGTGTTGAATATAAATGAACGTCAAAATACACATCATGTCCCATAGGAATCTACTTGCATTGATTTTAAACTGGGTAAGTTACTGTAGGAATATTAGGATTTGTGTGCACCATTCACTGAATTTAGTTTTCAGTACTAGGAAACAAATATGTATTTCAGGTGGATGAATATTTCTGAGAATAATCTTGTGAAAAGTTGATTAGAAATCCACATAGATGAACATGAATGAATTTATGGAGTGCATAATAAGATGCATATATTTCATATTTTGAAAATTCTGGAGAATATATATATACAAAAACCCACACAGAGACAATAAATAGTAGCAATATATATGACAATCGAAATTCATCGTAAAATATATGTGCTCCACAGATCCAAAAATATTCATTTTACTGAACATAGATTTATATATAATGTTGTTCAACCAGGAAGCTCACCCTTAAGTTGAATTTTCAGTTCCAACAGTGTTTAGGAGGAGTGATGTTTTCTCACAATTTGTATATTCCAAGTCAGATACCTCACAAAAATGAACGTGTGATACCATTTAGGATTCTATATGTGCTTATAAAAATACATGTGCTGAATAGGCTACAGAGAAAGGGAGACAGAAATTCACATATTTGTTAACTTTAAAAACACATGGAGAACTATTTCAACGAACAATTGACTACATTTATAACTCCTGACCTATATAATGCAAAAAGCACGTCCAAATATACACCAGGCCTCCTCTGAACTGCTTGTATTTCTATTCTGATTGGGTTATTTTTCTCCATCATATTAGGATTAGTAATGAGAGTCTACTAGGGTATAGGTTAGTGTCAGGGATTCAGTATTTTGAATGGAAATTTGAAAAATGAATCCAATGTGTATGCAAATATGTGCTATACAAAAATCTTCCCACTTTCATCCAGAACAATGCCTTGACAATAACTTCGCCCCAAGTAAGACACAATTAGAGGAAAAGAGTTAGAAAATCTGTGAATATATAAATGGAATGGAAAATTCTCAGGAGTTTACAACATTGGGGGTGGTAGAGGAGTTTCCAAAAGTAAGGGACAGTGTAAACACTCCACAAACGTGGAGCTCTGTGGCCTAAAGACTTCTTGAGAAACTGCCTCTGAGGTTGGGCAGTTGAAATATATTTTGTTGTACGGAGCTTTAGCTTCCTTTCTAGTGAGTCCATCAAAGATGGGTCTGCATCTATGTGTCACCTAGAGGACATGGTTTCTGATTTTCCAATGAACACGAGCTAAGAGTGCTGAATTCTCTCTTTAGAGGTAAATTTTGGCCACAGGGGGCTGAGTGTCTCCCCCCTGTGGACTGTGAAGCCATTTGGAATTCCTCCACTTTTTGTGGTGTATATTGGTGCTGCACTGGATGTTTGGTATGTGCTTCACGAAATACAAGGAGATCAACAAGGACGCAGTTCTGTAGGGAGATTTGTCACGTGTGGTGGGACAGGGTCTACAGAAGAAAGCACCTACCAGGCTTCTATCTCACATAGCTTGCCCCCTTGAGCATAGCAACCGGATTCTGAATATTGCCCTGAAACCTTTGCATATAACAAGATGCCTTTACATATAAGGGTCTGCTGGCTGCACCATGTCAGTCAAAAGCCATTTGGAATCCAATGGCAGATCCACATGGCCCCACCACAGATGTTTTATCACACACCTGTACACCACTGCTTTGGGCCCACTAGTCAGCAGGCTCCAACTTTCTGGCATCTCTGTTCTACACCATTTCATGAAAGCCAGTCTATCAAGGCACTGTCTGGTACACTCATGATCAGCAGCAGGACATCCAAATGTTCTCCAGTGCCACCTGTTCATGGGAATTTCAAAATTTTCATGGTATTTTTCTAGCCATTTTTCAAGGATGTAGTTGGAGGCACTGTGGGTTTCAATTCATTCTGGAACCATCAAATGTGAGAAAGTTTATTTCAAAGAAAGCTCTGGAGAGGCATCACAGGCAAGGCTTCCCAATGAGTGGCCAAAATGTCACATGAAGGCAGGACCATTGAGGTCTACAAGGTGAGGTCCATGTGTGTTTTGCCTCTCAAGTATAGATGCAAAGTTTTTCAGAATAAAATCATGTGATATCCTGGCTGATATTCCCAGTGCTCTGTGAAAAGCCACTCTGGCCCTAGATCTGTTTGCAAGGGCAACTTTTATGTGTGGCCTCCTAAGATCACAACACAATTCATGGCAATACTCTCTGAGGTCAGTTCCAGAGTTAAGTCTCTAAAAGGAATCACACCAGAGTTCAAGACCACGGGGACCAAATCATCACTTCTAACTGCCACACAAATGACCACAATTAAAACCAAAACACTCCTAGGTATCCTTCATCTTCGTCCATATAGGCACTCATCATAAACTCTTACTGGTGTTTTCTATGAGTGGTGCATCTCAAGAAAGTGTCAAAAAGAAGCTCCCTTGCCACTCATTTGCCTAAAGTCAGGGTGGCCTGGACACCCTTCGTGTGAACCAGGAGTGATCAAATTGGCCTGTCATTAATACTGATCTGCTTCACCAATTTGAGGCCTACTGACGGTCAGGTATAGATTCTTCATGTAATTTAGAGTCATGAGAAAACCCAAGCACTTCTGCAGGGCTTTGAAGAACTCATTTGACCCAAAGGATCCCTATTCTCACTTGATGGAATTCAGAAACCTCACAGAGGAAGGCAAGAGACTTCACCCACAATGACTGCACTTTTTGCCATTTTGGTTTTGGATGCATACATGGGATCTTTATTTAGATCAATCAGGTGCTAAGAATCTAAGCCACAGCCTCACAAAGGGCCAAGAGGCTGATTCAGACACATCTCTTTCCAAAGCAATTAAGCAAAGAGCCACAGGTGATGCTCATTCATTTCCATTTAAAAACAGTTTTCTTCAGGCTTCAAAAAGGGGTGGCCAGAGGCAAAGAACTTTCTGACATTCAGGGCAACAGAACAATATGTAAGCAAATAGCCCAAAGCAGGGTTTCTCCACTGAGACTTTCCTGGTCACACTGATATCTGAGTTTTCTGAGTTTCTCGCAATTTCCTTCAGCTATCCAGTACATGGCCATGTGACAGAGCATTTAGGTGGTACATATCTTGGACAAAATACCATGAGCGTATTCTGGAGTGGGGCTAGAATTCAGGAAGAAAACAGGAACTTAGGAAGATAGCAGGTGTTGCACATCAATAAGCCTGCCACACTCTTTTCATAAATTGGGCAGGATGAATGCTGGAAAGCTGCCTACTAGACAGGAAACATCCATTGATGCATTCTCTTTTGTAATGTCTACATCCACAGACACAGTGTGATACACAGACATAGAAACACTCACCTTGTCAAATGGCATTGTAGAAACAGTCCAGTCCAAAACAAACCGCTTTTTCTACCTGTTCTCAGAACATGAGACAAAACCCCAAACTCACACCCACACCCACAAAGGCACCTCCTTCCCCCAAGTAGGTCTGTGACTATCCGGAATGTCCTCTGACTGGTGGGCCATACTATCTGCCTCTGAAATTTCCAGTCTTGTCTCAGATCTGGTCTTTTGGCCAACTCTCTGAGGTTTTCAGTAGCCAGTGGTGAGTCACTACCTGCTTTTTAAGCACAGGACCCTCTTCAGACCTTACCTGGCTTTTGCCCATCCTCAAATCAGTAGATACCATGAATGAATGAGGCTGTCCTTGGTAAATCCAAACAAGTGTGCCCACTGGGAGTGGGACTGGGAATGGCTCAGGGTGCCTGCTTCCTGGATCCCAAGTTCAGAGAGTTCCATCACCAAGAAAGTTAGGTAGATCAATTCCTTCAGGAACTGAATGAGGTCACTGGCTTGACACTTTGTCCTAACAGTTGCTTCCAAGAGTCCCATGAGATAGTGGCTGCCACTAGTTCCTGTGACACTTTCACAAATTAGAATGGTATATCAACCATAGGCACCCGGGAATAGCTCTCCACATAGGTCCCATTTGGTCCATCTTCTCTACATTAAGAATAGAGAGGAAGATTCAGACACATCCCTTCATCCTGACCAGGGTGTTTGCCATGGAAGATGATTTTGCTCTCTTAGGTCCTTCATAGCTGCCTACATCTTATCCAGGGATCATTTCTGCATGAACCTTTGAGGTTCTCAGCAGGTGGAAGATCCCCTATATTCCTGTATTGTAAGACCAACTCTGCCCTGCTCTTTTATAAAGTTATATTGAGGGAACAGTGTATGGTTAGGGTTAATAACAGGTTTGATTTGGGTTAGGTATCATTCTGCACAGATGAATATTGGTATTGGGAACCTGCAATATTTACAACAATATACAGGTGAAATATAAGTTTGAAAACAGAAATCTAGGTAAGATTTGAAGCCCATTAAGGCATTACACCCTTGAGTGGGATACTTAGATTGAATTATATTCTGCAAAGACATCTCAGATAAATCGAGATACAATGGCATAGAACCTTGTACCTTGGATGATTGAATGTCGAAGAGAACATCCAGTCCAAAAGGGATAGTCGGTAGGATTAGGAAAATAGTCGGTAGGTTTAGAAAGAAGAGGGAGTATAGGCGTTGGACCGAAAGTTTTTTAGCATTAGAATTTTGGGTAGAGGGTGAATGTAAATGTCAGTGTATGTGAAGAGTCAGTCAAAATAATGAACTGGAATAATATGTAGATAAGAAGATATCAATAGAGACATTTGTAAATCAGGCAAAGTATAAAGTGAGTGATAGGATTAGACATTTTCAACAGGGTTGAGGTTGAATATATAGTCTTAAGAAGAAACAAATATGTAGTCACCAATAGGATTGACATTTGAGAGCATTAGGCAACCTGAACATGGATGTTTTTAGTAATCCATGCTCACTGTCCATTTAGGCCTTGGTAAAATCATAAGTGTGACCTCTGCTTTTTGTGTCCAGTATATTACTGTGAAAAAATGCATATGTAGATCAGGTGACATGAGTATTTCTACCATCAATGCTGGGAGCAACATTTTGAAGATGAATAAATTAGTATTGGGGTTACAAATAGATGTACCCTGTGTCTATGAAAATAGAGATAATGCATGAATAGACCATACTGTGAATTAATAATATAACTGGTTCCAACTTTAAATAATGGATTGATTTGATATGTGAAAATATACAGGAAATCTTATATTGATATACATTCATTCATTCCAACCAATAATACATTTAATGGTAATATTAGGGTTATGGTTTATCATGAAGAGTGTGTGAGTTTTGTTTAAAAATGATTATGGAATTCGAAAATAATGTGTTTGAAAAGAAGTCTCATGAAAAGACCAGTCAAGAAACCTGGAGAAATACATGTGTTGTGAAGCAGGAAATTATTTGAAGTGAATCAAATGCCTATAAATTTGTGAACCTGTGTATGAAATATGTATTTTATGATGTTCATAAACTGAAGAAATAGCAATTTACCAGTGTTGAATAAAATGAACTTCAAAATACACATCGTGTCTCATAGGAATCTACTTGCATTGATGTTAAACTGGGTCAGTTACTGTAGAAATATTAGGATTGTATGCACCATTCACTGAAGTTAGTTTTCAGGAAACAAATATGTATTTCAGGTGGATGAATATTTCTCATAATGATCTTGTGGAAAGCTGATTATAAATCCACATACATGAACATGAATGAATTTAATTAGTGTATATAAGACACACATATTTCATACTTTGAAAATTTTGGAGAGTGTGTGTGTGTGTGTGTATATATATATATATATATATATATATATATATATATATATATATATATATAGATAGATAGATATAGATATATATACACACAAAAAAACACAGAGAGACAATTAAAAGTAGCAATATATATGCCAATTGAAATTCATCATGAAATATATATCAACCACAGATTCAAAAATATTTATTTTTGGATTTATGTATAATGTTGTTCTACTAGGAGGCTCACCCATCATTTGAATTTTCAGTTCCAACAGCATTTAGGAGTGATCTCTTCTCACAATTTGTATCTGCCAAGTCAGCACACCTCAAAAGAATATATGTGTGATACCAGACAGGATTCTATATGTGCATATAAAAATACATGTGCTTAATAGGCTACAGAGAAAGAGAGACAAGTATTCACATATTTGTTAACTTTAAAAACACATGGAGATATATTTCAATTAAAAATTACCTAGATTTATAACACCTACCCTATATCATGGAAAAGGCAAGTCCAACTATACACCATGCCTCCTCTGTACTGCTTGTATTTTTATTCTGTTTGGGTTATTTTTCTCCATCATATTAGGATTAGTAGTCATTGTCTAGTAGGGTATGGTTTAGTGTCAGGTGTCTCGGCCGGCAGGACACATCAACGTGTGTGTCAAACCTCGTTGGGGAGGAATGAAGGGACAAGAGAAATGAGAGATGACAGCAAGTCAGGAGTTCTGATCATGCTGAAAACTTTTACTGTTTTCACAGGGTATTTATATGCTGCAGATAGGAAATCTCTCTTATGATCAGTTGCTGGATGTCTTCACAGGGCGAGATAACCTCAGGATATTTTAGGAAGACAGATGGCCACAGGATGTCTCAGGGAGATAGATGGCTGTCAGATGTCTCCTAGGCAGGATGTCTCCCAGAGGGCTGTTTCTTGTAAGTGTCAGGCTATTCTTTGAGGAGAACTTCCTTCTAGCCCCTCACCTCTCCCCCTTTCTTATATAAAAATTTGACCATACCTTACCGGCCAATGTTTTAGGGGGTGATAGAGGCTCTGTTTCTCAAGGAGGCCTTAGAATATCTCCTGATCTGAGAGAGCATGTTTACTAGAAGATTTCTTGGTGGAATGGCATGTTTTTAAGGAGACGGCTTTGAGGGAGAAACATGCCAACCGCCATGCACCAGAGAGTGTCACTCAGAGGTCTTGTGTTTGGGTATCCGTGGATCCATCCTCCTGAAGTCTTTTCTGCACCCTCCGTTCTTATGGCCTAAGGTCCTCACTTCATGGGTGCGTTCTTCCCCAAGTGAAGGGGCCCATTGAGGACGAACCCTTATGGCAATGGCAGAAGATGGTTAGTCAGAGATGTTACTTATAGTTTTATGTAAGAAAGAGAGATCTGTGGGGATGTAAACTTAAGAAATATGCCTGTGAGAAGGGTAGAACATCCTTTCAAATGTTGGCAGCAAGGTCTTCCATCTCCTGACGATGATAGTGGACCTGTATGGGCTTAGAGGCCAAAATATTAATCTGTTCTTCAACAAATTGTACCAGCCTGTTTATAATGCAGGGTCCTATGGACACTATTAAAAGTAAACCCAACAAAGGGCCTATTAGGGGAAGAAGGTAGGGTAGAAATCCATAAAGCCCAGTCCAGAGGGGATTTTCAATTAGTTCCCTTCATCTCTTTTTTAGATCTTCTTGAACCTGCTTAATTTTAGTGCATACTATGCCTGATTAATTGGCATTAATGCAGCATCGTTCCAATAAGGCCAAGCAAATACTTCCCTGGTTAGCTGTCAGCAAATCTAAGCCTCGTCTGTTTTGAAGGAACACTTCTGCTAGGGAGTCTATTTTGTCTTGCAAATCTTTAATGGTTCCTGATAGAGTTTGTACATCATTTATAAAGTTGTTGAGATAGGCGACGGTAAGAGTGTATAGCATTGCCTAAGCCAGTGTACCTGTGCCCACAGCAGCTGTTATTCCAAGGCTGGCAATGAGTGGTAAGGCATGTATTGCCTGCCTGTGTCTTTTGACTAAGGTGTCTAGACTAGGAATGCGTAGAGTTTCGTCTCCTAGGACAATAGTTTTGTCAGAGAGTAATAAGGTAAGAATACAGCCAATGGTCCAATTCGCTGGAAGCCTGGGGAAGGCCGAGTTTTCTCCACACATAAAAACTGTGCCATCGGGTAACAAAGAGATGGGTTCGGTGAGGAATAATTTTGTACTGTTGATCAATTTCCAAAGGAAGTAACTCCAACATCAATATCATAGGTATTATTCTGCATCGCGCCTAAAAGGCATAATGTATATGTGCCTATAGGCTGTAATTTTAAAAAAAATCCGGGTTGGCATGTATTATCATTGTATATGATAGAATTAATAGGAACTGCCATGGGCATGATTGTCTCTGTTGTCATGCAGAGCCAGCAATCACCAGCGATGGTGGGGTTGGAATTATTAAGCAAAAAGAAGGTAGTTTCCAAAATTTCTAATGTATTGGTATCTAAACCTGGGAGCTGGGATTTAGGCTACATTAAGGGATGATATGTGAGCTCAGGAATTTGGGGTTTCAAAATTTTGATTATCTGAGGATGCTTGACAGCATCAGTGGGTCCTCCACGATCAGAGACCCCTGTAGGCGTCTTAATGGGCCAGCAGGAGGGTTTACCGACAGTGCCTTGCCACCCAGCTGACTGTAGCTTGGTGTATTTGCCATTTCCTCCCCGGTCAAAGAGATCGGGGGTATAATGAAGAGTGGTCCCCCCTTCTGCATGAGGTTTAGTTAGGGAGGCTTCAAAACATTGTTCTCCTTGCTTGTTAACACAATTTAAGGGCGACACATAACAAGAGACATGCATTGCCTGGGCATTCGTACAGGTTGCAGAACAATTTTGGAGAGCTTTACTTGTACTAGTGGGAATAATTTTTGGCTTGTTAACACATACACATTTAGGCTGATGAACTACTCTGAGTTTATGGTCAACCTCGGCCAGGAGGTAAACCACTTTAGTCACGCAGTCAGCAGTCTGGGTCCAACTAGTGGGAGCCTGAGTCCAAGATCCTCCCTTGCATTCGCAGAGGGGGCAAAAAAGGTACTCCATGATGTTGGAAGGTGGAGGGCCAAGGCCTCCGTGTACAACCATCTTCAGCAGAAGTGCCTTAAGCAGGATCCAAACACAGATTGTTTGCTGCATCTGAAAAAGAGAAAAATTTGTCCTCAGGGGGAGGGCCTTCGTCCCTGGGTTGAAGTAAGTCATTAACCTGTTTAACCAGGTGTTCTGGTAACCATCTTGGGGCTGCTTGCTCTTGGTCCAAAACACAAGCTGAGCCTCGTCCCCAGATGAGGACAGGATCTGGGCCTTTCCATTTATCTGTAAGGGGATTGCGCCACATAACAGGTGGACTAACAGAATTGGACGAGGAATGCCAGTGTCTGTCTGTGGCCGAATGGCCTTCACTGTCTAGGGTAAGAAAAATAAGGGCAAATAATGCATGGTTAAGGCGATGCCTTGGAGTGGTAAATATAAAGGCGGAAGCCTTAAGGAGGGTTAGCCAAGTCTTTAAGGTAAGGTGGGCATGTTCCACAATGCCTCGGCCCTGAGGTTTGAATGGAATTCCAGTAGTATGACAAATTTGCAAGGTAGCACAAAACTGTTTAAACTTGGTACTGGTATATGCAGAACAATTATCTGTTTTAATATGTTTTGGTTTACCCATTATGGAAAAGGCTGAAACAAGATGAGAAAGGACATCTTTGGTACCCTCTCCAGAATGCGGTCATGCAAAAATAAAGCTGCTGAAGGTATCTATAGAAACGTGTATATATTGTTCTTTCCAAATTCAGGAAAATGAGTAACATCCATTTGACAAAACTGCTTGGGCAGTAACCCTCTGGGGTTAACTCCCAAGTGTTGAATGGGGAGGGAGACAGCGCAAACAGGGCATGCTTTTACTATCTCTCATGCCTGTTGCTTGGTAATTTTACAAAGTAATCGAAGTCTCTGGGAATTTAGATGGTGAAAATTGTGTAACTCTCTGGCCTTTTGAATGGAGCCAACAAAAATTGGAAAGATGGAACGAGTTGCTGCATCAGCTTGGGAATTACCTTGTTTTACGGGGCCGGGAAGATCGGAGTGTGCCCTGATGTGTCCTAAGACAAATGGGTGTTGTCTGGCCTGAATTAGTTGCTGAAGCTCATAAAACAGAAAGGCCACATTGGAAGAAGCCTTTATGGTGGGTGAAATCTCCATCAGGAGCACAGAATGAGCAATGCAGGCACTGTCTGCCTAAATAATAACAGGATTATCAAAAAATGTTATAAAAACTTGTGTAATGGCAAAAAAATCCAAAAACTGTGCTGACTTATAGACAGTATCAAAGGTGGTAGGCTGGTTATTGACAACAAAGACCGCATGGCCATTAGTGGGACCGTCTGTAAAGACAGTAAGGGCTTGAGGAATGGGAGCCTTTTGAGTAATTTGGGGAAAAATAAATGGATGTAACTGGACAAAATGTAAAAGGGTGTCATTGGAGAGGTGGTTATCAATTTTTCCCAAAAAGTCTGATAGGGCGATACCCCATTCATCCCCTGTCTGTAGTAAAAATTGGGTTTAGTCCTTAGAATATGTAATTAAAATATTATCAGTGTCTTTGCCAAAATGTTGTCGAGAAAGCAAACGACCTTTAATAATAATAGAAGCTACCTAATCAAGATAAACAGTAATCACCTTGAAGGATGTGGTGGGTAAATGGACCCAAAGCAAGGGGCAGTCTTTAATTTTAAAATGTGTATTTCACTGCCAAAATATTCCTGTGGGTGTATGAGGAGTGTGTAAAATAACCAGAACCAGAGGAAGGTTGTAAGAAATTTGTGTAACAAACTGTTGAGCAATGGCTTCTGTGACTTGGTTTAATGCCTGTCATGCCTCGGGAGTAAGCTTTTGAAGGGAGGAGGGGTGGGAATCACCTCTCAAAATATCATTAAGGGGCAAAAGTACACAAGTGGGTAATTTTAAATATGTTCTTATCCATTGAATATTCCCAGGTAATTTTTGAAAATCATTAAGGCTGTGAAGATGGTCCACACATAGTTGTGTTTTAAGAATTTGGATCTGATTATCTTGAAGTTTAAGGCCCAAATAGGTATAAGGGTCCTGTGTTTGAACCTTATCAGGAGCTATCTGTAGTCCCAAGGTAGTGAGGATTTTGTAAATGTCCAAGTAACAATTATTAAGGTCATGGGTATTAGGTGCAGCAATTAACAAATCATCCATATAATGTAAAATATAAATTTGTGGCCATCGCTCTCTCACAGGGTCTACTGCATGAGCAACGTAATTTTGGCAAAACTAGGGCTCTTGGCCATACCGTGGGGAAGGACCTTTCATTGAAATCTCTGCATAGGGCTCTGAAAATTAATGTGAGGGAGACTAAAGGCAAAATAGGGTCTATCCTCAGGATGTAAAGGAATGGTAAAAAAGCAATCTTTTAAGTCAATAACCATTTTACAATTGTTTTTGGGAATTGCCACTGGTGTGAGAACACCTGACTTTAGTACTCCCATCGGGCACATAACTTTATTAATGGCACACAAATCTTGTAAAAGGCGCCCCTTGCCTGATTTTTTATTGATAACAAAAATTGGAGTATTCCATGGTGAGGTTGAGGGCACTACATGGCCGGCTACCAGCTGTTCCTGCACTGACATGGAGGCAGCCTCCAATTTTTTCTTGGGTAAGGGGCCACTGATCCACCCACACAGGAGTCTGAGTCTCCCAAATAATTTTATCTGCATGGGATAGAGGAGGGTCAGGGACCAACACTAAAAATCCGAATACCGAAGGTCATATGTATTTGTTTTTTGTATGGGTTGTATAGGCTCAACCAGTCCTTGTCTCAGTCTCCCCAGGCCTGTACCAGGGACAAAATTTATACGAAGCATTTGATGAGTCACCATGGAATTGGGACTGGAAAGAATAACTTCCATTTGACTCAAAATATCTCGACCCTATTGGTTAATAGGTTAGGTCAGGAACAACGAAAAAAGTGACAATTGACTTATTACCCTCTTTATCAGTCCAGCTAATAGACCTATAGCTTACCAGAGGATTTTTTGATTGTCCTATCCCTTTAAAGTCAGTAAAGGGTGTGGTGAGGGGCCAACCTGATGGCCAGTATTTTTGAGACATAATTGTGGCATCAGCTCCAATATCTAGAACTCCTTGTAATTCTTTTCCTTCAATAAGTAAGGTAAGGGTGGGTGTATTATGAGAAATTGGCTGAAACCAATGCTCATCAGAGGAGCCGGAGGAGGCAGTCCCCCGAGGTAGGTTTTAGTGGTGGAAGTGCCTCCTGAATCCAAAGAAAGGAGTATTAATTTTGCAAGTCTTGTTTCTGCGGGGATGGCCGCAACTCCATTAATAGCTGTGGCCAGTATTTTTATTTCTCCAGTGAAATAATTATCAATAATGCCAGGGAAGACCTGAACACCTTATAAGGTAGTAGAGGCTCTTCCAAGAATAAGGGCACACGAATGAGATGGAGGGGGACCCATAATTTCAGTGGGTATTATCTGGGTCCCTTGCAATGTGTCTAATATTGTCTCGGTGGTGGCACAGAGGTCCAATCCTGCGCTGCCTGGGGTGGCTCATTGGAATGAGGCAATTGTGGAGAAGGATTTTGAAGTAGGTTGGTAGTTTGGGAGGGAACAAACCTTATTGCCCCTGGGTTTGTCTTTGGCAAGTTGGGGCCAGGGGTTGGCCCTGCAGTGATTTTCCGAGAAGCAGGAAGAAATAGGCTGTCCGAGGGCATTTGTCTTAGATCTACACTCACTGGCCCAGTGATGACCTTTACCACATCTAGGGCAAAGAGTAGCTGGGGGTGGTTTAGCTCCATTTTGAGGAGACACTATTCCTAGGCTTTGTTTGCCTGTCAGACACTCGTGTGTAAAATGGCCAGGTTGTTTTCAAGTAAAGCAAATAGGTGAGCCAGGATTGTGAAAGGCCTTGTTAAAGGTGGCACCTAAGGCGAGACCCATGGCATGGGCTGCACCCACCCCTGCACAGAGTCTAATAAAGTCAGAAAGTTTCCCTTTATCCTAATGTGGTCGAAGAACACCCTGACATGCTGGCTTGGCGTTTTCAAAGACAAGGTGTTTTACAAAGGTGCTTTTGCTTTCGCTTGGTCCAAGCAAGCATTCTGCGGCTAGGTTAAGCCGTGGAACAAAGTCGCTATAAGGCTCGTGAGGCCCTTGTCGAATTTTTGCCAGGGAAGTGGTAGCTGAGTCCTTTTGAGGGAGGCATCTCCAAGCATGTAAGCCAGCCGTCTGAATCTTCTCCAAAAGTCCAGCAGGGAAACATGCCTGTTAAGTTTTAGTGTCAAAAGGCACATTGACCACTAACTTAACATAAGTCCAGGATTTAGAGGAGGCATTTGTGAAAATTTTTTGAGCAGTTTCCCAACAGTGCTCTTTGAAATTGCATTCCATAACAGGAAGTCTCCAGCACTGAGGATACCTCGGGCTAGAAATTTCCAATCATTGGTAGTACGCCATTGTGCGCTGTGCATTTCTAATAAAGCCACTGTGTAGGGTGCAGTGAGGCCAGAGTGAGCACAAGCCTTTTTAAGTTTTTCAAGAAAATTTAGGCTTAATTTTTTGCAGACACTCTGGGTTCCTTCCTGCCTGGGGGTGAACTCCTCATCCTGTGAGTCCTGATCTCCTTGATGCATTTTCCCCGCTTCCTCCTCTTGATCATCATGTAAGTCTTGGACCTCAGACTGGGCAGGCATATCTATCTGACTGCGGGTGACTGGGAAGGTGAGAACAGGCTGATGGAGCGGCTTAGCCTTTGTATTAGACCGCCGAGGGGCAGCTTGCATTGACTCCATGCCTAAGGCTAATGAGCAGAGGTCAGAGTCAAGGGATCTTAATTCTTTTAAAAGTTGGATCTGTTCCCGTTTATGCTGGAGAGACTGTCGCAAGGGAGCCAGGTTAGGCAAGGGAAGTGGAGAAAAAATATCTGGGGGGATCTTGGCCCCTGGAGGGCCAAAGCACAAAAGGCATGAGGGATATAAGAGGGAGGTGGATGTGTAAGTTCTATAGGCTGTGGCATGGTCCTGAGAGGTGGTGGGTCTTCTGAATGGTAGCGAGCTTCTTTCTTCTCCAAGGTAGCCTCCTCCCCAGGTGTCAATGTGTCTCTGGGATTTAAACTGGATAAAGGTAGTTGGTAACCATTGGAGCCTTATTCTTTAGGGTGGTATTTTGAGGTGGACCAGGAAGGTTCCCAGGGTCCTGGGGAGACTGAGAAGGGTCTATGCCTGTACTAACTGATGGGCATGCTGAGGGGGGATGAGAGGTCATTTGCATAGTCTCTTCCCCAATCCTGACAAATTTTAAGGTACCATTGTCAAAGGGTAAACTTTTAAGAATTTCATCAATTAAGTTCCAGTAAGAAAAGGTGGGAACAGGCACCTTTTCTGGGCCAAAGTATTCATAATAATCTTTTAAACAGTCTCCTACTCTAAGTCATTGTTTACCATCAATGCTTCCTTCAAAGGGAAACCATGGACACAATTCTCCCATGTATGAAAAGAAACATTTTAAGTCCTTTTTCTTAACACGCGCCCCCCCCCCCCCGTGTCTTGAAGGACTCCTTGAGGGCTGACAAAAACAAATCATGTGACGAAACTGCTTGTCCCATGGTGGGTCACTCACTGTGCGTCATCCCCACACTCCTCCTGGATATGTCTCTCGGTGGTGTCTGCTGAGGCAATCATGAGCTCCGCTTGACCAAGTCTTCCAGGACGGGGTTCCCCCTCAGTCAAAGGCTCGAGACCCAGTCGGTCGATGTTCTGGCCGGCAGGACACATCAACGTGGGCAGCGAACATAGATGGGGAGGAATGAAGGGACAAGAGACACGAGAGATGAGAGGAAGACAGGAGGTCTGATCAAGCTGCAAACTTTATTGTTCAAACAGGGGATTTATATGCTGGAGATGGGAAAGCTCTCTTATCGGTAGTTCCTGGATGTCTTCAGGTGAGATAACCTCAGGATGTTTCAGGAAAACAGATGGCTGCAGGAAGTTTCCGAGAGACAGATGGCTACAGGATGTCTCCCAGGCAGGATGTCTCCCAGGGGGCTGTTTCTTGTAAGTGTCAGGATATTCTATGAAGGAGAATTCCTTCTACCTCTGAAAGACAGTGATTCAGTATTTCGAAAGGAAAATTGGAAAATGAATCCAATGTGTATGCAAATATGTGCTTCACAAAAATCTTCCCACTCTTAGTCAGAACAATGCCTTGACATTACCTTCACCCCATGTAAGACACGATTAGAGGAGAAGAGTTACAAAATCTGTGAATACATATCTGGAATAGAAAATGCTCAATAGTTCACAAACTTGGAGGTGGGAGAGGAGTTTCCAAAAGTAAGAGACAGGGTAAAAACTCCACAAACATGGAGCTCTGCTGGCCTAAAGACTTCTTGAGTAACTGCCTCTGAGGTTGGGCACTTGAAATATATGTTGTTGTCAGGAGCTTTAGCTATCTCTGTAGTGAGACCATCAAAGCTGGGTCTGCATCTATGTGAGCTGGAGCACATGATTTCTTATTTTCCAATGAACATGGGGCAGCAGTGCTTAATTCTCTATTTGTAGGTAAACTGTTGCCACTGAGGGCTAAGTGTCTCCCAGTGTAGACTGTGAAGCGATTTGGTCATCCTCTACTTTTTGTGGTGTTTCTTGAAGCTGCACTGGGAGTTTAGTATTTGCTTCATGAAATACAAGGAGTTCAACTAGGACACAGTGCTGGAGGGAGTTCTGTCACGTGTGGTGTGTAAGGATCTGGAGGAGAATGGAACAACCAGGCTTCTATTCCACAGAGCTTGCCCCCTTGACAATAGCAATCTGATTCTGAACATTGCCTTGAAACCTCAAGATATAACAAGATGCCTTTACATACAAAGTTCTGGGGGCTGTACCATGTCAGTCACAAACCATTTGGAAGCCAATGCCCGATCCACATGATCCCACCAAAGCTGTTTTAACACACACCTGCACACCACTGCTCTAGGCCCACTAATCAGCAGGCTCCAAATTACTGGCATCTCAGTTCTACACCATCTTCATAAAAACCAGTCAATCAAGGCACTGTCTGGTACACTCATGATTATCAATAGGACATCCAAAGGTTCTGCAGTGCCACCTGTTCATCGGAATTTCAAAAATTTCATGGTACTCATCTAGCTATTTTTCAAGGATGAAGTTGGAGGCACTCTGGGTTTCAATTCATTCAGGAACCAATAAATGGAGAGGAAGCTCATTGCAATGAAAGCTCTGGAGTACTCTAACAGGCAAGGTTTCCCAAAGATAAGCCAAAAGGTCACATGAAGCCAGGCCCATTGATGTCTACAATGTGAGGTCCATGTGTGTTTTGACTTGCAACTATGGCTGCCAAGTCTTTCAAAATAAAATCATGAGATATCCTTCCTGAGATTCCCATTGCTGTGTGCAAAGCCACCTTCGGCTTAGATCTCAGTTTCAAAGGGCGACTCTCATGTGTGCCCTCCTAAAATCCCAACACAATTCATGGCAATACTTCTTTGAGTTAAGTTCCACAATTCAGTCTCTAAAAGGAATCACACCAGTGTTCAAGCCCAGGTGGACCCAGTCATCTCTTCCAATGGCCACATAAATGACCACAATTAAAACCAAAACACTCCCACATGGCCCTCATCTTCTTCCATATAGACACTCATCATACGCTCTGGCTGTAGGTTTCCATGAGGGGTGGAGCCAAAGACAGTGTCCAAAATAAGCTCCCTTGCCGCCATTTCCCTAAAATCAGTGTGGCCAAGGCACCCTTCCTGTGAACCAGGAGTGATCAGAGAGGCCTGCCGTTAATACTACTCTGATTCTCCATTTTGAAGCCTACTGACTCTGGGGTATAGATTCTTTATGTTAATTGGAGTCATGAGAAAACCCAAGCACCTATGGGATAGCCTCTGCAGGGCTTTGAAAAACTCCTTTCACCCAAAGGATCCATAATTTCAATGATGGAGGTAAGGAACCATACAGAGGAAGGAGAGAGACTTCATCCACAATGACTGCTATTTTGGCTATTTTGGTTTTGGATGCACACATGGGATTTTTCTATAGATCCATCAGGTGGTGAGAATCTAAGCCACAGCCTCACACAGGGCCAAAAGGCTGATTCAGACACATCTCTTTCCAAAGCAATTAAGCAAAGAGCCACAGGTGATGCCCATTCATTTCCATTTGAAAACTGTTTTCTTCAGCTTCACAAAGTGGTGGCCTGAGGAGAAGACCTTCCTGACATTCACAGCAACAGAAGAATAGGTAAACAAAAGCCAAAAGCAGGGTTTCTCCACTTAGACTTTCCTGGTCACACTGATAATTGAGTTTTCTGAGATGTTCCCATTCCCTTCAGCTATCCAGTACATGGCCATGTCACAGAGTTTGGAGGTGGTACATATCTTGGAGACAAAACCATGATCTTATTCTTGAGATTAGCTAGATTTCAGGAAGAATACCGGAATTTAGGATGATAGTATGTGTTGCCCATCCATAAGGCAAGCCGCAGACCATTCATAAATTGGGCAGGATGAATGTTGGGAAGCATTCTACTAGACAGGACACATCTATCGATGCATTCTCTTTTCTAATGTCTACAAGCACGGACTCAGTGGGATACACAGACATAGAAACACTCGCCTTGTGAAATGACTTAATAGAAACAATTCACAGCAAACCAAACAATCAAACTTTCCTACCTATTCTCAGAACATGAGACAAAACCACAGACCCACACGCACACCCACAACCACACAGACCCCCAAGTAGGTCTGTGACTATCCAGAGTGTCCTCTGACTGGTGGACCATAGTATATTTCCCCATAAGGAGCTGTCCTGTCTCAGATCTGGTCTCCGTGGCCAACTCTGTGATGCTGTCAGGGGCCAGCAGTGAGCCACTACCTGCTTTCTCAGGAAAGGCCCCTCATCAGACCTTCCTGGGATTTGGCCATCCTCACATCAGTAGGTACCAAGAAAGACTGACTCTGTCCTTGGTAAATCCAAACAAGTTTGACCACTGGGACTTGGACTGGGACTGTCTCTGTGTGCCTGGCTTCCTGGATCCTAAGTTCAGAGAGTTCCATCACCAAGGAAGTGAGGTGAGGTCACTTCCCTCAGGAACTGAATGAAGTCAGTACATTGGCAACAACTTTGTCCTAACAGTTGCTTCCAGATTCTGATGAGATGGAGGCTGCACATACTTCTGTGACGTTTTAACAATTTAGAATGGTATATCAACCATAGGCACCCGGGAACAGCTCTCCACACAGGCCTGGTTTGGTCCATCTTCTCTACATTAAGAAGAGAGAGGATAATTCAGATACATCCTTTCGTCCTGAACGGGTTGTTTGCCATGGAAGATGACTTTTGCTCTCCAAGTTCCTTCTTGCTGCCTACATCATCTCAGAAGATTATTTCTGCATGGACTTTTGAAGTCCTCTAGGCCATATTGTGAATAAAGTATATAACTGGTTCCAACTTTATATAATGGATTGAATTTAGATCTGAAAATATATAGGAAATCTTATATTGATATATATATTCATTCATTCCAACCAGTTATATATCTAATGGTAATATTAGGGTTATGGTTTATCATGAAGATTGTGTGAGTTTTGCTTCAAAAATAATTATGGAATTGAAAAAAAATGTTTTTAGAAAGAAGTCTAGTGAAAGGACCAATAAAGAAACAAGGAGGAATACATGTGTTCTGAAGTAGGAAGTAATTGAATGTGAACCAAATGCCTATAAATTTGTGAACATGTGAATGAAAATATATATCCAATGATGTCCAAAAACTGAAGAAATTGTAATGTACCAGTGTTGAATAAAAATGAACTTCAAAATACACATCATGTCCCATAGGAATCTACTTGCATTGATGTTAAACTGGGTCAGTTACTGTAGAAATATTAGGATTTGTAAGCACCATTCACTGAAGTTAGTTTTCAGTACTAGGAAATCAATATGTATTTCAGCTGGTTGAGTATTTCTGAGAATAATCTTGTGAAATGTTGTTTATAAATACACATGCAGGAACATGAATGAATTTAGGGAGTGTATAATAAGACACATATATTTCATATTTTGGAAAATCTGGAGAATACACACACACACACACACACACACATTAATATGTAGCAATACATATGCCAATCGAAATTCATCATGAAATATAATTCATCCACATATCCAAAAATATTCATTTTAATGAACATGGATTTATGTATAATGTTTTTCACTAGGAAGCTCACCCAGAGGTTGAATTTTCAGTTCCATCAGTATTTAGGGGGAGTCATCTCTTCTCACAATTTTTATATTACAAATTCAGTGAGCTCACAATAATGTACGTGTGATACCATGTAGGGTACTATACATGCATAAAAAAAATACATGTGCTGAATAGGCTACAGAGTAAGGAAGACAGGAATTTACATATGTGGTAACTTTAAAAACTAATGGAGAAATATTACAATGAAAGGTTGACTAGATTTATAGCACATACACTTGATAAAGCAGAAGGCAAATCTGAGTATACACCATGCTTCCTATGAAAGGCCTGTATTTATATTCAGTTAGGTTTCTTTTTCTCCATGATATTAGGATTAGTTCTCAGAGTCTAGTAGGGTATGGGTTAGTGTCAGGGATTCAGTATTTCAAATGGAAAATAGAAAAAAGAATCTAATGTGCATGCAAACAAGTGCTAAACAAAAATCTTCCCACTCTCATCCAGAACAATGCCTTGACATAACCATCGCTCCAAGTAAGACACAATTAGATGAGAAGAGTTAGAAAATCTGTAAATACATATGTGGAATGAAAATTGCTCAGGAGTTCACAACACTGGAGGTGGTAGAACAGTTTCCAAAAGTAAGGGAGAGGGTAAACACTCCAGAAACATGGAGCTCTGGTGGCCTAAAGACTTCTTGAGAAACTGCCTCTGAGGTGGGGCACATGAAATATATGTAATTGTCAGGAGATTTAGCTTCTTTTCTTGTGACACCATCAAATCTGGATCAGCATTTATGTGACCTGGAAGACATGGTTCCTTATTTTCTAATGAAAATGTGGCAGAAGTTCTGAATTCTCTCTTTGTAGGTAAACTGTGGCAACTAGGAGCTTAGTGTCTTCCCGTGTGGTCTGTGAAGCCATTTGGTCATCCTCCATTTTTTTGTGGTGTTTCTTACTGCTGCACTGGGAGTTTGATATTGACTTCACGAAATACAAAGTGTTCAACTGCGACACAATGCTGGAGGGAGTTCTTTCAAGTGTGGTTGGTCAGGTTCTCCAAGAGAATGTACGAACCAGGCTTCGATCCCACATAGCTTTTCCCCTTGACAATAGCAATCTGACTCTGAACATTGCCCTGAAACCTCTCCATATAACAAGATCCTTTAAATATAAGGGTCTGCTGCCTGCACTGTGTCAGTCACAAGGCTTTTTGAAGCCAATGGCAGATCCAGGTGGTCCTACCAAAAATATTTATTTACACACCTACCGTCCACTGCACTACGTCCACTACTCAGCAGGCTCCAACTTACTGGTATCTCTGTTCTTCACCATTTTCAGAAAACCCAGTAAATCAAGGCACTATTTGGTACACTCATGATCAGCCACATGATATCCAAAGGTTTTCCAGTGCCACCTGGTAATGGGAATTTCAAAAATTTCATGGTATTTGTTTAGCCATTTTTCAAGGATGAAGTTGAAGACACTGTGGATTTCAATTCAGGAACCATTAAATGGTGAGAAAGCTAATTTCAATGAAAGCTCTGGAGAATTCTCACAGGCAAGGCTTCCCAAACAGTGGCCAAAAGGTCACATGAATCCAGGCACAATGATGTCTACTATGTGAGGTCCATGTGTTTTCTGACTCTCAACTATGGCTGCAAAGTCTTTAAAAAAAAAAAAAAACATGTGATATCCTGGCTGAGATTCTCAGTGCTCTATGCAAAGCCATCCTGGACCGAGATCTCAGTTTCCAAGGGCGACTCTCATGCGTGGCCTCTTAAATCCCAACACAATTAATGGCAATACTTCTCTGAGGTCAGTTCCAGATCTCATTCTCTAATGGGAATTTCAGCAGAGTTCAAGCCCAGGTGGACCCAGTCATCTCTTCCAACCGCCACACAGATGAACACAAATGAAATCAAAACACTCCCACATGGCCCTCATGTTCTTCCATATAAACAGTCATCATAAACTCTGGCTGGAGTTTTCCATGAGGGGAGCAGCCCAAGTCAGTGTCCAAAATAAGCTCCCTTGCTCCTCATTTGCTTAAAGTCAGGGTGGCCTGGACATCCTTTCTGTGAACCAGGAATGATCAAATAGGCCTGCCGTTAATACTGCTCTGCTTATCCAAATTGAGGTCTTCTGACTGTGGGGTTTAGATTCTTTATGTGAATTAGTGTCATGAGAAATCCTTAGCACCTATGGGCTAGCCTCTGCAGGGCTTTGAAGAACTCATTTGACCCAAAAGATCCCTATTCTCACATGATGGAGGTCAGGAACCTAACAGAAGAAGGCAAGAGACTTCATCCACAATGACTGCTCTTTTGGCCATTTTGGTTTTGGATGCACACATGGGATCTTTCTTTAGATCCATCAGGTGCTGAGAATCTAAGCAATAGCCTCACACAGGGTCAAGAGGATGATTCAGACACATCCCTTTCCAAAGCAATTAAGCAAAGAGCCACAGATGATGCCCATTCATTTCCATTTGAAAACTGTTTTCTTCAGGCTTCACAAAGGGGTGGCCTGAGGCAAAAAACTTCCTGACATTCAGAGCAACAGAACAATAGGTAATTAGAAGTCCCAAAGCACGGTTTTTTTTCACTGAAACTTGTCAAAATCCAGTGGTGAGCCACTACCTGCTTTCTCATAAAAGGCCCCTCTTCAGAGCTTTCCTGGAATATGGCCATCCTCACATCTGTAGGTACCAAGATAGACTGACTCTGTCTTGGTAATTCAAAACTAGTGACACCACTGGGAGTAGGACTGGGACTGGCTCTGTGTGCCTGGCTTTCTGGATGCCAATTTCCACCACCAAAGAAGTGAGGTGAGGTCACTTCCTTCAGGAACTGAATGAGGTCACTGCCTTGGCAACCACTTTGTCCTAACATTTGCTTCCAAGGGTCTCATGAGATGGAGGCTTCCTCTACTTCCTGTGACACTTTCACAATTTAAAATGGTATATCAACCATAGGCAGCCGGGAACAGCTCTCCACACAGACCTGATTCGGTCCATCTTATCTACATTAAGAACAGAGAGGCTGATTAGGACACAACCCTTCATCCTGACCAGGTTGTTTGCCATGGAAGATGACTTGTGCTCTCTCACGTCCTTCATAGCTGCCTACATATTCTCCAGGGATCCTTTCAGCATGGACTTTTGAAGTTCTCATTGCGTAGAAGATCTCCTACATTCCAGTATTATAAGACCAACTCTGTCCCTGCTCTTCTGTAAAGTAAGATTGAGGGAACACTGTATGTTTAGGGTTAATAACAGGTTCGATTTGGGTTAGAAATCATTTTGTGGATGAAAAATGGTATTGGCAACCTGCAATATTTATAAGAATATAGAGGTGAACTGAATGCATGTAAACAGAAATCCAATAAGATTGGAAGGCCAGAAGGGCATTGGGCCCTTGATTGTGATACTTAGTATTGAATTACGTTCTGCACAGATGTCTCAGATAAATCGATATACAATGGCATAGGACCTTGTACCTTGGATGATTGAATGTAGAAGAGAACATCCAGTCAAAAAGGGATAGTCGGTAGGATTAGGAAGATAGTAGGTAGGTTTAGGAAGAAGGGTGAGTGTAAGATTTGGAACAAAATTTCTTTAGCAATAGGGTTTCGGTTAGAAAATGAATTAAATGTCAGCACATGTGAAGAGTCTGTAACAATGATGAACTGGGGAATATATGTAGCTAACCAGATATCAATAGAGACATTATGAAATCAGGCAAAGTAAAAAGTGAGAGATAGGCTTAGACATTTTCAAAGGGTTCAGTTTGAATATGCAATCTTAGGAAGAAACAAATATGTAAACCAATAGGATTGACATTTGAGAGCATTAGGCAACTTGGACATGGATGATTTTAGTAATCCATGTTAATTTTCCATTTAGGCTTTGGTACAATCATAATTGTGAACTTTGAATTCTGTGTCCAGATATTTCTGTGAATAAATGTATATGTAGATCAGGTGACATGAGTATTTCTTCCACCATTTCTGGGAGCAATATTGACTCACTACTTCTGACTGATAGGTACAGATTCTTTATGTGATTTGGAGTCATGAGAAACCCAAGCACCTCTTCAGGGCATGAAGAACTCATATGACCCAAAAGATCCCTATTCTCACTTGATGGAGGTCAGGAATCTAACAGAGGAAGGGAAGATACTTCATCCACAATGACTGAACTTTTTGCCATTTTGGTTTTGGATGCACACATGGGATCTTTCCTTAGATCCATCAGGTGCTGAGAATCTAAGTCACAGCCTCACACAGGGCCAAGAGGCTAATTCAGAGACATCCCTTTCCAAAGAAATTAAGCAAAGAGCCACAGGTGATGCCCATTCATTTCCATTTGAAAACTGTTTTCTTCAGGCTTCACAAAGGTTTGGCTTGAGGATAAGACCTTACTGACATTCAGGGCAACAGAAAAATAGGTAAGCAAAAGGCCCAAAGCAGGGTTTCTCCACTGACACTTTCCTGGTCACACTGTCCCCGCTCTTCTGTAAAGTTAGATTGAGGGAACAGTGTATGGTTAGGGTTAATAACACATTCGATTTGCGTTAGGAATCATTCTGCAGGACAAATATTGGTACTGGGAATCTGCAATATTTACAAGAATATATAGGTGAAATATAAGTATGAAAACAGAAATCTAGGTAAGATTTGAAGCCAAGACGGGCATTGGGCCCTTGAGTGGGTTACTTAGCTTTGAATTATGTTCTGCGCCGATGTCTCAGATTAATCGATATACAATGGCATAGGAACTTGTACCTTGGATTATTGAATGTCGAAGAGAACATCCAGTCACAAAGGGAAATTCCGTAGGTTTAGGACGATAGTCTCTAGGTTTAGAAACAACAGTGAGTATAGGATTTGGACCAAAAGTTCTTTAGCAATTTCTATTCAATATGAGAGTGAATGTAAGTGTCAGCACATGTGAAGAGTCAATCACAATGATGAACTGGGGAAAATATGTAGGAAAGCAGATAACAATAGAGACATTAAGGAATCAGGCAAAGTATAAAGTGAGGGATAGGATTAGACATTTTCAACAGGCTTGAGGTTGAATATATAATCTTAGGAAGAAACAAATACAAAGGATTTATCAATATTATTTACATTTGAGAGCATTAAGCAACCAGGACATAGATATTTTTAGTAATACATGCTCACTTTCCTTTTAGGCTTTGCTACAATCATAAGAGTGACTTTTGCTTTCTGTGTCCAGAATATTACTCTGTTAAAATTTATATGTAGATCAGGTGACATGAGCATTTCTTCCACCATTACTGGGAGCAATATTTTGAAGACGTATTTGGGGAACAAAGTGGAGTGCCCTGTGTCAATGGATATAGAAATAATGTATGAATAGACCATACTGTGAATAAATTATATAACTGGTTCCCACTTTAAATAGTGGATTGATTTGATATCTGAAAATATACAAGAAATCTTAAATTGATATACATACATTCATTACAACCAGTTATACACTAACGGTAATTTTAGGGTTGTGGTTTATCATTAAGAGTGTGTGAGTTTTCCTTTAAATAAGATTATGGAAATCGAAAATAATGTGTTTGGAAAGAACTCTCATGAAAAGACCAGTCAAGAACCCTGGAGGAATATTTGTGTTCTGAAGCAGGAGGTGACTGAAATTGAAACAAATGCCTATGAATTTGTGAACTTGTGGCTGAAATATATATCCTATTTTGTGCATAAACTGAAGAAATAGTAATGTACCACTGTTTAATAAAAATGAACCTCAAAATACACATCATGTCCCATGGGAAACTGCTTGCATTGATGTTGAACTAGGTTTTACTGTAGAAATATTAGGATTTGTATGCACCATTCACAGAAGTTAGTTTTCAGTACTAGGAAACAAATATGTATTTCAGGTGGATGAATATTTCTGAGAATAATCTTGTGAAAAGTTGATCATAAATCCACATACATGAATATGAATGACTTTAAGTAGTGTATAATAAGATTCATATATTTCATATTTTGAAAAATATGGAGAGTGTATATATATATATATATATATATATATATATATATATATAGATAGATAGATACACACACACACACACACACACACACACACACAGACATTAAAAACAAGCAATATATTTGCCAATCGAAATTCATCATAAAATATATATCATGCACAGGTGCAAAAATATTTATTTCACTGAAAATGGATTTATGTATAATGTTGTTCTACTAGCAAGCTCACCCATAGGTTGAATTTTCAATCCAACAGTATTTAGGAGGAGTGATCTCTTCTCATAAGTTGTATCTGCCTGGTCAGCAACCTCACAAAAATGTACGTGTGATAACAGGTAGGATTCTATATGTGCATATAAAAATACATGTGCTGAATAGTCTACAGAGAAAGGAGACACCAATTTGTTGAGAGCCACAGCTGAAGGGGCCCCAGCAAACTTCCAGCTCCCAGCAACATCCACCTGCCAGATGATTATTGGCTCACAGCGGCCCCAGCAACATCTAGCTGATTGACTCCTCTGTGGTGATGCTTATTGGAGATGCTCATTGAGCTTTTTCCCCGCCCTTTCCGACTGCCAGCTGATGATTGGCTCACAGCAGCCCCAGCAACATCTAGCTGATTGGCTCCTATGCGGTGATGATCATTGGGCTGTTTCCCTGCCCTTTCATACCACAGAGCTGCTCATTGTAGGACTTTTTTGGCTCCACCCATGTGACCCAGCCAAATGGCATCAAGAGCAGGAGGATTGTGGGAGGTGGAGAGGCTTGTGGGTGTGAGAGAGAATTTACAAGGAAGCCAGCGGTGGCAGTTTGGCTCTGAGGGTTTTTCCTGAGGAGCTGTTTTGTTTTGCGTGTGTGGTTCTAAAAATAAAGTTTGTTTCTTTTGACAAGTGGCTTCTGAATCGTGCCCAGCCAGACTGCAGCATTTGGTGGCTCGCACGGGGAGCGACTGAGGGTAAGTGATAAGGTAAACTTCTCTCCCCTGAGGGCAGGGCGAGAGGATGGGTAGCCATTTTAAGATTCCTCTTTTGTTTTGCTTCACTTTTGTTTTAAGTTGCCTGTCCCTGGAGATGAGTGAGACAAAAGAAAAAGCACTCAAATCTGAGGAAAATCTATTTATGTCTGAGGAACAGATAGGGATAAAGGTCAGATGCACATGTCAGGAGGATAGAAAGGCTATAATGACTTTTTGTTAAAAAGCCCATGGCTTTTTAAGGAGAAGTTGTTTTATATACCATAATGGAACCATCATGGTGAAGATTTAAAAAGAGGAGAAAAGAACAGCCCAGGGACTCTGCCAGTTGACACATTGCCATTGAGGACGTTCATATCTGGTTTGCTTAGTCCAAAGACTTCAGTTCAGACAGAGATAGAGGAACAAAGCTTAGGGCTGAAAATGCCATCAGGGGCAAAGTTACAAAAGGAGACTGCTACTAACAACTGTTTATCACCAGAGGGCATAAGTTTCCAATCAACAGCGCCACCTCTACAGGAGACTGTTACTAACACCTTTCTATCACCAGAGAATGTAAGTGTCCAAATAACAAGGCCACCTCCATATGCTGGGAGGCACCCAAACCCCGCAGTTGATAGTTCGGATCCTGAGACAGGATCTCAAGTATTAACATGCCCTGTATTTGAGGTAGGAAGGCAGCGAATTCACCATGCTTTAAATTTCAAAATAGTGAAGCACCTAAAAGATTCTGTAACAACCTATGGTCCTCAAGCACCCTTCATTGTAAGCTTGGTCGAATCCATTAACAACTTGAATATGACGCCAGTAGATTGGGCTAATATGTGTAAAGCTGTGCTAAATGGAGGTCAATACCTGTTATGGAAGGTTGCCAATGAGGGATTTTGCAAGGAGACGGCAAGGTGAAATGCAGAAGCTGGTTATCCTCAAAGAAATCTGGATATGTTGTTAGGAAAGGGACCTTATGAGGATCAGCAGCAACAAATTGCATATGATCCTGGTGTATATGCACAAATTGCTGCAGAGGTGGTTAGGGCATGGAAGACTTTACAAGGACATGGAGGTTTACAAGGTCAATTATCTAATGTAATACAAGGAGCTAATGAAGCTTATGCTGAATTTGTAGATAGGCTTATTGAAACAGCTACAGAGTTTTTGGGAATACAGAACTAGCAATGCCATTAATAAAACAACTGGCTAATGACCAAGCGAATCATTGGTGCAGAGATATTATTAGACCATGGAAACATGAAGATATAAACACATATATTAAATTATGTAGAGACATTAATGAATAAGAGCAAGTCGTGGCAGCTGCAGTAAAACAGGCTTTAGATGCCAGAGACATCAATGAATAAGGGCAATTTGTGGCAGCTGCAGTAGAAAAGGCTTTAGATGCAAGGCCAGGAACATGCTACAATTGTCAACAAACAGGACATTTTAAAAGGAATTGCTTCATAGGAGGAGGGTTTAACAAACCTAGGTACCAAAGGAGTAGAATAACGGGTATTTGTCCACGAAGCCGTAGAGGGAGACATTGGGCTAATGAATGCCGTTCTCAAACCACCATAGAGGGTACCTCATTATCAAAAAACAAACAAGGACCAGCTGTTTATCCGTGATATCATGGAGAAAGGCATTGGGCTCAATTGCCAAAAAATGGACAGGAGGGCCCAATGCTCAGGGGCCCAAAACCACAAATATACGGAGCACTGGAGGAACACAGCAACCCCATCAGGGTAGTGCCAAGGACACATTGTCCATCAGACGCCTCATCAGACAAATCAGAGGGAGCGCAGGGTTGGACATCTGCGCCTCCGCCAGATCAGTGCTAACTGCAAAGATGGGGGTTCAAAGCATTCACACAGGGGTGAAAGGACCTCTTCCCCCCAAAAAAACCAGTAGGCTTATTATTGGGACGCAGCTTTTCTAATCTAAAAGGACTTAAGATAAGTCCTTGGGTAATGGAAACCAATTATGAAGGTGAAATAAAATTTATAGCCAGTTCTCCAGAGGATATATCAGTAATTGCACCAGGAGATAGAATAGCACAGTTACTAATAATACCCAGTCTACATGATAAATTTTCCAATTATGCTGTAGAAAGAGGTTCCAAGGGATTAGGCTCCACAGGTGTAGATTTGGTTATGCTTTCTTTAAATTTAGACTCTCGCCCCATGCTAAAACTAAATATTCAAGGACATGAATTTAATTGGCTACTGGATACGGGTGCAGACCTTAGCATCATCTCTCATCAAGAATGGCCAAAACATTGGCCATTACAACAAGCCACTCAAACGCTTTGAGACCTAGAAGTGGCGACTAATCCCCATAGAAGTGCAATGGTATTAGATTGGAAAGATCCTGAAGGATGTGAAGGAACTATACAGCCATATGTATTGGATCATCTTCCCGTAAATTTATGGGGATGAGATGTCCAAGATCAATTAGGTTTGACATTAACAAATAATATCAATCAAAATGCACCCACTATTATGGCTAGACAAGGTTTTAGGAAAGAAAAAAGATTAGAAAAACAAGAACAAGGTATAGCAGCACCACTTCAAATAGACAAAGCAACAGAGAGACATGGGTTGGATTTTCAGAAAGGGCCACTGAGACAATAAAAATTACTTGGAAATCAGAAAGAGCAGTATGGGTTCTTCAGTGGACCCTGACTAAAGAAAAGACAATCACCCCAGGACCTGGTCAAACAACAATTAGCGGAAGAACATATACAACCTTCTGTATCTCCCCATTATACTCCCATTTTTGTCATCAAAAAGAAATCTGGTAAATGGAGATTATTGCAAGATTTAAGAGCCATTAATAATGAGATGGTTATTTTGGGACCTGCTTAATCAGGGATTCCTCAATTGTCTGCTTTGCCAATAACATGGTATGTTTTAGTTATACATATTAAAGATTTTTTTTTCAATTCCAATTCTTCCTGCGGATAGTCCACGTTTTGCATTTACTATCCCTGCACTGAATCATGAAGGTCCTGATCAGAGGTATGAGTGGAAAGTACTCACTCAAGGGATGGCTAACAGCCCAACTATGTGTCAAATTTATGTTAACAAAGTAATGCAGCCACTTAGAAATCAAAATTCTGAAATACAAATATTTCATTATATGGATGATGTATTATTAGCACACAAAGGTAAAAACCCATTGCTAGAATGTTATGCCACACTTACAAACTCATTAAAAATTATAATCTAGAGATAACAATTGATAAAGTACAATTAAATTTTCCAGTTAATTATTTAGGAGTTCTATTATCCTTAACTATGGTCAGTTCATCAAAAATTCAAATACGAGTAGATCAACTCCAATCAATTAATGACTTTCAAAAGTTATTAGGAGACATAAATTGGATACGGCCTTATCTAGGTATACAAACAGGAGAGTTGGGACCTTTATTTGATATCCTAAAAGGTCCATCTGATCCAAATTCACCCAGAATGTTAACGCCTGAAGCAAGAAAGGCATTAAAAATCATTGAAACATATATGGGAAATATGCATTTGGATAGATTTGATAAAATTTTGCCTTTATTATTTATTGTACTACCAACAAAAAATATTCCTACAGGAGTATTTTGGCAAGAAGCTCCATTATTATGGATTCATTTATCTTATTGTTCTAACACTATTATTAATAGGTATTCTGAGGCTGAGGGACAATTAATACTCATAAGAATAAAAGCAGCAAAAGGAGTGTTTGGAATTTCTCCCAATAAAAGTATTACTCCATACACTATGAATCAAATAGATGAATTAGCTAATGAGTTAAATACTTTGGCAATAATCATGTGTAAATCTAATGTTTCATTTGATACCCACTTAGCATCTAATCTTTTATTGTCTTTTTGGTCATCGCATCCTATAATTTTTCCAAAAATGACAAGAAAACACCTATCATGAATGCTCCAAATATATTCATTGATGGGTCAAATAATGGTACAGCAGCAATTGTTACACCTGATCAAATTGTTATATTTTTAATACCCCAACAATCAGCTTAAAAGGAAGAGCTTAGTGCAGTATTATAAACTTTTGTGATGTTTAAAGATTCTGTGTTTAATTTATTTTCCAATTGTCAGTATATAGTTAATGCTATAGTATCCCTTGAAGATGCTGGTAGGATTTCCCCTTCCTCTACTGTTTTCTCTTTGCTTTCCAATATACAAAGTCTAATCTGGGACAGAAAAGATCCATTCTTAATAGGACATATCAGGGCACATACAGGATTGCCTGGATCCCTTAGTTTGGGCAATGATTTAGCAGATAATACTACACATGACATACATAGATATTTTCTCTACACTAGAAGAAGCTATAAATTTTCATTAAAAGTTTCATATCAATGATAATACTTTACAAAAGCATTTTAAAATAACTAAGGAACAAGCTAGACAAATAATAAAACAATGTCAAAATTGTGTGACCATTATACCACAAGTTAATCTTGAAGTCAATCCTAGAAGATTGATACCCAACCATATTTGTCAGATGGACGTCACACACTTGCCAGAATTTGGAAAATTAAAATATTTGCATGTTACAGTTGATACTTCTTCTGGATTTTTGATGGGCTCCCTTCATGCTGGAAAAAAAACTAAAGATGTTGTAGCTCATTGCTTACAAAATTTTGCCACTTGGTCATTCCAAAACAGTTAAAACACATAATGCCCCCGGTTATACTTCTAACTCTTTTAAACAATTTTGCTCATCATCTGGCATTACTCATATAACAGAAATCCCATACAATCCACAGGGACAAGGCAGAGTTGAAAGAGCACATCAAACTATTAAAATGTACTTATTAAAGCAAAAAGACGGAATTGGGAAGGGGTATATATTCCCCAAAGATGAACTTAAAATAACCCTTTTTACTCTAAAATTTTAAATTTGGATTTTCAGGACTTAGTGTTGCAGAAAGGCATATGTGTCCAAAAAATGTGTATAAGCCCAGGGTACTTTGGAAGGATATTCTAACAGGACAATGGAAAGGTCCTGACCCATTAATTTTCTGGAGTTGGGTGTCTGTTTGTGGGTTTCCACAGGAAGAACAGCAGCCGATTTGGATTCCAGAGAGATTAACTAAGGTCCTGACCCAGTGATTGCCTAAAGTCGGGGGTCTGTTTATGTGTTTCCACAGGGAGAACAGCAGCGGATTTGGATTCCAGAGAGATTAACTAAAGCGATTTCTATAGACCAAAATAAGAAGATTTGGCTGAAATCCATAACAGCTGATATGCAAACTCCAGTTTTGCTATCCTTACATCGGCGACAGAACAGGGATGCTTTTTTCACTATCTATTTAATAATTGCCCTTTCCCACATCATGAAGTTCTCTTTTGTTTTTTTGAGCTCATACAGACCTAGGTTAATATTTTCCTGATCACTTCTATTTTATGACTATAGAGTTTTTAAACATTGCAATGATGATTTCACCTGTAAAAAGTTATAAGGCCTTTACTATTATTTTGTGTGTTGTATGTATTTATTATGTGTGCACACTTGTGTTTTGTGTTATATGTTTGAATGTGCTTATGTCCATATATCATACATGATGAGTGCTCATGAAAAAATGGATCCATTTTTTTTTATTCACGTGAATTAAATGTTTTCATTTAAATGGGGTAAACAACTGTTCAGGATTGTTTTAATATGTGAAAAAATAGGAGGTTAACAGACCTGTTTGTTTACTTTCACTTTTTCTTTTCATTATATTTAATAATTCTCTTAAAGAAAATTTAAATTGTTAAGAAAATTTTTTTCTTTTAGTGCCTTTTGGAATGTTTCATAATTTTTTCTTTAGCCATTATTGCCAGAATTTTTATCTTCATCCCTGTGCCGGTGAAGACAAAGATAAAACCAATATACAGTTTCTGCAATACCCATCACTGAACTGCTTGCAGAACTTGCCTGGACTATGTATCACTGGTATGCATTGTGAACTCACTTGTATGCATTGTGAAATATCTGCTGGTGCCGCGAATGTTGGTAGTGTTGGGATACTTATGCTGATGCTGTCATTAGTGGTACAATTTTTCCAAAAGAAGCCCTCAATTGGCTTGGTGTATCTTCCCTATTCTCCCTTGATAGAGGTCAGGAAACTTACAGACGAAGGTGAAAGACTTCATCCACAATGACTGCTCTTTTGGCCATTTTTGTTTTGGATGCACACATGGGATCTTTCTTTAGATCTATCGGGTTCTGAGATTCAAAGCCACAACCTCACACAGGGCCAAGAGGCTGATTCAGACACATCCCTTTCAAAAGCAATTAAGCAAAGAGCCACAGGTGATGCCCATTCATTTCCATTTGAATACTGTTTTATTCAGGCTTCACAAAGGGGTGGCCTGAGGCAAAGACCTTCCTAACATTCAGGGCTAGGGAACCATAGGTAAGCAAATTGCCCAAAGCTGGTTTTTCCACTGAGACTTTTCTGGTTACAATGATATCTGTGTTTTCTGAAATCTTCCCATTCACTTAAGCTATCCAGTACATGGCCATGTCACCGAGTTTGGAGGTGGTACATATCTTGGACAAAAAACAATGAGCCTATTCTGGAGAGAGGCCAGAATTCAGGAATAAAACAGGAACTTAGGAAGATAGTAGGTGTTGCTTGTCCATAAGACAAGTCGCAGTCCATTCATAAAAAGGGCAGAATGAATGCCTGGAAGCTTCCTACTAGACAGGACACCTCCATTGATGCATTCTCTTATCTAAAGACTACAACCACAGACACAGTGGATATACAGACATAGAAAAACTCACCTTGTCAAACGACTTACTAGAAACAGTCAACTCCAAAAAAACCAAACCACCTTTCCTATCTATTCTCAGAACATGAGACAAAACCACGAACTCACACCCACACACACAAAGGCACCTCCTCCCCACAAGTAGGTCTGTGACTATCTGGAGTGTCCTCTGACTGGTGGACCATACTATGTTCTTCCAAAATGGTCTGTCCTGTATCAGATCAGGTCTCCCTTGCCAACTCTGTTAAGTTGTCAGGAGCCAGCAGTGAGCCAGTAACTGCTTTCTCAGGAAAGGCCCCTCTTAAGATTTCTCCTGGCATTTGTCCATCCTCACATCAGGAGGTAACAAGAAAGACTGACTCTGTCCTTGGTAAATTCAAACAAGTGTGCCCACTGGGACTGGGACTGGGAATGGCTCAGGGTGCCTGGCTTCCTGGATCCCAAGTTCAGAGAGTTCCATCATCAAGGAAGTGAGGTAGGTCAATTCCTTCAGGAATTGAATGAGGTCAATACCTTGGCAACCACTTTGTCTTAACAGTTTTTTACAAGGGTCCCATGAGATGGAGGCTGCCCCTACTTCCTCTGACACATTCATAAGTTAGAATGGTATATCAACCATAGGCACCAGGGAACAGCTCTCCACACAGGCCTGGTTTGGTCCACCTTCTCTACACTAAGAACAGAGTGGCTGATTCAGACACAATACTTCATACTGACCGGGTTTTTTGCCATGGAAGATGATTTTGCTCTTTCAGGTCCTTCATAGCTGCCTAAGCCTTCTCCAGGGATCATTTCTGCATGAACCTTGGAGTTTCTCAGCAGGTGGAAGATTCCCTACATTCCTGTATTGTAAGACCAATTCTGTCCCTGCTCTATTGTAAAGTTATATTGAGGGAACAGTGTATGCTTAGGGTTAATAAGAGGTTCGATTTGAGTTAGGAATCATTCTGAGGGATGCATAATGGTATTGGGTACCTGCAATATTTACAAGAATATATAGGTAAAAAATAAGTATGAAAACAGAAATCTAGATAAGATTTGAAGCCCAGAAGTGCATTGGGCCCTTGATGGGGATACTTAGCTTTGAATTATATTCCTCACAGATGTCTCAGAGAAATAGATATACAATGGCATAGGACCTGTACCTTGGATGATTGAATGTCGAAAAGAACATCCAGTAAAAGATAGTCGGTAGGATTAGGAAGATAGTGAGTAGGTTTAGAAAGCAGAGTCAGTATAGGAGTTGAACCAAATGTTCTTTAGCAGTAGGGTTTCGGGTAGAGAATGAATTTAAATATCAGCACATGTGATGAGTCAGTCACATTGAGGAACTCTGGAAAATATGTAGGAAACCATATATCAATAGAGACATTAGAAAATCAGGCGAAGTATAAAGTAAGTCATAGGATCAGACATTTTCAACAGGCTTGAGGTTGAATATATAATCTTAGGAAGAAACAAATATATAGTCACCAATAGGATTGACATTTGATAGCAGTAGGCAACCTGGACATTGATGTTTTTAGTAATCCATACTCACTTTCCATTTAGACTTCGGTGCAAACATAAGTGTGACGTTTGCATTTTGTGAAAGAAGTCACATGAAAAGACCAGTCAAGAAACCTCATGGAAAACATGTGTTCTGAATTAGGAAGTAATGGAAAGTAAAACAAAATGCCTATAAATTTCTGAACTTGTGGATGAAATATATATCCTGTCATGTGTATTAACTGAAGAAACAGAAATGTACCAATACTGAATAAAAATGAATGAAATAATACACATCATGTACCATAGAAATCTACTTTCATTGATATTAAACTGGGTCAGTTACTGCAGAAATATTAGGATTTGTATGCACCATTTACTGAAGTTAGTTTTCAGTACTAGGAATCAAATATCTAGTTCAGGTGGATGAATATTTCTCAGAATAATTTTGTGAAAAGTTGATTATTAATCCACATACATGAATATGAATGAATTTACGGAGTGTGTAGTAAGACACATATATTTCATATTTTGAAAAATCTGGAGAGTGTGTGTGTATATATATAAACACACACACACACACACACACACACACACACAGACATTGAAAAGTAGCAATATATGCCAATTGAAATTCACCATGAAATATATGTCATCCACAGATATAAATAAATTCGTTTTACTGAACATGGATTCATGTATTATGTTGTTGTACTAGGAAGCTCAACAATAGTTTGAATTTTCAGTTCCAACAGCATTTAGGAGGAGTGATCTCTTCTCACAATTTGTATCTGCCAAGTCAGCCACCTCACAAGAATGTACGTGTGGTACCAGGTAGGATTCTATATATGCATATAAAAATACATGTACTGAATAGGCTACAGAGAAAGGGAGACAGGAATTCACATATTTGTTAACTTTAAAAACACACGGAGAACCATTTCAACAAAAAATTGATTAGATTTATAACTCCTACCCTATATAATGCAAAAGGCAATTCCAATGATACACCATTCCTCCTCTGAACTGCTTGTATTTCTATTCTGTTTGGGTTAATTTTCCCCATCATATTAGGATTAGTAGTCAGAGTCTAGTTGGGCATGGGTTAGTGTCAGGGATTCGGTATTTCGAATGGAAAATTTGAAAACGATTCCAATGTTTATGCAAATATGTGCTACAAAAATATCTTCCCACTCTCATCCAGAACAATGCCTTTACTTTACCTTCATTCCAAGTAAAATACAATTAGAGTGGAAGAATTAGAAAATTTGTGAATACTTATCTGGAATCGAATATGTTCAGGAGTTCACAAACTTGGAGGTGGTAGAGAAGATTCCAAAAGTAAGGGACAGGAAAAACACTCCACAAACATGGAGCTCTACTGGTCTAAAGACTTCTTGTGTAACTGCCTCTGAGGTTGGGCACTTGAAATATATGTTGTAGTCAGGAGATTTAGCTTCCTTTGTAGTGAGACCATCAAATCTGGGTATGCTTTTATGTGACCTGGGATACATGATTTCTTATTTTCCAATAAACATGAGGAAGCAGTCCTTAATTCTCTCTGTGTAGTAAACTGTGGCCACTGGGGCCTTATTGTCTACCCTTGCGGACTGTGAAGCCATTTGGTCATCCTTCAGTTTTCCTGGTGTTCCTTGCTGCTACACTGGGAATTTGGTATTTGCTTCACGAAATACAAGAAGTTCAACTGGGACACAGTGCTGGAGGGAGTTCTGTCACATGTGGTGGGTCAGGGTCTGCAGGAGAATGCACCAACCAGGCTTCTATCCCACATAGTTTGCCTCCTTGACCATAGAAACCTGATTCTAAACATTGGCCTGGAACCTCTCCATATAACAGGATGCCTTTACATTGAAGAGTCTGCTGGCTGCAGCATGTCAGTTACAAGCCAATTGGAAGCCAATGGCAGATCCACATGGCCCCACCACAGATGTTTTTTTATCACACACCTGCCCATCACTGCACTAGGCCCACTACTCAGCAGGGTCCAACTTCCTGGAATCTCTGTTCTACACCATTTTCGTGAAACTCAGTCAATCAAGTCACTGTCCTGCATTTTCATGATCAGCAACAGGACATCCAAAGTTTCTCCAGTGCCATCTGGTCATGAGAATTTCAAAAATTTCATGGTATTTATCTAGCAATTTTTCAAGGATGAATTTGGCAGCATGTGGGTTTCAATTCATTCAGGGACCATTAAGTGTTGTGGAAGTTCATTTCAAAGAAAGTTCTGGACAACTCTCACAGGCAAGGTTTCCCAAAGATTGCCCAAAAGGTCACATAAATCCAGGCCCATTGAGGTCCACATTGTGAAGTCCATGTGTGTTGTGACTCTCAACTAAGCCTGCCAAGTCTTTCAGAATAAAATGAAGTGATATAAAGACTGAGATTCCCAGTGATCTCTGGAAAGCCACCCTTGGCCTAGATCTCAGGTTCCAAGGGTGACTCTCATGCTTGGCCTCCTAAAATCCCAACACAATTCATGGCAATACTTCTCTAAGTTCTGTTCCTGTACTCAGTCTCTAAGAGGAATCACACCAGAGTTCAAACCCAGGTGGACTCAGTCATCCATTCCAACTGCCACAAAAATGACCACAATTAAAACCAAAACACTCCCACATGGCTCTCATCTTCTTCCATATAGACACTCATCCAAACCTCTGGCTGGAGATTTACATGAGGAATGCAGCCCAAGACAGTGTCCAAAATACGCTCCCTTGCTCCTCATTTACCTAACTTCTGAGTGACCTGGACACCCTTCCTGTGAACCAGGAGTGATCAAATAGGACTGCCATTAATACTGATCCACTTCTCAAATTTGAGACCTACTGACTGTGGGGTTTAGATTCTTTATGTGAATTGGAGTGATGAGAAAACCCGAGCACCTATGTGGTAGCCTCTGCAGGGATTTGAAGAACTCATTTGACCTAAAGGATCCCTATTTTCACTTGGTTGATGTCAGAAACCTTACAGAGGAAGGCGAAAGACTTCAACCACAATGACTGCTCTTTTTGTCATTTTGGTTTTGGATGCAGACATGGGGTCTTTCTTTAGATCCATCAGTTGCTGAGAATCTAAGCCACAGCCTAACACAGGGCCAAGATGCTGATTCAGACAAATCCCTTTGCAGAGCAATTAAGCAAAGAGCCACAGGTGATGCCCATTCTTTTTTATTTGAAAAAGGTTTTCTTCAGACTTCACAAATCGTTGGCCTGAGGCAAAGACCTTCCTGGCATTTAGGGCAACAGAACAATAGGTAAAAAAAGGCCCAAAGCAGGGTTTCCCCAATGAGACTCTACAGGTAACACTGGTATGTGAGTTTTCTGAGATGCTCGCCAATCACTTCAGCTATTCAGTACATGGCCATGTCACAGAGCTTGGAGGTGGTACATATCTTGGATACAAAACCATGAGCCTATTATGGAGAGTGGCCAGATTTTAGGAAGAAAACAGGAACTTAGGAAGATCGTAGGTGTTGCCCATCAATATGGAAAGCCGCATTTCATTTATAAATTTGGCAAGATGAATGCTCATAAGCTTTCTAATAGACAGGACACATCCATTGATGCATTCTCTTTTCTAATATCTATAACCACGGACACAGTGAGATACAGAGACACAGAAACACTCGCATTGTCAAACAACTTACTAGAAACAATTCACTCCAAACCAAACAAACCTCATTTGTTCCTATTCTCAGAACAAGAGCCAAATCCACAAACCCACACCCACACCCACAAAAACACCTCTTTCCCCCAAGTAGGTTGTAACTATTTGGAGTGTCCTCTGACTGTGGGCCATTCTGGGTCCCACGAAATGGCCTGTCCTGTCTCAGATCTTGTGTCCTTTTCCAACTCTCTGAAGTTGTCAGGAGCCAGTGGTGAGCCACTACCTGCTTTCTCATTAAAGGCCCCTCTTCAGAGCTTTCCTGCCATTTGGCCATCCTAACATCAGTAGGTACCAAGAAAGACTGACTCTGTCCTCGGGAAATCCAAAAAGTGAAATCACTGGGACTGGAACTAGGACTGGCAATGTTTGACTGGCTTCCTGGATCGCAAGTTCACAGAGTTCCATCACCAAGGAAGTGAGGTGAGGTCACTTCCATCAGGAACTGAATGAATTCACTACCTTGTCAACCACTTTGTTCTAAGAGTTGCTTCCAAGATTCCCATGAGATGGAGGCTGCCCCTGCTTCCTGTGACACTTTCACAAGTTAGAATGGTATATCAACCATAGGCACCCAGTAACAGCTCTCCACACTGGTCTCATTTGGTCCATCTTCTCTACATTAAGAATAGAGAGGCTGATTCAGACACAACTCTTCACCCTGACCAGGTTGTTTTCAATGGAAGATGTCTTGTAGGCACCTTCAAAGGTGCCTACATCTTCTCCAGGGATTATGTCTGCATGGACCTTTGAGCTTCTCAGCAGATGGAAGATCCCCTACATTTCTGTATTGTAAGACCAACTCTGTCCCTGCTCTTCTGTAAAGTTAGATTGCAGTAACAGTGTATGTTTAGGGTTAATAACATGTTTGATTTGGGTTAGGAATCATTCTGCTGAATGAATAATGGTATTGGGAACCTGCAATATGTATAAAAATATAAAGGTGAAGTATATGTATTAAAACAGAAATCTAACTAACATTTGAAGCCCAAAAGGGCATTGCGCCCTTGATTGGGATACTTAGCTTTGAATTAATCGATATACAATGGCATAGGACCTTGTACCTTGGATAATAGAATGTAGAAGAGAACATCCAGTCAAAAAGGATAGTCGGTAGTGAAAGGTTAATAAAATAGGTATTTGTCACTTCCTGTTTTTTCTTATGCTTAACAAAACACTGTTGAAATCTTGAGAAATGTTTGCTAATCTTGTTCCCAGAATGTGCTGTCCCCAACTGCCAAAGTGTAGAATGTACTCCCTCACCCGGTTGCACGCAAACCAACCACTCGCCAAGACCCATCAGTAAATTTCCCTCCCTGCCCTCACCAAGGAAAGTATATATGTTCTGCTTAAACTGTTCTCAGGGCTCTCTGCTCTATTCATGTGAGCTCTGAGCCCCAGCATGCTGGACCCCCAATATACCCTTTGCTGTTGGATAAGACAGTCTCTTTGTGGTCTCTTCCTTCGATGCTCACCCGACCTTTACATATGGAGATTCCACCAAGTTCTGGCAGCGACGGACAAGAGACCCTAATGGGCTCCTCTTGGGTTAAGTAAGGCGCCTCTTTCTGGTTTCAGTGTTAATCTTAGGGCTTGGCAAATTGGCTGTCAATGAAGAGCGTGAGCTCTTTCCGATGGTGGCTTACAGACATGTCACAGAGCCACAGGCCACGTCCCTGGGGGATGCCCCAAAGGACTCGGGAAATCGAGGAACAATAGTCTCCTCGATTCAGTGATTATTTGTATCAGATTCGGTATTGCCAGCCCATTGGGTTTTGCTGGCTACTCAGTCCTGGTCTCAGTTTTGGATGTCCATTGAATGTCTTTATTGTCTTGTTTGTCTGTGTCGTGTGTCCTTGCATTCACTCTTTGTGTATCTTTCATTATGGGACACAGCACTTCAATGCCCCTGTCCCTGACCCTTGATCACTTGACCAAATTTTGCTTAAGGGCTCAGAATCTTTCTTTTTCAGTTAAACGCTGGACCTGCCAGACTCTCTGTGCCTCAGAATGGCCCACCTTTGGACTCGGATGGCCTCTAGAAGGATCTTTCTAGTTCCCACTAATTTAATAAGTCAGAGATATTGTCTTTCACCTGGCCCACATAGCCATCCGAATGAACAGCCATATATCTTAACTTGTCAGGACCTCTGCAAATCTCCTCCTTTATGGGTGAAGCATTTCCTTGCCCCTGCGCCCGCTCCTACTACTTCCTCCACGATCTCTCAAACCCTCTACTCCTTCTCCTCCTCCACCCTCTGTTCTCCCAGAGTCACAGGATTTGACTCTACTGGACTCTCCTCCCCCTCCTTATTCCCTGCCCTCGTCCCCCAACCACCAACACACTCTAAGTGATTTCCCTGCAGCTGACTCAGCCTCTCCACCGTTGGAGGAAGCTAAGCTGGCCCAGTGCCCTCCAGATAACTCCTCCGCGGAACACACAGCCCCTCCTCCCCAGGAGGAAGCTGGCCTGGCTAAGGGAACTCGCTGGCGGCGACTGTCTGAAAACCCTGGATCATCCTGTGATGATCCTCATATGTCCCTATGGGCAATGATTGACAAAGGTAATGGGGGAAAAATGCATGCCTACCAATATTAGCCTTTCTCCTCTTCAGACCTATATAACTGGAAAAATAACAATCCCCATTTTTCCTAGGATTCTACTTGGCTCACATGTCTGGTTGAGTCATTGATGTTTTCACAGCCGCTTACTTGGGATGACTTTCAACAACTCCTAGGGATTGCTTTATGACAGAGGAACAAAAGAGAATCCTCCTGGAAGCTGGAAAAAAAATTCTAAGACCAGATGGGAGACCGACACATCTTCCCAACATAATCAAAGCCGGCTTTCCCTTGAACCAACCCAACTGGTACCCCAACACTTTGAAGGTAGAAAGCATCTGTCCACTTATCACCGGGTTCTAATAGTGAGCATCCGAGCGGCCGCTAGGTGACCAACTAATTTGGCCAAGGTAATAGAGATTATTCAAGTGCCTGATAAATCTCCCTCTATGATTCTAGAGAGAATTATGGAGGCATATAGGATATATACAACTTTTAATCCTCATGCAGAGGATCAAAAGGCATCTGTCACAATGGCCTTTATTGGGCATGCTGCCCTGAATATTTAAAGAAAGTTACAATGCTTAGATAGATTACAAGATATGACTTTGAGAGATTTATTCAGAGAAGCTGAGAAAGTATACTATAAGAGAGAAACTGAGGAAGAAAAGGGAGCAAAGGGAGGATAAAAGAAACAAAAGACAGACTAAGAAGTTGACTAAGGTCCCGGTCACAACAACAAAAGGGCCAGAATATAAGAAATGGGGAGACAGGAAGGGATACCTGGTCCCATGCCAGAGGCCACCCCTGACCTCAGATCAATGTGCCTACTGTAAAGAAAGAGGACACTGGGTTCAAGAGTGCCCTAGAAAGAGACAGCCAAGACAGGCAGCCATTCTGACTCTTGAGGATGACTACGAAAGTTGGGGCTCAGATCCCCTCCCCAAGCTCAGTGTAACTTTAGAAGTGGAGGGGACCCCAGTAAACTTTGAAGTGGATAAAGGGGCAATAAACTCAGCCCTTAAGGCCCCATTGGGCCCTCTATCAAATAAAAGGTCTCTAGGTCAAGTTGGGCTGGGACAACTAAGAGGACCATGGCCCTGGGGAAAGGAAAAATCCATCACTCCTTTTTAGTAATCCCAGAATGCCTGGCCCCATTGATGGGCAGATATCTGCTCACCAAGCTCCGGGCCAAAATAACTTTTAACCCTGAAGGCCCCCAAGTGGAATTTCTAAACCATTCAGTAAAAATTTCTATAGTCATGGCTCTAACTATGTCAGTAGAAAATGCAAATCAACTCACTCACCTTGGTTCAAAGAAACTGCAGGTATTTCTGAAGTATCAAGAACAGAGTTTTCCACTAACAGACTCACAGCAAAAGGAAATAACTGAATGGGTATAAAAACCCTGTTTGATCCATCAATTGGTTAATGCTTACCCTTTCAAGCTTCCTGCAGGAAAGCACCTACGAGGAACCAGATCAGGACAATTCTCTGAAGTGGACTTTACTGAAATTAAGCCAGCAAGGTATGGACATAAATATCTTCTAGTCTTTGTAGATACATTTTCAGGATGGATTGAAGCCCTTCCCACAAAAAGAAAAAGAAGAAAAGAAACAGTGCAAATGATGCTCAAGAAGATAGTGGCAGATATTTTTCCAAGATACGTCCTGCCTAAGGTAATAGGGTCTGATAATGCACAGGCGTTCATGGCCCAGGTAAGTCAGGGGTGAGCCAGGAACCTGGGGATTAATTGGAAGTTATATTGTGCTTATAGACCCCAGAGTTCAGGACAGGGTGAAAGAATGAATAGAACCATTAAAGAGACCTTAACGAAATTGAGCTTAGAGACCAGCATAAAAGATTGGACTATGATCCTGCCTTATGCAATGTTTCATGCAAGAAATACTCCCTCTGTTTCTTGAGTAACCTCACCCCCTGTGAAATTCTCTATTGGGCCCCTCCTTCAGTAAGGGACCTAACCCCAACTCTAAGATCTAACGATTCCTTCCACACCCCCTTGCTTGACAGACTTAAAGCTCTTGAAAGAGCTCAGTGATACCTGTAAAAACAGCTGGCCACTGCCTACCAAACTGGGGACGAGGGGACTCCACATCGATATCAATTAAGAGACTTCATCTATGTAAGACAACATCAGGTGCCATCCCTGGAACCCCGCTGGAAAGGACCATACCAGGTGCTACTTATAACACCTACAGTGGTAAAGGTTGACGGAATCACTTCCTGAATACATGCCTCTCATCTCCAGCCTGCGCCCTGTCCAGACTCTTTGTGCAAACTGTACAAGACTAGTAACACTTTCAAATTGCATATTCGCCATGTGGATAAGGCTATAGACTGACCCTTTGGCCACAAATAGTCCTAACCCTCATCAGTCTGTTCAGCAGCGATGGCTGATCACAAATCCTACTGGAAAAGAAGTATAATCTATCTTGCATACAGCCACCTTAGGGACCTGGTGGCCATCTCTCCACCCAGACATTTGTCAGCTGACTATAGGTCTTTCCTATTGGGATATCCCTGATGAAGAGGATCCCACTAAAATACCATTAAATCCCCTCCATACCATAGGTAATGGAAACAAACATTATGGATGTAGGGACACGCGAGCCAGATGCAGGTTGGCTAGCCTATATTACTATGTTTGCCCGGCAGACTATCAAAGCCACAAACAGTCACGGGTGTGTGGGGGAAAAGCCGACTTCTTCTGTAAGTCATGGGGATGTGAGCATACAGGGGCTGCCTGATGGAACCCAAACTCCTCATCTAATTCAGTACAGAGCATTGGCCAATTACCAATTAGATAACCAAAACCGATGGCCCCCGGAGGGGTCTCTAGCTCCTCAAATTCTGCATGACTTTTTTTTTTTTTAAAGAGAGAGTGAGAGAGAGAGACAGAGAGAATTTTTAATATTTATTTTTTAGTTTTTGGCTGACATGACATCTTTGTTTGTATGTGATTCCAAGGATGGAACCCGGGCCACACGCATGCCAGGTGAGCGCGCTACCAGTTGAGCCGCATCCCCAGCCCCGCGTGACCTTTTTAACTTCTGGAAGTGCTCAAAAGGGTGAAAGGAGATTCCCCTATGGGCAGGACTTTTCAATCCTTCGCTCACATCCTGAACTATGCTTATCCAATAGATCCTCACGTTCAGCCTTCTGCTCCAGAGTCTCTGCTGTCACTCCCACCTCAGCAACCTGATTTCTCCCCTCCAATTATTAGATCAAAACTCAAACCTCCGCTGGTTCTCAGACCATTGCCCCCTTGCTGAGGTAGCAGGTAGTGAGGTACCCCTCCACCCACTCACTCTTCTCTTCTCCTGTCCGTGCCCGCACCAGGTCCCACCAGGTCCTCTTACCAGCTAACCCAAAGCTCAAACCAGCTGAGGAGAGCCCTCAGACTCCTATCCAAGATGTAATAAAAATGGCCTTTAAAGTTGCTTTGTCATCACTGAAAAGAGTTTATTAAGAATTTAAAGTCCCTCACATGCGTTTTGGGATACTCACTCCCGTTTCCCCCTCTGTTCTACATGTTCTACTGCTCAAGTTTTTGTTGCTAGGAAAATACCAAACCCCTTTCCCATTATTCTTTTACATCTCTCCTTCCTCATTCTCAGATGCTCAGAGCTGCTGTCAGACCCACCTTTCCTGTCTTCCCCTTCTGTACCAGGCCCACAGAAAAGTCTTAACTGAGTTTCTACAGAAGTCTTCACCATGGCTGACGTTAGGACTTTCAGCAAAAGAGTACCTATAAATGAGTTCAATGTAGATAAACTTCCTCTTTTATTGTTGCCTTGTTCTACTTGGCCACTGGCTAAAAACATCAGCACTCTTATGCTAGACACCCCCTTACTTGTTTTCCAAAAAATATGTAAACAAGACCTCAGTCCGTGAGCTGGGGCTTTACAGAGATGACTATATTTCTAAGATAAAGATGTTACCAACTGGGCTCCGTGGTAACATCTGGCAGGGGTGAAAAATAAGAAAGGTAAGCAAAAGCTCTCCCCCTCCCACATGTCCTTGAAAAGTTAACTTGCCCAGAACAGAGGAAAAAACAGAAACAAAAACTGCTTTTTTGAACATCTGCACACTGTGAACTTCTGAGCCCCTCCCTTAGAGGTTGGGTACAAAATTCTGAAATTACCTACACTTGAGTTTCAGGGGATTAATTCATTACAATAGAAGCAATGCCCTCTAAATCTGGTTGCAACCAAATAGGACGGTTTCCCTGTCTTCGGTGCTATCTTAGGAGCCTTGCTACAACAGCCTAATTCTATAAAAATAAACATTGTTAATGTTTTAAAGAAATGGTCAACAGATGTGATTAATTGTGTAATGGTGCAGATGTTTCCCAGACTGCTCTAACATGATGCAGATTCATTTGAAGATCAAATAGGGAGGCATACAACCCGTTTCCATTGGGAACATATATCCCTCACTTTAGCCATCCTATTAGGAATAGGAGTTGCTGCAGGGTTGGGCACAGGAACCAGTGCACTGGTCTATGGGACACAACAAATGACCCAATTTGAAGCAGCAATAGACCAAACAAAGATATTAGATACCTCCATCAGAGCTTTGCATGAATCTTTAACCTCTCTCTCTGAGGTTGTTTTACAGAACAGGCGAGTGACACAAAACACACACACAAAGAAAAAAAAAATAGCAATATATATGTCAATCAAAATTCATCATAAAATATATATCATCCACAGATCCAAAAATATTCGTTTTACTGAACATGGATTTATGTATAATGTTGTTCAACTAGGAACCTCACCCATACGTTGAATATTCAGTTCCAACACGGTTTAGTAGGAGTGATCTCTTCTCACAATTTGTACCTGCAAATTATCCACCTCACAAGAATGTATGTGTGGTACCAGGTAGAATTCTATATATGCATATAAAAATACATTTGCTGAATAGGCTACAGAGAAAGGGACACAGGAATTCACATATTTGTTAACTTTAAAAACACATGGAGAACTATTTCAAAAAACAAATTGACTAGATTTAATTCCTACTCTGTATCATGCATAGGCAAGTCCAAATATACACCATGCCTCCTCTGAACTGCTTGTATTTCTATTCTATTTGGGTTATATTTCTCCATCCTATTAGAATTAGTAGTCAGAGTCTGGTAGGGTATGTATCAGTGTCAGGGATTCAGTATTTCGAATGGAAAATAGGAAATTGAATCCAATGTGTATGAAAATATATGCTACAAAAAATCTTCCCACTCTCATCGAGAACAATGCTTTAACATTACCTTCGCCCCAAGTGAGACACAATTATAGGAGAAGAGTTAGAAAATCTGTGAATACCTATCTGGAATGGAAAATGCTCCAGATTTCACATCTTTGGTGGAGGTAGAGGAGTTTCTAAAAGTAAGGCACAGGGTAAACACTCCACAAACATGGAGCTCCGCTGGCCTAAAACTTTTTGAGAATCTGCATCTGAGGTTGGGCACTTGAAATATAGGGTGTTGTCAGGAGCTTTAGCTTCTTTTGTAGTGAGACCATCAAAGCTTGGTCTCCATATCTTTGACCTGAAGGACATTGTTTCTTATTTTCCAATGAACACGAGGCAGCAGGCCTGAATCCTCTCTTTGTAAGTAAACTGTGATCACTGGTGACTTAGTGTCTCTCTGATTGGACTGTGAAGCCATTTGGACCTGCTCCACTTTTTGTGGTGTTGTTCCTGCTGCACTTGGAGTTTGGTATTCGCTTCATGAAATACAAAGAATCCAACTGGGACACAGTGCTGGAGGGAGTTCTGTCACGTGTGGTGGGTCAGGGTCTGCAGGAGAATGCACCAACCAGGCTTCAATCCCTCATAGCTTGCCCCACTGCCCCCTTGTAATTATGATCCTGATTCTGAACATTGCCCTGAAACCTCCCCATATAACAAGATGACATTATATATAAGGATCTGCTGGCTGCACCATGTCAGTCACAAGCCATTTGAAATCCAATGGTAGATCCTCATGGCCCTACAACTGATGTTTTATCACACACCAGCCCACCTCTGTTCTAGGCCCACTACTCAGCAGACACCAACGTACTGACATCTCTGTTCTACACCTTTTTCATGAAACCCAGTCAATCAAGGCACTGTCTTGTATACTCATGATCAGCAACAGGACATTTAAAGGTTCTCCAGTGTCAACTGGTCATGGGAATTTCAATAATTACATGGTATTCTTCTAGCCACTTTTTAAGGATGAAGTTGGAGGCACTGTGGATTTCTATTCATTCAGGAACCATTAAATGTTGAGGAACCTCATTTCAATGAAATTTCTGGAGAACTCTTACAGGCAAGGCTTACCAAAGAGAGGCCAAAAAGTCACATGAAGCCAGGCCAATTGAGGTCTACAATGTGAGGTCTATGTGTGTTTTGACTCTCAACTATGGCTGCCAAGTCTTTCACAATAAAATCATATGATATTTTGGCTGAGATTCCCAGTGCTCTGTGGAAAGCCACCCTGGGCCTACGTCTCAGTTTCCAAGGGCGACTCTCATGCGTGGCCCCCTAAAGTCCCATCACAATTCATGGAAATACTTCTCTGAGGTCAGTTCCACAACACAGTCACTAAGGGGGATCACACCAGAGTTCAAGCCCATGTGGACCCAGACCTTTCTTCCAACCACCACACAAATCACCACAATTAGAAACAAAACACTTCCACATGGCCCTTATCTTCTTCCATATAGTCACTCATCATAACCTCTGGATGGAGGTTTCCATGAGGTCTCAGCCGAAGACAGTGTACAAAATAGGCTCCCATGCCCCTATTTTGCCTAAAGTCAGGGTGGCCTGGACACCCTTTCTGTGAACCAGGAGTGATCAAATAAGCCTCCCGTTAATACTGCTCTGTTTCTCCAATTTGAGGCCTACTGACTTTTAGGTATAGATTCTTTATGTGATTTGGAGTCATGCGAAAACCCAAGCACCTCTGTAGAGCTTTGAAGAACTCATTTGACCCAAAGAATACCTATTCTCACTTGATGGAGGTCAGGAACCTAACAGAGGAAGGCGAGAGACTTCATCGACAATGACTGACCTTTTGGCAATTATGCCTTTGGATGCACACATGGGATCATTCTTTAGATCCATCAGGTGCTGAGTTTCTAAGCCATAGCCACATAGAAGGCCAAGAGGCTAATTCAGACACATCCCTTTCCAAAGCAATTAAGCAAAGAGCTACAGGTGATGCCCATTCATTCCCATTTGAAAACTGTATTCTTCAGGCTTCAAAAAGGGGTGGCCTGAGGCAAAGACCTTCCTGACATTCCAGGCAACAGAACAATAGGTAAGCAAAAGGCCCAAAGCAGGGTATATCCACTGAGACTTTACTGGTCACACTGATATCTGAGTTTTCTGAGATGCTAGCCATTCCCTTCAGCTATCCTGTACATGGCCATGTCAAACACCTTGGAGGTGGTACATATCTTGGACACAAAACCATGAGCCAATTCTGGAGAGTGGCCAGAATTCAGGAAGAAAACAGGGACTTAGGAAGGTAGTAGGTATTGCCCATCGATAAGGCAAGCCTCACTCCATTCATAAATTGGGCAGGATGAATACTGGGAAGCTTTCTACTAGACAGGACACATGCATTGTTGCATTCTCTTTTCACATGTCTACATCCACGGACACAGTGGGATACACAGACATAGAAACACTCATCTTGTCAAATGATTTACTAGAAACAGTTCACTCCAAACCAAAGAAACCACCTTTCCTACCTATTATTAGAACATGAGACAAAAGCACAAACCCACACTCACAAAGGCACCTCTTTCCCTCAAGTATGTCTGTGACTCTCCGGAGTTTACTCTGAGTGGTGGGCCATACTATGTTCCCCAGAAATGGCCTGTCCTCTAACAGATCTGGTTTCCTTGGCCAACTCGGTGAAGTTGTCAGGAAAAAGTGATGAGCCACTACCTGCTTTCTCAGGAAAAGTTCCACTTCAGAGCTCTCCTGGCATTTGGCCATACTCACCTGAGTAGGTACTGAGAAAGACTGACTCTGTCCTTGGAAAATCCAAACAAGTGAGCCCACTGAGACTGGGACTGGGATTTCCTCTCGGTGTCTGGCTTCTTGGATAGCAAGTTCAGAGAGTTCCATCACCAAGTAAATGAGGTCACTTTCTTTGGAACTGAATGAGGTCACTGCCTTGGAAACCCCTTTGTCCTAACAGTTGCTTCCAAGGGTCCCATGAGATGGAGACTGCCCCTACTTTCTGTGACACTTTCACAAGTTAGAATGGTATATCATCCATAGGCACCCGGGAACAGCTCTCCACACAGGCCTGGTTTGGTCCATCTTCTCTACAATAAGAAGAGAGAGGCTGATTCAGACACATCCCTTCATCCTGACCAGGTTGTTTGCCATGGAAGATAACTTTTGCTCTCTCAGGTCCTTCATACCTCCCTACAACTTCTCCAGGTATCATTTGTGCATGGACCTTTGAGGTTTTCAGCAGGTGGAAGGTCCCCTACTTTCCTGTATTTTAAGAACAACTCTGTCCCTGCTCTTCTGTAAAATGAGATTGAGAGAACAGTGTATGTTTAGGATTAATAACAGGTTCGATTTGGGTTAGGAATCATTCTGTATGATGAATCATGGTATTGGGAACCTGCGATATTTACAAGAATATAGAGGTGAAATATAAGTATGGAAACAGAAATCTAGGTATGATTTGAAGCCCAGAAGGGCATTGGGCCCTTGATTGGGATACTTAGCTTTGAATTATGTTCTGTAAACATGTCTCAGATAATTATATATACAATGTCACAGGACCTTCTACGTTGGTAGATTGAATGTAGAAGAGAACATCCAGTCAAAAAGGGATAGTCGGTAGGATTAGGAAGATAGTCGGTAGGTTTAGGAAGAAGAGTGACTATAGGATTTGGAGCAAAAGTTCTTTAGCAATAGGGTTTTGGTTAGAGAGTGAATGAAAATGTCAGCAAATATGAAGAGTCAGTCACAATGACGAACTGGGGAAAATATGTAGGTATGCAGAAATCAATAGAGACATTATGAAATCAGGCAAAGTATAAAGTGAGTGATAGGAGTAGACATTTTCAACACGGTTGAGTTTGAATATATAATCATTGGAAGAAACAAATATGTTGTCACCAATAGGATTGACATTTGACAGCATTAGGGAATCTGGACATGGATTTTTTAGTTATCCATGTTCACTTTCCTTTTAGGCTTTGGTACAATCATAAGTGTGACCTTTACATTTTTTGTTCAGAAGTTTACTGTGATAAAATGTATATGTGGATCAGGTGACATGAGTATTTCTTCCACCATTTCTGGGACCAATATTTTGAAGACATATACATTAGTTTTAGGGGTACAAAGAGGTGTACCCTGTGTCTATGAATATAGAGATAATGCATGAGTAGACCATTCTGTGAATAAATAATATAACTGGTTCCACTTTAAATAATGGAATTGACATCTGAAACTATACAGGAAATCTTATGTTGATATACAATCATTCATTCCAACCAGTTATACATCTAATGGTAATATTAGGATTATGGTTTATCATGAAGGGTGTTTGAGTTTTGCTTCTTACGTGATTATGAAAAATGAAAATATTGTGTTTGGAAAAAATTCTAATAGAAAGACCAGTCAAGAAACATGGAGGAATACATGTGTTCTGAAGCAGGAAGTGATTGATCATGAAACAAATGCCTATAAGTTTTCTAACTTGTGGATGAAATATATATCCTCGATGTGCATAACCTGAAGAAATAGTAATGTACCAGTGTTGAATAAAAATGAGCCGCAAAATACACATCATGTCCCCTAAGAATCTACTTGCATTAATGTTAAACTCGGACAGTAACTGTAGAAATATTAGAGTTTGTATGCACCATTCACTGAAGTTAGTTTCAGTACTAGGAAACAAATATATATTTCAGGTGGATGATTATTTCTGAGAATGATCTTGTGGAAAGTTTGTTATAAATCCACATATATGAACATGAATGAATTTAGGGAGTGTATAATAAGACACATATATTTCATATTTTGAAAATTCTGGAGAGTATATATATATATATATATATATATATATATATATATATATATACACTCACACGCACAGACATTAAAAAGTAGCAATATAGGAGATCCAACATGGCGGCGGGCATGGAGAAATCAAGTCTCTGACCTCTTCAGCTGCGCGGGCATAGGGAGTCATAAACTGTCCAAATGCTGTTTGCTCAGAATCACTAGGCAATGCTGACCTGACGTGGATCTAGGGCGAACAGTCTCGGCCCCTCAGAACACACACAGAGCCCGGATCGGCTGCATACAAGCTCAGATTTGCCTGCTTCTCGTGACTCAGAACTAACGTTCCCGCTGAAATAACTGGTCGGCCCTTCTGAATTTACAGAGGTAAAAGCAAACTGAGCCTTCATAGGCAGTGGCCACTGGATTGAAATGGGGCTTGGGAGACACAGTCAGGACCAACCGTTGCATTGGTCACCTGGCAAAAGGAACGAACGGTCACCATTTGCATGGGATACCACCATGGCAGAGAACTGATGTCATGGGCAGAGGAGATAACTTTATTGAAACCAGCATGACAGGTGTGTAATCCCCTATCCATCTCTCTCCACACAGCTGGGAAAACTTAAGGGCCCCTCCCAGCTCTCCCGTGAGCACGATAGCCAGACCGAGGGAATCAGGTGTGGTGCATTACTCGTGGTGTGGAATTCCCAGCTACCGCTCCCACCAGTGCTGACAACCAGCACCAGCTAATGGGGGCATTGCTACCAGAGGGTAAGCAAATTTGCTGGGGGATGTCAGCCCCAAGCTCTACAAACTTAGGGTCTGAGGAGGGCAAACAGGGAGAGTGTGCCAGGCGTTCATGAAAACAGGGCTACCAGGAGCAGAGACCTGACATGTAGCCAGTATTGTGGTGAGCGTCACAGTTGAGCAGAGCCTGGCTTGAGGAAACACAAGAGAAGGCCCTAGGCACTCAGGATTAGAGACCCGCCCAGTCAGGGAGGAAGAGCTGCTGCACAGTGATTGGTTCCCACCTATTGAGAGGAGAAGCTTGGCCCAGTGAGCACAGCTCCCCCTACTGAAAGATAAGATAATTGAACTCTATGACTTCATGTATTATTATTATTTTTATTATTTTTTATTTTTTTTCTTTTTCTTTCATTTCATTTTTTGTTGTTGTTCTTTAACTTATTTTAATGTTTTTATTTTTATAATTTTATTATTATTATTATTTTAAATTTTAAGTTTCATTTTTTTATTTATCATTATTATTTTAAAAAATTTATTTCTTTCTTTATTTTCTATTTTTTTCTTTTGTATTTTCATTTCTTTTCAATTTTCTTATTCTCCCTCCCTTGAATTCTACCTGCCTATTCTCATTCTCTTTAGTGACTTCTTCCCATCCCTTCTAATATCTTTCCTCCCAAGCTTCAAATAAATTTATAAGAGTAAGCAGTAACTCAGCACTCAAACAGAACAAGAAGTAACATGAGCAGCATAAAAAGGCAAGAAAGAAAAGGAGTACAAACAATGAAAGGCAACCTAAATTTTCAGGAGGACCTAGAATCATCAGAAAAATGGTCATATAAAGAACTGAAGGAATTCCTTAGACAGATGGAATGGAACCTTAAAGAGGATACGAGGCAGCAAATTCATACAGTAAAAGAACACAATGAAAATGAATTACATAAACAGATAAAAGAAGAAGTTAAGCATCTTTATCAGGAGATAGAGATTGTAAAAAAATCAAACAATAATTCTAGAAATGAAGGAAACGATAAACCAAATTAAAAACTCAATTGAGAGTATCACCAACATAGTGGAGCAAGTAGAATACAGAATGTCACATAATGAAGACAAAATATATCATCTTGAAAAGAGTCTAGCCAACACAGAAAGGCTGGTAAAAAAATCACGTGAAAAATATCCAAGAGATATGGGATAACATAAAAAAACCAAACTAATGAGTCATCTGGATAGAGGAAGGTACAGAGATTCAAACCAAGGGAATGAGTAACCTGCTGAATGAAATAATTACAGAAAACTTTCCAGAAATCAAAAAGGAAACGTATATACAAATTGTAGATGCTTACAGGACACAGAGCACACAAAATTACAGTAGACCAAAGCCAAGACACATTGTTATGAAGATATCCAATATACAGAAAAAAGAGAAAATATTAAAAGCTTAAAGAGAAAGGAGGCAGATTACATTCAGGGGTAAACCAAAAAGGTAAACAACGAATTTTTAATCACAGACACTGAAAGTGAGAAGATCCTGGAACAAAGTATTTCAAACACTGAAAGACAATGGATGCCAACCAAGAATTCTGTATCCAGCAAAATTAAGCTTCAGGTACGAAAACAAAATAAAAATCTTTCATGATAAACAAAAGCTAAAAGAATTTGCAGCCAGAAAACCAGCATTGCAAAGTGTCTTGAGCAAAACACTACACGAGGAAAAATTAAGAAACAGCAACCAAAACCATCAGTGGGAAGTGCCTCAGTAATGACAGAGGGCGGGGGAAAAGCTAATCATGGAGAAACAAACTAAATTAAAAAAAAAAAAAGATAAATATTCAAACATGTCTGGCAGTACAAACCATATATCAATAGTAACTCTAAACATTAATGGCTTAAACTCTCCAATAAAGCAACATAGACTTGTAGCTTGGATTCAAAAAACAAATCCAACAATATGTTGCCTCCAGCAGACACATCTAAATGGAATAGACATACACAGGCTGAAGGTGAAAGGATGGGAAAAAATATACCACGCACGCGGTTCTCATAAGCAAGCAGGGGTGGCCATCCTCATATCCAATAACATCGACTTCAAGACTAATTTAATCAAAAGGGATAAGGAAGGACATCATATACTGTTAAAAGGAACCATTCACCAACAAGACATAAAAATTATCAATATTTACGCACCATTTAATGGTGCTGCGAAGTTCATAAAACAAATTCTCCTCAAGTTCAAGAATCAAATAGACCACAACACAATAATTATGGGTGACTTAAACACACCTGTCTCACCATTGGACAGATCCTCCAAAAAAAAGTTGAATAAAGAAACTATAGAACACAATATCACAATCAATAACCTAGACTTAACTGACATATATAGAATATATCAACCATCATCAAGTGGATATACTTTATTCTCAGCAGCACATGGATCCTTCTCTAAAATAGACTATATATTTTGCCATACGGCAACCCTCAGTAAATATAAAGGGGTGGACATAATACCACGAATTTTATCTGATCATAATGGAATGAAACTGGAAACCAATGAAAAAGAAAGAAGGAAAAATCCTACATCACATGAAAAATGAACAATATGTTACTGAATGATCAATCGGTTACAGAAGACATAAAGGAGGAAATCAAAAAATTCTTAGAGATAAATTAAAATACAGACCCAACATATCGAAATCTATGGGACACAATGAAAGCAGTTTTAAGAGGGAAATTCATCACGTGGACGTCATTCCTTAAAAAAAGGAAAGAACAACAAATAGATGAGCTCACACTTCATCTCAAAGCCCTAGAAAAGGAAGAGCAAAACAACAGCAAAAGTAGCTGAAGGCAAGAAATAATTAAAATCAGAGTGGAAAACAACAAAATTGAAACAAAAGAAACTATTGAAAAAATTAACAAAACTAAAGCTTGGTTCTTCGAAAAATAAAAAAAGATCGATAGACCCTTAGCATCCCTTTATGTTCAAAACATTAGAAAAACTAGGGATAACAGGAACTTACCTCGACATTGTAAAAGCTATCTATGTTAAGCCTCAGGCTAGCATCATTCTGAATGGAGAAAAATTGAAGCATTCTCTCTATAATCTGGAACAATACAGGGATGTCCTCTACCACCACTTCTATTCAATATTGTTCTCGAAACACTGGCCAGAGCAATTAGATGAAAGAAATTAAAGTCATAAAAATAGGAAAAGAATAACCTAAGTTATCACTATTTGCAGCTGACATGATTCTATATATAGAAGACCCAAAAGGGTCTACAAAAAAACTACTAGAACTAATAAAGGATTTCAGCAATGTTGCAGGATATAAAATCAACATGCATAAATCAAAGGCATTTCTGTATATCAGCAACAAAACTTCTGAAACAGAAATGAAAAAAAAAAAAACTCCATTCACAATATCCTCAAAAAATAAAAATAAAATTCTTGGGAATCAACCTAACAAAAGAGGTGAAAGATTTATACAATGCTAACTACAGAACCCTATAGCGAGAAGTAGAATAAGATCTTAGAAGATGGAAAAATATACACTGTTCATGGATAGGGAGAACTAACATCATTAAAATGGTGATATTACCAAAAGCTCTCTATAGGTTTAACGCAATGCCAATCAAAATCCCAATGGCATTTCTTGTAGAAATAGAGAAAGCAATCATGAAATTCATATGGAAAAATAAAAGACCCAGAATAGCAAAAGCAATTCTAACCAGGAAGTGGGAATCAGGCAGTATAGCAATACCAGATTTCAAACTAAATTTCAGAGCAATAGTAACAAAGACAGCATGTTACTGGTACCAAAACAGGTGGGTGGACCAATGGTATAGAATGGAGGACACAGGGATTAATCCACATTGCTAAAACAATCTTATATTCAACAAATGGTGCTAGGAAAACTGGAAATCCATATGCAACAAAATGAAACTGAATCCCTTTCTCTCGCATGCACAAAATTTAACTCAAAATGGATCAAAAACCTTGATATCAAATCAGAGACATGGCGTCTGATAGAAGAAAAAGTTGGCTACTATCCACATACTGTAAGGTCGGGCTCCAAATTCCTCAATAGGACACCCATAGCACAAGAGTTAATAACTAGAATCAACACATGGGACTTACTCAAAGTAAAAAGTTTTTTTCTCAGCAAAAGAAACAATAAGAGAGGTAAATATGGAGCCTACATCCTGGGAACAAATCTTATTCCTCACACTTCAGATAGAGCCCTAATATTCAGAGTATACAAAGAACTCAAAAAATTAAACAATAACATAACAAATAACCCAATCAACAAATGGGCCAAGGACCTCAACAGACACTTCTCAGAGGAGGAAATACAATCAATCAACAAATACATGAAAAAATGCTCACCATCTCTAGCAGTCAGAGAAAGGTGAATCAAAACCACCCTAAGATACCATCTCACTCCAGTAAGATTGGCAGCAATTAGGAAGTCAAACAACAAGTGCTGGCGAGGATGTGGGGAAACAGGTACACTTTTACATTGCTGGTGGGATTGCAAATTGGTGCAGCCAATTTGGAAAGCAGTATTGAGATTTCTTGGAAAGTGGGGAATGGAACCACCATTTAACCCAGCTATTCCCCTTCTCAGTCTATTCCCTAAAGACCTAAAAAGATCATGCTACAGGGACACTGCTACATCAATGTTCATAGCAGCACAATTCACAATAGCAAGACTGTGGAACCAACCTAGATGCACTTCAATAGATGAATGGATAAAAAAATGTGGCATTTATACACAATGGAGCATTACTCTGCATTAAAAAATGACAAAATCATGGAATTTCAAGGAAATGGATGGTACTAGAGCAGATTATGCTAAGTGAAGCTAGCCAATCCCTAAAAAACAAATGCCAAATGTCTTCTTTGATATAAGGAAAGTAACTAAAACAGAGTAGGGATGAAGAGGATGAGAAGATGATTAACATTAAAACAAGGATGAGAGGTGGGAGGGAAAGGGAGAGAGAAGGAAAATTGCATAAAAATGGAAGGAGACCCTCAGGGTTATACAAAATTACATACAAGAGGAAGTGAGAAGAAAGGGAAAAATAATACAAAGGAGAGAAATTTATTACAGTAGAGGGGGTAGAGAGAGAAGAGGGGAGGAAAGGGGAGGGGAGGGGGATAGTAGAGGATAGGAAAGGCAGCAGAATAGAACAGACACTAGTATGGCAATATGTGAATCAATGGATGTGTAAGTGATGTGATTCTGCAATCTGTATACGGGGTAAAAATGGGAGTTCATAACGCACTTGAATCAAAGTGAGAAATATGATATATCAAGAACTATGTAATGTTTGAACAAGCATAAATAAAAATTTTTAAAAAAAAGGAAACTAACTTCGGTGAATGATGCACGCGAATCCTAATATTTCTATAGTAACTGACCCACTTTAACATCAATGCAAGTATATTCCTATGGTACATGATGTGTATTTTGACGTTTATTTTTATTCAACACTGGTACATTACTATATCATCAGTTTATGAACATTATGGGATATATATTTCATCCACAATTTAGCAAATTTATAGGCATTTGTTTCATTTTCAATCACTTCCTGCTTCAGAACACATGTATTTCTCCATATTTATTGACTGGTAATTTCATGAGACTTCTTTCCAAACACATTATTTTCAATTTCCATAATCACTTTTGAAGCAAAAGTGATAAACAATAACCCTAAGATGACAATTAGATATATAACTGGTTGGAATGAAGGATTGTATGTCAATATATGATTTCTTATATATATTCAGATATCAATTCAATCCATTATTTAAAGTGGAACCAGTTATATTATTTATTCACAGTATGTTCTATTCATGCATTATATCTATATTCATAGACACAGTGTACACCACTTTGTACCCCCAATACTAATTTATATGTCTTTAGATATTGCTCACAGAAATGGTGGAAGAAATTCTCATGTCACAAGATCTACATATATATTTTTTCACAATAATTTTCTGGGCACAAAATGCAAAGGTCACATTTATGATTGTACCAAATCCTAAATGGAAATTGAACATGGATTACTAAAAACATCCATGTAAAGGTTGCCTAATGCTTTCAAATGTCATTTCTATTGGTGACTACATTTTTGTTTCTTCCTAAGATTATGTATTCAATCTCAATCCTGTTGAAAATGTCTAAACCTATCACTCACTTTATAATTGCCTGAATTTGTAATGTCTCTATTGATATCTTCTTTTCTATATTTTCCCCAGTTCATCATTGTGACTGACTCTTCGCATATGCTGACATTTACATTCAGTCTATAAATGAAACCCTATTGCTAAAGAACATTTGATCCAAATTTTATACTCACTCTTCTTCCTAAACCTACCGACTGTCTTCCTAATCCTACCGACTAATCCAGTTTTAGTGGATGTCCTCTCTACAATCAATCATCCAAGGTACAAAGTCCTATGCCATTGATTATCAATTTATCTGAGACAAACAGGCAGAACACAATTAAAAGCTAAGTATCCCAATCAAGGGCCTAATGCCCTTTTGGGCTACAAATCTTATCTAGATTTCTGTTTTCATACTTATATTTCACCCCTAAAGTCTTATAAATATCGCAGGTTGCCAATACCATTATTCATCCAGCAGAATGATTCCTAACCCAAATCGAACATGTTATTAACCCTAACCATACACTGTTCCCTCAATCTAACTTTACAGAAGAGCATGAACAGAGTTCGTCTTGCAATACAGCAATGTTGGGGATCTTTTACCTGCTGAGAACCTCAAAGGTCCTTGCAGATTTGATCCTTGGAGAAGATGTAGGCAGCTATGAAGGACCTGAGAGACCAAAAGTCATCTTCTATGGCAAACAACCTGGTCAGGATGAAGGGTTGTGTCTCAGTAAGCCTTTCTCTTCTTAATGTCGAGAAGATGGACCAAACCAGGCCTATGTGGAGAGCTGTTCCTGCAAACTGGTGCGGCCAATTTGGAAAGCAGTATGGAGATTCCTGGGAAAGCTGGGAATGGAACCACAATTTGACCCAGCTATTGCCCTTTTCGGACTATTCCCTGAAGACCTTAAAAGAGTGAACCTCAGGGATACTGCCACATCGATGTTCATAGCAGTACAATTCACAGTTGCTACACTGTGGACCCAATCCCGATGCCCTTCAATAGATGAATGGATAACAAAAAATGTGGCATTTATACACCATGGAGTATTATGCAGCACTAAAATATGACAAAATCATGGAATTTTCAGGGAAATGGATGGTACTACAGCAGATTATGCTTAGTGAAGCTAGCCAATCCCTAAAAAACAAATACGAAATGTCTTCTTGGATATAATGTGAGCAACTAAGAACAGAGCAGGGAGGAAGAGCAGGAAGACAAGATTAACATTAAACAGAGACATGAGGTGGGAGGGAAACGAAGAGAAAAGAGAAATTGCATGGTAATGGAGAGAGACCCTCATTGTTACACAAAATTACATATTAGAGTTTGTGAGGGAAACGGAAAAATAAACAAGGAGAGAAATGAATTACAGTAGATGGGGTAGAGAGAGAAGATGAGAGGGGAAGGGAGGGAGGATAGTAGAGTATAGGAAAGGTAGCAGAATACAACAGTAACTAATAGGGCATTATGTAAAAATGTGGATGTGTAACCAATGTTATTCTGCAATCTATATTTGGGGTAAAAATGGAAGTTCATAACCCACTTGAATCCAATGTATGAAATATGATATGTCAAGAGCTTTGTAATGTTTTGAGCAACCAAAAAAGAAAAAAAGTAGCAATTTATATTCCAATCGAAATTCATCATGAAATATATAAAATCCACAGATGTAAAAATATTCATTTTACTGAACATGGATTTATGTATAATGTTATTCAACTAGGAAGCTCACCCATAGGTTGAATTTTCAGTTCCAACAGCGTTTAGGAGGAGTGATCTCTTCTCACAATTTTTATCTGCCAATTCATCTACCTCACAACTATGTATGTGTGATACCAGGTAGGATTCTCTATGTGCATATAAAAATACATGTGCTGAATAGGCTACAGAGAAAGGGAGAGAGTATTCCCATATTTGTTAACTTTAAAAACACATGTAGAATTATTTCAACAAAAAATTGACTAGATTTATAACTCCTATACTGTATAATGTAAAAGGCAATTCCAACTACACACCATGATTGCTCGGAACTGGTTGTATTTCTATTCTGTTTGGGGTATTTTTTACCATCAAATTAGGATTATTAGTCAGAGTCTAGTAGGGTATGGGTTAGTGTCAGGAATTCAGTATTTCAAATGGAAAATTGGAAAATGAATGGAATGTGTATGTAAATATGTACTACACAAAAATCTTCCCACTCACATCCAGAACAATGCCTTGACATTAGCTTCACCCCAAGTAAGACACAATTAGAGTAGAAAAGTGTGAAAATCTGTGAATACATATCTGGAATGGAATATGCTCGGGAGTTCACATACTTGGAGGTGGTAGAGGAGTTTCCAAAAGTAAGGGACAGGGTAAACACTCCACAAACATGGAGCTCTGAGAGCCTAAAAACTATTTGAAAAACTGTCTCTGAGTTTGGGAACTTGAAATATATGTTGTTGTCAGGAGATTTGGCTTTCTTTGTACTGAGACCATCAAAGCTGGGTCTGCATCTATGTGACCTGAAGGACATGGTTTTTATTGTCCAATGAACATGAGGCAGCAGTGCTGAATCCTCTCTTTGTAGTTAAACTGTGGCCAGTGGGGGCTAAGTGTCTCCCTGTGTGGACTGTGAAGCCATTTGGTCATCCTCCACTTTTTGTGGTATTTTTGCTGCTGCACTGGGAGTTTGGGATTGCTTCACAAAATGCAAAGAGCTAACTGGGACACAGTGCTGGAGGGAGTTCTGTCACGTGTGGTGGGTGAGGGTCTGCAGGAGAATACACCAACCAGGCTTCTATCCCACATAGCTTGCTCCAATAACCATAGCAACCTGATTCTGAACATTGCCCAGAAAGCTTTCCATATAACAAGATGCCTTTACATATAAGGGTCTGCGGGCTGCACCATGTCAGTCACAAGCCATTTGGAAGCCAATGGAAGATCCACATGGCCCCACCATGATGTTTCATCGCACACCTGCCTACCCCTGCTCTAGGCCCCCTACTCGGCATGCACCAAATTACTGGCATCTCTGTTCTACACCATTTTCATGAAACCCATTCAAACAAGGCACTTTCATGTATACTCATGATCAGCAACAGGACATGCAAAGTTTCTCCAGTGCCTCCTGGTCATGGGAATTTCAAAAATTTCATGGTATTTATCTAGCCATTTTTCAAGGATGAAGTTTGAGGCACTGTGGGTTTCAATTTATTCAGGAACCATTAAGTTTTGAGAAAGCTCATTTCAATGAAAGCTCTGGAGAACTTCCACAGGCAAGGCTTCCCAAAGAGTGGCCAAAATGTCACATGAAGCCAGGCCAATTGAGGTCTACAATGTGAGGCCCATGTGTGTTTTAACTCTCAACTATGGCTGGCAAGTCTTTCAAAATAAAATCATGTGATATGCTAGCTGAGATTCCCAGTGCTCTGTGGAAAGCCACCCTGGGCCTAGATCTCAGTTTCCAAGGGCGACTCTCATGAATGACCTTTTAAAATCCCAACACAATTCATGAAAATACTTCTCTGAGTTCAGTCCCAGAACTCAGTCTCTAAGGGGAATCACACCAGAGTTTGTTCCCAGGTGGACCCAGTCATCCATTCCAACCACCACAAAAATAACCACAATTAAATCCAAAACACTCCCACATGGCCCTCATCTTCTTCCATATAGACACTCATCATAACGTCTGGCTGAAGGTTACTATGAGGGTCGCAGCCCAAGAAAGTGTCCAAAATAAGCTCAATTTCCCCTCATTTGCCTAAAATCAGGGTGGCCAAGGCCCTTTCCTGTGAATCAGGACTGATGAAATATTCCTGCTGTTAAAGTGTTCCGCTTCTCCAATTTGAGTTCTACTGGCTGTCAGGTATAGATTCTTTTTTCTGATTTGGAGTCATGAGAAAACCGAAGCACCTATGGGCTAGCCTCTGCAGGGATTTGAAGAACTCATTTGACCCAAATAATTCCTATTCTCACTTGATTGTGGTCAGGAACCTAACACAAGAAGGCAAAAAAATTCATCCACAATGACTGCTCTTTTGGCCATATTGGTTTTGGAAAAACATGGAATCTTTCTTTAGATCCATCAGGTGCTGAGAATCTAAGCCACAACCTCACACAAGGACAAGAGGCTGATTCAGACACATCCTATTCCAAAGCAATTAAGCAAAGAGCCACAGGTGATGCTCATTCTTTTCTATATTAAAACAGTTTTCTTCAGGCTTCACAAATGTGTGGCCTGAGGCAAAGACCTTCCTGACATTCAGGTTAATAGAAACATAAGTAAGCAAATGGCCCAAAGCATGGTTTCTCCACTGAGAATTTACTGGTCACACTGATATCTGAGTTTTCTGAGATGCTCCCATTCCTTCAGGTATCCAGTACATGGCCATGTCACAGAGCCTTCTGGTGGTACATGAGCCTATTCTGGAGAGTGGCCAGAATTCATGAAGAAAACAGGAACTTAGGGAGATAGTAGGTGTTGCCCATCCATAAGGCAAGCTTCAGTCCATTCATCAAATGGGCAAGATGAATGCTGGGAAGTTTTCTAGTAGAGACAACACATCCATTGATGCATTCTCTTTTCTAATATCTGCAACCATGGATACAGTGGGATACACAGATATAGAAACACTCACCATGTCAAAAGACTTACAAGAAACAGTCCACTCCAAACCAAACAAACCGCCTTTCCTATCTATTCTCAGAACATGAGAAAACACCACAAACTCACACCCACAACAGCAAAGGCACCTCCTTCCCCCAAGTAGGTCTGTGATGATCCAGAGTGTCTTCTGACTGGTGGACCATATAATGTTCCCCCGAAATGGCCTGTCCTGTCTCAGATCTGGTCTCCTTGGCCAACTCTGTGAAGTTGTCAGGTGCCAGCGGTGAGAAACTACCTGCTTTCTCAGAATAGGCCTCTCTTTAGAGCTCTGCTGGCATTTGTCCATCCTCACATAAGTAGGTACCAAGAAAGACTGATTCTGTCCTTGGGAAAAGCAAACAAGTTAGCCCACTGGGACTTCAACTGGAACTGGCTCTGGGTGCTTGGCTTCCTGGATCCCAAGTTCAGAGATTCTATCACCAAGGAAGTGAGGTACGGTCACTTCCTTCAGGAACTGAATGAGGTCACTGCTTTGGTAACCACTTTGTCCTAACAGTTGCTTCCAAGGTTCCCATGAGATGGCGGCTGCCCCTACATACTATAACATATTCAGAAGTTAGAATTGTATATCAACCATAGGCACCCGGGAACTGCTATCCACACAGGCCTGGTTTGGTCTATCTTCTCTACAATAAGAATAGAGAGGCTGATTCAGACACATCAATTCATCCTGTCCAGGTTGTTTGCCATGGAAGATGACTATTGCTCTCTCAGGTCCTACATAGCTGCCTACATCTTCTCCAAGGAACATTTCTCCATGGATCTTTGAGGTTCTCAGCAGGTGGAAGATCACCTATATTCCTATATTGTAAGACCAACTCTCTCCCAGCTCTTTGGTATGTTATATTAAGGGAAGAGTGTATGGTTATGTTTAATAACAGCTTCGATTTGGGGGATGAATAATGTTATTGGCAACCTGCGATATGTACAAGAGTATATAGGTGACATCTAAGTATGAAATCAGAAATATAGGTAAGATTTGAAGCCCAGAAAGGCATTGGGCCCTTTAGTGGGATACTTAGCTTGGAATTATGTGCTGCGCATTTGTCTCAGATAAATCAATATACAATGGCATAGGACCTTGTACCTTGGATCATTGAATGTTGAAGAGAACATCCAGTCAAAAAGAGATAGTCGGTAGGATTAGGAACGTAGTCGGTAGGCTTAGAAAGAAGAGTGAGTATAGGATTTGGACCAATAGTTCTTTAGCAATAGGGTTTCGGGTAGAGAGTGAATGTAAATGTGAGCACATGTGAAGAGTCAGTCAAAATGACGAACTGGGAATAACATGTAGGATAGCAGATATCAATAGAGACATTAGAAAATCAAGCAAAGTATAAAGAGAGTGATAGGATTAGACATTTTCAACAGGCTTGAGGTTGATTACATAATCTTAAGAAGAAACAAATATGTAGTCACCAATTGGATTGACATTTGAGAGCATTAGGCAACCTGGACATCGATATATTCAGTAATCCATGTTCACTTTCCATTTAGGCTTTGGTACAATTATAAGTGTGAGCTTTGCTTTTTGTGTCCAGAATATTCTGTGATAAAATGTATATGTAGATCAGGTGTCATGAGTATTTCTTCCACCATTTCTTGGAGCAATACTCTGAAGACGTATAAATTAGTATGGGGGTACAAATAGGTGTACCCTGTGTTTATGAATATAGAGTTAATCCATGAATAGACCATACTGTGAATAAATAATATAACTGGATCCACTTTAAATAATTGATTGAATAGATATCTGAAAATATATAAGAAATGTTATATTGATATACTATCATTCATTCCAACCAGTTATATATCTAATGGTCATCTTAGGGTTATGGTTTATCGTGAAGTGTGTTTGAGTTTTGTTTCAAAAGTGATTATGGAAATCGAAAGTAATGTGTTTGGAAAGAAGTCTCATGAAAAGATCAGTCAAGAAACATAGAGAAATACATGACTTCTGGAGAAGGAAGTGATTGAAAGTGAAACAAAGGCCTATAAATTTGCTAAATACTGGATGAAATATATATCCTATGATGTGCATAAACTGAAGAAATATTAATGTACCAGTGTTGAATAAAAATGAACGTCAAAATACACATCATGTCCCATAGGAATCTACTTGCAATGATGTGAAACTGGGTCAGTTACTGTAGAAATATTAGAATTTGTATGCACCTTTCACTGAAGTTAGATTTCAGTATTAGGAAACAAATATGTATTTCAGGTTGATGAATATTTCTGAGAATAATCTTGTGAAAAGTTGATTATTAATCCACATACATGAATATGAATAAATTTAGGGAGCGTATAGAAGACACATATATATAATATTTTGAGAAATCTGGAGAGTTTGTGTGTGTGTGTGTATATATATATATACACACACACAAACAAAGACAGACATTAAAAAGTAGCAATATATATGTCAATCGAAATTCACCATGAAATATATATCATTCACAGATCCAAAAACATTCATTTTACTGAACATGGATTTATGTATAATGTTGTTCAACTAGGAAGCTCACCCATAGCTTGAATTTTCAGTTCCAAAAGCGTTTAGGAGGAGTGATCTCTTCTCACCATTTGTATCTGCCAAGTCAGGCACCTCACAAAAATATACGCATGTTATCAGGTAGGATTCTATATGTGCATATAAAAATACATGGGCTGAATAGGCTACAGAGAAAGGGAGACAGGAATTCACATATTTATTAACTTTAAAAATACATGGAGAACTATTTCAATTAAAAGTTGACTAGATTTATAACACCTACCCTTTATCTTGCAAAAGGCAAGTCCAATATACACCATGCCTCCTCTGAACTGCTTGTATTTCAATTCTGTTTGGGTTATTTTTCTCCATCATATTAGTATTAGTAGTTAGAGTTTAATAGTTATGGGTTATTGTCAGAGATTTAGTATTTTGAATGGAAAATTGGAAAATGAATCCATTGTGTATGCAAATATGTGGTATACAATAATCTTCCCACTCTCATCCAGAACAATGCCTTGATATAACCTTTGCCTCAAGTGAGACACAATTAGAGGAGAAGAGTTAGAAATTCTGTGAATACATATCTGGAATGGAAAATGCTCAGGAGTTCACAACCTTGGAGGTGGTAGTGGAGTTTCCAAAGGTAAGGAACAGGGGTGATCACCCAACCTGATCTCTCATTAATATTGGGAGTCATCTTGCCAAAAAGCCATGAAAAGATAATTTTTGCTTTACTATAAATTACTGCAAATTCTGAACCTGCTTGGAATGGCTGCCCAGGCCTTGAACTCACCCATGGCTGGCTTTCTGACCATATCGCAGCCCTCTCTGAAACTTTAGTGACACCTCATAAATATTGGCCTTCCCTGGCCAGACAACGACCCTCTCTGAGGCTCTAATGGTCCTCATAATTTCTGATGCTGGGGCCAGCAAAAAAAAAAAAAAATGTAAACTACAATTAGTGTGATGCTTGTCAAAGTTCTGTTTTCTGAAACATCCTTTTGGTGTAACTTTTTGGGCTATAAAGCTGGGGTGTAGGAAAGGTGGGGATGCTGTCTTTTTCCTGCCAATTTGAGAAAGAGAGTCAGCTCGGCCAGTTGAACTAAAAAGCTTGCCTTAATTTGATTTTAATTGGGGTGAGTTGAGTGGTTTTTTCTTGCGTCCTGGTCTAACATTTTGGAGTTCCCCAACGAGATGACCCGACCAGATCACAAGACCAGACTGCTGGAAATTCTGAAGCTGGCCTTTCCTCCAGGGCTCAGATCTGGAGAGCCACGTTCCAAGGCCTTGGAGTGAACCTTTGGTCCAGGGAGGACTGCATTGAACCATCACACTAAAACTATTAGCAAGCACCTGGTGGAGGAAGCCTCCATAGGTAAGTGGTGCCTTTATAACATCTGATATCTGGTTAAGGGAGATGTCTTCTGATGACAGAGAGTTGGCCTGGGGAGGCTCACATATACTTCTGTCCGGGACAGTAACAAGAATTGTCCTGTCCTCTGTTCTGTTCTGTAGGGAATTTCTCTGAAAGAGTAGAAAGGTGCAGTCAGGCACGCAGGAGCTCCTACCCCAGAGCTTCAGCAAGACGTTGCATTGCTCCTCTGTTTTTCTGTATCTTCGTCAGGTTTCTGTTTCTTTGTGATTTTTTCTAAGTTTTATAGGTTTTTGTTTGTTTGTTTTTGTGCATCTTGTTGTGTGATTTCTGTGGTAAAAACTTAAGGATATTGGACATAAAAATGGGTAATAAAGCAAGTAAGCCTGACACCCCTTTGGACTGTGTTCTAAGAAACTGTGATGAAGTTTACCCCCCTTTGTTAAGCAGGATAAGAGAAGCCCTTAGCTGGCTGCCTGGAGCACACCCACTGCACAGGGCAATGCCTGCTGGCGACCTAAGAACAGAGTATCTCCCAGGTTAACAATGGAAACTCCTTTAAAACCCCTTGACGCTCCATGACAAGAGAGTCACAACCTTTGGGCAGAGTTCCCTGTGTTTCTGCTTTGTTAGAACAGCAGTAAACCTCCCTTTTTATTTTTCTCAAACCCTGTCCTCATTATTAAATAGGTATTAATTCGCTTCAAGGTCAGGAACCGAAATTTAAGTTACAAATTTTGATACCCCCCCTCACGCCCAGAAACTTTTTGAGAGCTGACTACTGAAATGTTAGGAGATGGAGCATGCTTGGGGTGGAACCAAACCAGAGGAGCTAATCCTGTAAGTAAAAGGAGGGTCTGAGGGACAACCAGCAGCTGCCAAAGCCCTGTTGCTTCAGGGAATTCCCTCCTTCCTTCCCTGCACTGTAAGAATTATGCCACCCCTGTCTTCTTAAAAAACAGAAAAAGAAAAAGGGGACACTAAATGCAGTAAAGTCACCATGGAGACCCTTGATATTACATTTCAGGTTGCCACTCTGTGAAAACATCTGATCCCTTTGTGGGGACATCTATCGTGCCACTGGTGTAGGAGATTTTTCTCTTATCTGCTCTGTTTTTAAGGCTTCTGTCTGTCATCCATAATCTGGAGCTCCTTTCTGTCTGTCTTGTGTCTTTGTTTCTGGCCCTTTAAGACATGTGGAATAATGTGCTGATATTATAAATTGTTTCTTGGGAATGATCTTAGCTCAATGTGTGTTTAAATGATGATGTTTTATTGTAACAATCTGGTATCTGAATGGGTTTTTGAAGCATTGCTCAATCTTGCAGTTAAAAGTCGGGTTTAGGTAATTGTTTACTTTATGATTTCAGATAATTCATGCCAGATAACTTAAATACTTAGGATGGAAAACTAAAGAACTCTACTTACAAGTTGGCAAGTAACTTCCCAAACATTCAGTTTTATTTTTCACCAATTTTGAATTGGGTAGACTGGGAAAATGTCACAGTGTGTACCAGTGCATTCACTTGGGCAAGGATAGTAAATCATAGTAAGGTATCTGTTGACAAAACAAGATGTAAAAATATAAAATTTTGTGAATTTTATCTTAAAATTGTATCAAATTTTCAACACCCGACCCTGAAAATTATGGTTAAAATGCCTTAGGCCTGAGGTGTCTGCTCAGAATAGCAGTTTTTCCCTGCTCCTTCCAGATCTCAGCCAGGACTTATGTTGAAATGCAAATGAAAGAAGCCAGCAAGCTCAGTAGGAGACTGATCTGAGGCCTAAGGGCGGAAAAAGTTAAATTGTATGGTATTTACTAATTACTGGCCAGTCATTTTTTCCAGGACTCTAATTTTTTTCCTTAGATTCTTTATTTTCTTTGAGCTCATGATTTTGATCATACAGACCTAGGTTAATGTTTTTCAGATCATTTCTATCTTTGACCAACAGTGGAGTTTTTGAAACATTGCAATGAAGATTTCACCTGCAAAAAGCTACAAGGCCTTTACTATTATTATGTGTGCACACTTTTGTTATGTGTTGTATGTCTATATATACATATATCCATATATCATATATATGATATACAAATTAACATATATAAAAAGCGCTCATAAAAAAAAGCACTCATAAAAACAAATTTTAAATAGTGGATTCAAAGATCTTTAATTCTTCTGATTTAATTGGTTCAATTTAAATTAAATAAACAGATAAAAATAAATGTCTTTAAATTTAAGCTTACAAGTTTTTCTAGGTGTTCAGAAATCTAATAAAATATTAATGGCGACAAAGATCTAATATGCCTTGGTTCTAGGACTTTTCCTTCAACAAGAAAATGGTTTACACTGTTCAATACATTTGTCTGATATTTTGATAAATAAATAATGTAAATTTGATATGGGATTACTCATTCATGAGTACTTTTGTTAGATATCTGATTGATTTACTAAGGTCTCTATAAGTTTGTCCTAAAGTCTGTATAAGATTGTAAAAATCAGTCATGTGTTAAAGAGACAAAAATTTCTTAAAACATAAGTTTACCCATAACATTGTGTTTATTATGTTTTTTTTTTAGAGCAAGCAACCATAGAAATTAAACAACTCATTAAATATGAACTGTTATTTCAGAGCACTGTAATGCTATTTCTTTAAAAGCTAAACTTGGTTAATGTAGAAACATCAATGCAATTGTGATGCTATTAATGTGCTCATATCTTCCAGGTATACAAGTCTGTAAGGTAGAAACTTTAAAAGAGCATTATATCAAGCTGGTGTTCTGAAGTTGTATGGTAAAAATTATATTGGGGATTTATTTACCTGTTATCAATAAGATATGTAAACTTTTATGTTACTTTTTACATTGGAGAATAATTTATATGTATTTTTTAAGTTAATGAGAGCCTAATCTATGTAAAGGTTAAAAAGTTTCAGCCTTTCTTTAATTCATGTTTTAAATGTTATAACATATGGTGTTAACTAATGTTCATGTGACCTCAAACAATTTATGTAAACTTTGTAAAATGATATTTTAAAAACAAAGATTAGCTTTAGAACTAAAACACTTAAGATTTATAAAGAGCACTGGCTTACCTGAGATAAGGCTCTGTGTCCCATCTTACTATATGTGAGAATGACTACAAAAGCAGTAGGTCAGATGTTATTTTATTTAAAGTTATTTTCAAAAGTTGTTTTTTTGGGGGGGGGGGTCAAGATTACTAGCATCTCAAACAGGGGATATAATGTATAACTCAGCCAAAAAATTCAGGGTAGCTATTACAAGAACTAAGTATGTTTCCTCTTGTTAATTTTATTTTGTAATTTCCTTATAGGTGATATAAAGATTTCCTGTTAGTGTTTTACAGAAGTGTTGCTTTAAGAACACAACATAAGTTAATTTAAGATAATAAGCCATCACCTACAAGACAGACAGAATAATACAGATCCCAATGAATTAAAAGATAAATAATATTAAATTATAGACATTAAAGCCCAGTACTCTTAATATAAGGGTGTTAAAATTTATTTGATGGATGTTTAAGATTAGGATTTAAAATTAAAGTTAAATGAATAGGGACAAGAAAACCAAAATTTGGCTCTTGCCCTCTGAGTCAGTCTGTATCCAGAGAACGCAGGACTTTTCTAAAGAGCTTTGCAACTCTGAACCACATAATCTCCTGATCAGGGAGATTAATAAGACCACTGGAGAACAGAAAGCCAATCAGTGCATTTGCAAGAAGAGGAGAGTCATCAGAGAAGGGAGACATCCCTGATGCTTCCAAGGGAAGCCACATGGAAAAGCAAGACCTGGACCCACCTAGTGCAAATGGCACTAGCAGAACTGAGAAGCTGCTCTCATGTTTTCCCAGGAATGACTCCCATAAAAGCTCAGCTGACTGTTCACAATATATAGAAACAAAAGTCAGTTTGACTGCTTCATCTTAAAAACTTAGAAAAGACAGTTAAAAACAAAACATAGCCATTCCTGGGCATTTTATATAATAATAGTAATAATAATTTATTAAGGTATACACTTCATGTTAGCCTCCCAAAATAAGTAAGACTGGAGGCTACAAAGAAGGATTCTCAGAAAGGAATGCCTGATAACTGTAAAATGAGACTCTCAAGAGGAGCTGCCAGAGGCAGAAGTTTTTAGTTTAAGGCCTACAGATATTCTTAACCTAAACACATAGGCTTGGTATTTGTTAGTATGATTATCCAGCCCTGAGTAAGAGAATTAAAGGTTTCTCTATTAGACACAGAGGTCATACTAGTAAAAGTATTTTGCAAGATCAGATGACATTAAATTATTAATCTGTATCTTATGGGGAGGGACAAATGTAACACTAAAAGTTAAATATTGACTTGATAGTCCTGATAACTGGGGATATTAAAGACTGGTGAGGGAACTTCTATACAGTGACATGTTCCAGCTGCTGCAACATTTATTAAGTATTCATGTTTTTTGTTTCTCTCATAGAAGAACCCATCCCCAGATGACTTAACTACCTGTTCTTCCCCATCCAGACTTCAAACCGAAGTGACTTCTAAAAGGCGACTCATGTCCCTCAGGTGGTGCCCCTTCACGTCACCCTCTCTCAGCTCAGAAGAAGCCAAAATGAGTGACACCTCTCTTCTTACAACAATGGAGACAAAATTAATAGAATATCAATATAAGTAATTAATTAATTCAGGTAAAATCAGGGAGACCTGTATTTGGTTGAGTTAAAAATATAGGGAGACTGTTACCTGAGTGATTAAAATTCCCACAGTGCTCTTCCCTTACCCTATCAAAGATTAGAAAGGCACTCATTAGAAATGGGGGGAATGATAGACCCAACCTGATCTTTTATTAAAATTGGAGCCATCTTGCCACAAAGCCATGAAAAGATAATTTTGGCTTAACTATAAATTACAGCAAATTCTGAACCTGCTTGTAATGCCTGCCCGTGCCTTGAACGCACCCATGCCTGGCTCTCTGACAAGATAACAGCCCTCTCTGAAACTGTATTGAAACCTTATAAATACTGGCCTTCCTTGGCCAGACGACACTCTCTGAGGCTCTAATGGTCCCCATAAATTCTGATGTTGGGGCCAGCAAAAAAAAAAAAAATGTAAACTACCATTAGTGTGATGCTTGTCAGAGTTCTGTTATCTGTAACCCCCATTTTGTGTAACTTGCTGGGCTTTAAAGCTGGGCTGCAGGAAAGTTGGTGTTGCTCTCTTGTTCCCGCTGTTTTGGGAGGGAGAGGCAGCTGGGGTGGTGGAAATAATAAGCTTGTTTTAATCTGATTTTAATTGGAGTCACTGGTCTTTTCTTGCGACCTGGTCTAAAAGGTAAACACTCTACAAACATGGAGCTCTGCCGGACTAAAGACTTCTTGAGAAACTGCCTCTCTGAGGATGGGCACTTGACATATATGTTGTTGTCAGGAGCTTCAGCTTTCATTCTAATGAGACCATCAAAGCTGGGTCTGCATCTATGTGTCCTGGAGGACATTGTTTCTATTTTTCCAAAGAACATGAGGCAGCAGTGCTGACTTCTCTCTGTAGGTAAACTGTGGCCACTGAAAGCTAAGTGTCTCCGCCTGTGGACTGTGAAGCCATTTGGACATCCTCCACTTTTCATGGTGTTTCTTTCTACTACACTGGGAGTTTGGTATTTGCTTCACGAAATACAAGGAGTTCAACTGGGACACAGTGCTGGAGGGAGTCCTGTCACTTGTGGTGGGTCAGGGTCTGCAGGAGAATGCACCAACCAGGCTTCTATTCCACATAGCTTACCCTTTTGACCATAGCAACCTGATTCTGAACATTGCCCTGAAACATCTCCATATTACAAGATGCCTTTTACGGAGAGGTTTCAGACATATAAGTGATTCCTGTCTGAACCATGTCAGCCACAAGTCATTTGGAAGTCAATGGCAGATCCACATGGCCCGACCACAGATGTTTTATCACACACCTGCACACAACAGCTCTGGACCCACTACTCAGCAGGCCCCAACATACTGGCATCTCTGTTCTACACCATTTTCATGAAACCCAGTAAATCAAGGCACTCTCTGGTATACTCATGATCAGCAACAGGATATCCAAATATTCTCCAGTGCCAGGTAGTCATGGGAATTTCAAAAATTTCAGAGTATTTATCTAGCCATTTTCAAAGATGAAGTTGGAGAAACTGTGGGTTTCAATTCATTAAGGAACCATTAAATTTTGAGGAAGCACATTTCAAGGAATGCTCTGGAAAACTCTCACAGGCAAGGCTTCCCAAAGAGTGGCCAAAAGGTCACATGAAGCCAGGCCCATTGAGGTCTACAATGTGAGGTCCATGTGTGTTTTGACTCTCAACTATGGCTGCCAAGTTTTTCAGAATAAAATCATGTGATATCCTGGCTGAGATTCCCAGTGCTCCGTGGAAAGCCACTCTGGGCTTAGATCTCAGTTTCCAAGGGCGACTTTCATGCGTGGCCTCCTAAAATCCCAACACAATTAAAGGCAGTACTTCTCTGACGTCAGTTCCATAACGCAGTCTCTAAGAGGAATCACACCAGAGTTCAAGCCCAGGTGGATCCAGGCATCTCTTACAACCACCACACAAATGACCACAATTAAAACTAAAACACTCCCACATGGCCCTCATCTTCTTCCACATAGACACTCATCATAAACTCTGGCTGGAGGTTTCCATGAAGGGCACAGCCCAATACACTATTCAAAATAAGCACCCTTGCCCCTCATTTGCCTAAAGTCAGGGTGGCCTGGACACCCTTCTTGTGAACCAAGAGTGATCAAATAGGCCTGCTCTATAACTGCTCCGCTTCTCCAATTTGAGGCCACTGACTGTCTGGTATAGATTCTTTATGTAAATTGGTTTCATGAGAAAACCCAAGCACCTATCGGCTAGCCTCTGCAGGGCTTTGAAGAACTGATTTGACCCAAAGATCCCTATTCTCACTTGATTTAGCTCAGGAAGCTTACAGAGGAAAGCGAGAGACTTCATTCACAATGATTGCTCTTTTGGCCATTTTGGTTTTGGATGCACACTTGGAAACTTTCTTTAGATCCATCAGATGCTGAGAATCTAACCCACTGCTGTCACACCGGGCCAAGTGGCTGATTCAGACACATCCCTTTCCAAAGCAATTAAGCAAAGAGCCACAGGTGATGCCCATTCATTTCCATTTGAAAACTGTTTTCTTCAGGCTTCACAAAGGGGTGGACTGAGGCAAAGACCTTCCTGCCATTCAGGGTAATAGAAACATAAGTAAGCAAATGGCCCAAAGCAGGGTTTCTCCACTGAGACTTTACTGGTCACACTGATATCTGAGTTTTCTGAGATGCTCCCATTCCTTTCAGCTATCCAGTACATGGCCATGTCACAGAGCTTGGAGGTGGTACACATCTTGGACACCAAACCATGAGGCTATTCTGGAGAGTGTCCAGAATTCAGGAAGAAAAGAGGAACTTAGGAAGATAGTAAGTGTTCCCCATCCATAAGGCAAGCCTCTCTCCATTCTTAAATTGGGCAGGATTAATGCTGGGAAGCTTTCTAGTAGACAGGACACAACCATTGATGCATTTGCTTTTCAAATGTCTACAACACGGATACAGTGGGATACACAGACATAGAAACACTTGTGTTTTCAAACGACTTTCTAGAAACTTTCCAGTCCAAACCTAACAACCTCCTTTCCTACCTATTCTCAGACCATGAGATAAAACCACAAACTCACACCGACACCCACAACGACACCTCCTTCCCCCAAGTATGTCTGTGACTATCCTGAGTGTCCTCTGACTGGTGGGCCATACTATGTTCCCCCGAAATGACCTGTCCTGTCTCAGATCTGGTCTTTTTTGCCAACTCTTTGAAGTTGTCAGGAGCAATGGTTGAGCCACTACCTGCTTTCTCAGAAAAGGCCGCTCTTCAGAGCTCTCCTGGAATTTGGCCATCATCACATAAGTAGGTACCAAGAAAGACTGACTCTGTCCTTGATAAATCCAAACAATTGAGACCACTGGGACTGGGACTGGGACTTGCTCTAGGTGCCTGGATTCCTGGATCCCAAGTTCAGAGAGTTCCATCACCAAGAAAGTGTGGGAGGTCACTTCCTTCAGGAACTGAATGAGGTTACTGCCTTGGAAAACCACTTTGTCCTAACAGTTGCTTCCAATGGTCCAATGAAATGAAGGCTGCCCCTACTTCCTGTGACACTTTCACAAATTAGAATGGTATATCCACCATAGGCACCCAGGAACAGCTGTGTACACAGGCCTGGTTTGATCCATTTAATCTACATTAAGAAGAGAGAGGCTGATTCAGACACATTCCTTCATTCTGACCAGGTTGTTTGACATAGAAGTTGACATGGAGTTGATTTTTCCTCTCTCAGGTCCTTCATAGGTGAAAAGGTCGGTCAAAAGTCGGAGGAAAAGACATATCAGGAGACTGTCTCATGCCACAGCAAAGGGTTTATTGGGGTCCAGCATGCTGGGGCTCAGAGCCAACTTCAGAGAAGCAAAGAACAAAGAGCTCCAAGAACAACTTGAGCAGAGTTTATATACATTCTTTAGAGAGGGCAGGGACTTTACATACATCATAGACTCCTTTTGCAAATCAACATATACCACGGGAAAATCAAATAACAACTCTAAAATATGATTTGCACATTCATTGGCCGGAACAGGTCGGGTAGGGGGTGATTGGTTAGTCCTGAGAAGGGGTATACGTTTAAACTGATTGGTTGAAGCCCTGAGATGTAGACGTGGTGAGCTGCAAGGTTTCTGGGAAGGGGTTGTTAAGTAACTAGGTGGTCAGGGAAGATTTCAACACATATCTAATGGGCAGTTCCGGGAATTGTCTTAACTGCCACAGGAATTTCAGGTTCTGAGTGCAGCTTGGAAACTTTACGAAACCTGGTTCTTCATGTTTCAATTTCAATTTCTTTTATTCTTTCATTTCCCACTCCTTTTTCTTACTACTTTTAATCATAAAAGTAATGAATCATAATTATTGCGGGGTCTCACATTGTATTTCTGCCAGTGGAGCGTATTTCTGTCTGATTACCATGAGTTTTTCCTGCCCAATTTGAGCCTGGAGAAAGGAAACTATGCAGTTGAGCAAACAAGGTCCCACATTTAGCAACACCATAAAGATGATCAGGGGTCCAGCTAAGTCTGATAGGAGTGTAGTTAACCAGGGGGACTGGGTAAACCATAACTCAAACCACCCTTGTTGAATCTCCCTATCTCTCTGGTGCTCTTCAAGGCATTTTCTCAATTTACTCATGGATTGTTTTACAACTTCAGTATGGTCAGCATAAAAACAACATTCTTCTCTCAGTGCAGCACAGAGGCCCCCCTCCCTCATGAAGAGGAGGTCTAATCCTCGCCTGTTCTGTAAAACAACTTCAGAGAGAGAGGTTAAGGATCCTGCAGCGCTGTGATGGCAGTCTCTAACGTCTTCAAGTCTTGATCTATTGCTGTTTCTAATCAGGCCATTTGTTGTGACCCACGGATCATAGAAGCTGTCCCCGTACCCACTCCTGCAGCAGCTCCTATCCCCAATAGGATGGCTAGAGTAAGGGACACTGGCTTCCGGCAAAATCGGGTTGTTTGTCCCCCTAGTACACCCTCAAATGATTCTGCATCATAATAGAGCACCCTGGGGAGTATCTGCACCATTACACAATAGTTTACAGAGCTGTCCAATACCTGGGCTGAAATGCAAGGAGTTCTGACTGTGTGGAGTTCAGTACAATAAAGGTTCCTTTAATTCGTTTCCAGGGGGAGAAGTCAGCTGTACTCTGGACTGCGGAAGTAGGCAAGACGGAAACCGGGAAGTATGAGATGGTAGAGGGGTTCTGGTAGATCTAGGCATGGAAGGTTTAGGAGGCTTAATTCCTGGCTTGAAGGGATTGGGCTCTATTGCTGTGGGATTTTCTTTCTTTTTAAGCCGGATGGTGAACCAGTGACCAAAGTCATAACGAGGACCATAAATATAGAATCGCATTCCCCACGTATTTCCCATAGGCCATGTTGTTCCGAGGTAGCCCCTTCTTTTGCAAGTGAAAGTCATATTGAGAAGGTAACATAGACTATTCTTTCCACAGTGAGTTTTTGACACCACTTGGCTAGCAGCACATTTCTTGGGTTCAATCAAGGTGTCATTTCTTCCTACCTGAATCATACTGTCTGGGGAGTTTGGGTTCCACCATGCAGCTCCCGTTTGTTCACAACCCCAAGATCTACAATAAAAGTCACTGGGTCCTCCACAGGTTTGGGCCTGTTTGCGACTTCGGAAATCAGCTGGGCACACATAAAAATCAAGACTGGCTAGTTTACACATGAGCTGGGGGAGATGATATCCATAATTCATGGGGTAAGGTGGTCTATGTTGACCTGGTTTGGGGTTGAGTGGGATCTCTCTGGGGGACCTCTATGTCCGGGAGATCCCAGTCAGAGAGGCCTATGTGAAGCTGACAAATGTCCGGGTGGAGAGATGGCCACTAAGTCCATAAAGTGGCTGTATGTGAAATAGACCACACTACTTGCCCAGTAGGATTTATAACTTGCCATTGTTGCTGAACAGGCTGATGGGGATTAGGACTGCCGGTGGTCAGGGGAAGAATCCATAGCCCTACCCACATGACAGACACGCAACTTGAGACAGTTACCAGTCTGTTCCAGTTTCCAGCCAGAGTCTGGACAGGGCGCAGGCTTGAGATGGGAGGCATTGATCCAGGAAGTGATCCCATCCACTTTCACACTGTGGGTGTTATAAGCAGCACCCGGTATGGTACTTTCTAGCGGGGTTTCAGGGATGACACCTGATGCCATCTCATGTAGACGAAGTCTCCCACTTGATATCGATGTGGGGTTCCCTCATCTCCATGTTGATAAGCAGTGGCCAACTGTTTCCACAGGTATTGTTGGGTGCTGTGTTTGTTCAAGGGCTTTAAGTCTGTCAAGCAAGGGGGTGTGAAAGGAATCATTAAGTCTCAGAGTTGGGGTTAGGTCCCTTACTGGAGGAGGGGCACCATAGAGAATTTCATAAGGGGTGGGTTTACACAAAGAGGCAGAGGGTGTATTTCTGGCACGAAACAGTGCTTAAGGTAGGAGCATAGTCCAATTTTTTATGCCGGTCTCCAAGCTTTATTTCGTTAAGGTTTCTTTGATGGTTCTATTCATCCTTTCTACCTGTCCTGAGCTCTGGGGTCTATGAGCACAATTTAACTTTCAATTAATCCCCAGGGTCCTGGCGAATCCCTGACTTACCTGGGCCAGGAATGCCAGTCCATTATCGGACCCTATTACCTTAGGCAGGCTGAACCTTGGAAAAATGTCTTATAGAATTTTTGACCACCCTCTGAGCCTTTTCTTTCTTCATGGGGAAGGCTTCAACCCATCCTGAAAAAGTATCTACAAAGACTAGGAGATATTTAAGTCTATACCTTGCTGGCTTAATTTCAGTAAAGCCCACTTCCCAGAATTGTCCTGGTCTGGTTCCTCGTAAACGCTTTTCTGCAGGAAGCTTGGATGGGTAAGCATTAACTAATTGACAGACTTGACAATCTCTAGTCACCTGCTCAGCTATTTCTTTCCTCTGTGAGTCAGTCTATAATTAGTCCTTTCTTTGGTCCTTTAAGAGTGCCTATAACTTCTTTGAGCCTAAGTGGGTGAGTTGGTGTACGTCTTTGACATAAAGGTGGGCTTTTTGAAATTGTAAACTTGGCTCTGTAGGTTCCCAGAGTTCTGTATCTGTCTCCTCAGATGATAAGTTGCCTGAATGTTCCAGTGTGGCCAAGTCTCCTGATTTTTGTCCCCCCCGGTGTGGAAAAAGTTAACAGAGTCACTCCGTTTAGGGCTGCCAATTAAGCTTCCTCATCTGCTCTTCTGTTTCCAACCGCCACGGGGTCGTTTCCCTTCTGGTGCCCTGGACAGTGCACTATAGCTAGTTCCTTAGTGCCGTGCACTTCTGAGAGAAGGTGGAGGATCTCATCTTTGTTCTTTATTTCTTTCCCAGCAGAGGTTAATAGCCCCCTTTGCTGGTAAGTAGCCCTGTGCACATTAGCATTAGCAAATGCATAGCGGCTATCAGTGTATATGGTGGCCCTTTTGCCTGTTGCTAGTTCCAATGCTTTCGTAAGGGCAATCAGTTCTGCCTTTTGGATTGATGTCTCTTCTGGGAGACCAGAGGACCAGATGACATTAGTTTTGCTAACTACTGCTGCTCCAGCCCGCCGCTTACCATCTTGGAGGAAGCTGCTCTCTTCTGTAAACCATGCGACTTCTGGGTGACGCAGTGGCTGCATCCTTCAAGTCTCGTCCTATACTGGTTTCCTCTGCTAGTATGTGTTGACACTCAGGAGCGATGAGTCCTGATGATTCTTCTGGCAGCAGTGTAGCCAGGTTGAGTGGAGCAGGGGGTCCCAGAGTTATTCTGTCTTTGCTAATCCAGAGGCTCTGGTAGTGATTTATTCTGGAGTTTGATAGCCACCTCTCTGGAGGCTGACAGATGATGCTCTCCAGGGCATGGGAGGCTACAATGGTTAGCTTCTGTCCAAATGCTCATTTATGAACATCTTTTTTTAGAAAGGCTGCCTCTGCTATAGCTCTTAAGCAATGGGGCCACCCGCTAGTCACTGGGTCCAGTTTTTTTTTTTTTTTATAAGAATGCTACCGGCCTTTTCCAAGGTCCCAAAATCTGAGTGAACACTCCCAGTGCTATTCCTTTCTTTTCCTCGATGTAGAGAGTGAAGGGTTATTCTACATCTGGGAGTGCTAAAGCTGGAGCAGATAGCAGCGCCTCTTTTTGACATTATCAAAAGCTTGTTGGTGCTCGGGGGTCCATTTGAAATGGGCATCCCCTTTTATAAGCGGGTATAAAGGGGCAGCCAGAGATGCGAACCCAGGAATCCATAACCTGCAAAAGCTGGCAGTCCCAAGAAACTCTCTGAATTGTCTCTTATTAGATGGGGGCGGTATCTGCACAACGGTTTGTTATCTGGGTTCATTGAGCCATCGTTTGCCACCCCTAAGAGAATAACCCAGGAAAATTACTTCTTGCTGACAAATTTGGTCCTTTTTGCAGAAGCCCTAAATCCAAGCCGAGCAAGCTCAGATAATAGTGCTTGGGTCCCTGACTCATAGTTCTCCTTGGTGTCAGCTGCCAGTAGCAGATCATCCACATATTGGAGTAGGGTGACTTTGGGGTGTGCAGTTCTGAAGCCCTGTGGATGGCTTCATCAAAGAGAGTGGGGGAGTTTTTGAACCTCTGTGGGAGTCTAGTCCAGGTTAGTTGGCCATATGTTCCAGTTTCTGGGTCTATCCACTTGAAAGCAAACAGAAACTGATTGTCCTTATGTAGGTGCAAGCAGAAGTAAGCATCTTTTAAGTCCAGCACAGTGTACCATTCCCGCTCCAGATTCAGAGTGCTAAGCAAATTCTATGGATTGGGTACTGTGGGGTGAATGTCCTGCACTCTGTTGTTGATCTCTCTTAGGTCTTGAACAGGACGGTAGTCCCCAGTTCCTGGCTTTCCTACTGGTAGCAGGGGGGTATTCCAGGCTGATTGACAGGGCCTGAGGACGCCAAGGGCCAATTATTTCTGAATATGGGGACTTATCCCATCCTTAGCTTCTTTGCTGAGAGGATATTGCTTAACACTGATTGGAGAGGCAGAGGCTTTTAATTCTAGTACTATTGGAGGTTGTTTTATTGCTAGACCTAACCCAGCAGTTTCTTCCCAGGCATTAGAATAATCTTTTATCCATTTCTGTGGTAGTTTGCCTCTCTGATCAGTCCTAGGTGGCGCGAAGAGTTGATGTTCATCTTCTACGGACATAGAGAATGCTGTGACTATGGGAGTTTTTACTGAAGGCTTTAGAACATCCACTTGGGGACCATCAGGGTTAAAGGTTATTTTAGCCCCGAGTTTGGTAAGCAGATCCCTGTGCATCAATGGGGCTGGGCATACTGGGATTACTAGGAAAGAGTGGTGGACTTCTCCTTTGCCTACATCCATAATCATCTTAGTTTTCCAAGCCCGATATGTACTGCCATTATCCCCTTGAACAAGGGACCATTTATTTTATAGGGGCCCAGTAGGGTCTTAAGGGCTGAGCATACTGCTCCTGTATCCACTTCAAAGTTCACTGGAGTCCCCTCCACTTCAAATGTTACCCTGAGCTCGGGGAGGGGATCTGAGCCCCGACATTCCTAGTCCTCTTCTAGAGTCAGCATGGCGGGCTGGCGTGGCTGCTTCTTTTTGGTGTACTCTTTGGCCCAGTGTCCTTTTTCTTTACAGTAGACACATTGATCTGAGGCCAGGGGCAGCCTTTGGCGTGGGCCCAAGTATCCCTTCCTGACTCCCTGCTTTTTAACTTCTGGCGTATTTGCTGCTGTGAACAAAACCTTAGCCAATGTTTTAGTCTGCCTTTTGCTCCTTTCATCCTCCTTTTGTTCCCTTTCCTTCTCTCTCCTCTGTTCCCTCTCCTCCTCAGTTTCTCTCTTATAATATACTTTCTCAGCTTCTCTGACTTAATCTCTTAAGGTCGTATCTTGTAACCCATCTAGACATTGTAACTTTCTCTTAATATCTTGGGCAACCTGCTCAATACAGGCCATTGTAATAGATGCCTTTTGGTCCTCTACCTGAGGATCAAAAAAAGTATATTTCTTATATTCTTCCATAATTCTCTCCAGAAACATAGAGGGAGATTTATTAGGCCCTTGGATAGTCTCTCTTACTTTGGCCAAATTGGTCGGCCCTCTGGCGGCCACTCGGAGACCCGCTATTAGAGCCCGGCGATAAGTGGACAGATGCTTCCTACCTTCAAAGGTGTTGGGGTCCCAGTTGGGTGGGTTCATGGGCCCATAGGGACGGAGAGAGAGTATCACAGGGGATTCTGAGTTTTCTATTATTTGTCGCCGGTGGGTTCCTTTAGGTTGCCCAGCTTCCTCCAGAGGAGGAGGGGCTGCTGTTACGGGGAAGTCTCCTGGAGGGCTTGGGTCTGGCCAAATTGCCTCTAGCAGTGGAGAGGCTGAGTCAGCGGTGGGAGGATCATCAGGAACTGTGTTGGGGGTTGGGGAGGGAGAGTAGAGGATGAGGAGCAGGAGGAGTGTCCAGTCTTGTGACTCAGAGAGAATGGAAGGAAGAGGGGGAAGAGCGGAAGGTTTGAATGATAGGATCCTGGGGGAAGGGGTTTATGGCTGTTGATCTGAGTGGCCACGTGGCCCCGGCTGAATGAAAATATCTCTGACTTTTCGGATTAGAGGAAAGTGGAAGGATCCTTCTGGGGGCCATCCGACTTCGAGGATGGGCCATTCTGAAGCACAGAGAGGCTGCCAGGAACGGCGTATTACTGAAAAAGAAAGATTCTGGGCCCTTGAGTGGACATCATTCCAATGATCAAGGGTCAGAGACAGAGAAGAGGATGTGCTTTGTCCCATAATGGGAGTTACTCAAACATGGACAGTGAAGACACAAACGCAACACAGAAAAAGACAAACAGTAAACGTTTAAGATGAGTTCAAGACAAAGATTAGAACTGAGTAACTGATAAATCTTGATGGGTTAGACAAAAAAGACAGACAGTAAACTCAACATGAGTTCGGGACAATGAACAAAACTGAGTAGCCGGCAAAACCTGATGGGCTGGCAAACCGAATCCTGAAGCAAAATATAAACGAGTTGAGGAAACTACTATTCCTGGATTTCCCTAGTCCTCCGGAGTGTCCCCCAGAAATGTGACCTTGGGCTCTGTGAAAGGTCTGTCACAACATAGGAGAGAGGTAATGCTCTTCACGAACAGCCACATTGCCATGCCCTAACTTGAAACCCGAAACCAGAAAGAGGCTCCTTACTTATCCCAAGAGGAGTCCCTTGAGGTCTTTCGTCCACCGCTGCCAGATATCTCACCTGGGGCCTCCAGATAAATAGGTGCAGCGAACGTCAGAGGAAAAGACAACAAAGAGGCTTTCTCATGCATCAGCAAAGGGTTTATTGGGGATCCAGCATGCTGGGGCTCAGAGGTCACTTCAGAGGAGCAAAGAACAAAGAGCCCCGAGAACAACTTGAGCAGAGTTTATATGCATTCTTTAGAGAGGGCAGGGACTTTACATACATCATAGCCTCCTTTAGGAAATCATCATGTACCACGGGAAAATCAAATAACAACTCTAAAACATGACTAGCACATTCATTGGCGGGAAAAGGTCGGGCAGGGAGTGATTGGTCAGCCCTGAGAATGGGTATACATTTAAACTGATTGGTTGAAGCCCTGAGATGTATACGTGGTGAGCTGCACGGTTTCTGAGAAGGGGTTGTTAGGAATTTCAGGTTCTGAGTGCAGCTTGGAAACTTTACAAAACCTGGTTGTTTACGTTTTGATTTCAATTTGTTTTATTCTTTCAGAACCTTACAGTGGAAGGCGAGAGACTTCATCCACAATGACTGCTCTTTTGGTCATTTTGGTTTTGGATGCACTCATGGGATCTTTCCTTAGATCCGTCTGTTGCTGATAATCTCAGCCACAGCCTCACACAGGGCCAAGAGCCTGATTAAGACACATCCCTTTCCAAAGCTATTACTTCTCTGAGGTCAGTTATTGAACTCAGTCTATGAGAGAAATCACACCAGTGTTCAAGCTCAGGTGGGCCCACTCATCTCTTCCAACCGCCAAAAAATGACCACAATTAAAACCAAAGCACTCCCACATGGCACTCATCTTCTTACATATATACACTCATGATAAACTTTCACTAGAGGCTTCCATGAATGGCGCAGCCCAAAAGAGTATCCAAAATAAGCTCACTTGCCACTCATTTGCCTAACCTCAGGGTGGCCTGAACACCCTTCCTGTGAACCAGGATTGATTACATAGTTCTTCCTGTAATACTGCTCTGCTTCTCCAATTTGATGCCTACTGACTGTCAGGTATAGATTCCTTATGTGATTTGGAGTCATTAGGAAACCAAAGCAACTTTGCAAGGCTTGGAAAAAATCATTTGACCCAAAGGATCCTTTTTCTCACTTGGTGGAGGTCAGGAACCTTACAGAGGAAGGCGAGAGACTTCATCCACAATGACTGATCTTTTTGCCATTTTGGTTTTGGATGCACACATTGGATCTTTCTTTATATCCATCAGGCGCTGCTAATCTAAGCCACAGCCGCACACAGGGCCATGAGGCTCATTCAGAACATCCTTTTCCAAAGCAATTAAGCAAAGAGCCACAGGTGATGCCCATTCATTTTCATTTGAAAACTGTTTTCTTCAAGATTCACAAAGGGGTGGCCTGAGGCAAAGACCTTCCTGACTTCAGAGCAACAGAACATTAAGTAAGCAAATCCCAATGCAAGGTTTCTCCACTGAGACTTTACTAGTCATAATGATATCTGAGTTTTCTGAGATGCTTGCCATTCCCTTAAACTATCCAGTACATGGCCATGTCACAGAGCATGGAGGTGGTATATATCTTGGACAAAAAACCATGAGCCTATTCTGGAGAGTGGCCAGAATTAAGGAAGAAAACAGGAAGTTATTAGGTGTTGCCCATCGAAAAGGCAACCAGCAGTCCTTTTTTAAAATGGGCAGGATTAATGCTGGGAAGCTTTCTACTAGACAGGATACATCCATTGATGCATTCTTTTTTCTAATGTGTACAACCAAGAACACAGTGGGATACACAGACACAGAAACATTCACCTTGTCAAAGGACTTTATTGAAACAGTCCACTCTAAACCAAACAAACCGCCTTTCCTACCTATTCTCAGAACATGAGACAAAACCACAAACTCACACCAACACTCAAAAAGGCACCTCCTTCCCCAAGTAAGTCTGTGAGTATGCAGAATGTCCTCTGACTTGTGGACCATAGTATGTTCCCCTGAAATGGCCTGTCCTGTCTCAGATCTGGTCTCTTTGTCCATCTCTGTGAAGTTGTATGGAGGCTGTGCTGACCACTACCTGCTTTCTCAGGAAAGGCCCGTCTTCAGAGCTCAACTTGCATTTGGTCATCCTCAAACCATTAGGTACCAAGAGAGACAGACTCTCTCCTTGGTAATTCCAAAAAAGTGAGACCACTGGAAATGGGACTGGGCCTGGCTCTGGATGCCTGGCTTCCTGGATCCCAAGTTCAGAGAGTTCCATCACTAAAGAAGTGAGGTAGGTGAATTCCTTCAGAAGGGGAATGAGGTCACTGCCTTGGCAACCACTTTGTCCTTACAGTTGCTTCCAAGGGTCCCATGAGATGGAGGCTGCCCCTACTTCCTGTGAAACTTTCAGAAGTTAGAATGGTAAATCAACCATAGACACCCAGGAGAAGCTCTCCACACAAGGTTGGTTTAATCCATCTTTTTTATATCAATAGGAGAGAGGCTGATTCAGACACATCCCTTCATCCTGACCAGGTTGTTTGCAATGGAAGATGACTTTTGCTCTCTCAGGTCTTTTATAGCTGCCTACATCTTCTCCAGGGATCATTTCTGCATCAACCTTGAGGTTCTCAGCAGGTGGAAGATCCCCTACATTCCTGTATTGTAAGACCAACACTGTCCCTGCTCTTTTGTAAAGTTAGATTGAGGGAACAGTGTATGGTTAGGGTTAATAATATATTCTATTTGGGTTAGGAAACATTCTGCGGGATAAATAATGGTATTAGGAACCTGCGATATTCACAAGAATATATAGGTGAAATATAGGTATAAAACCTGAAATCTAGGTACGATTTGAAGCCCAGAAGGGAATTGGGCCCTTTAGTGGAATACTTAGCTTTGAATTATGTTCTACACAGATGTCTCAGAAAAATCGATATGCAATGGCAGAGGACCTTGTACCTTGGATGAATAAATGTCCTAGAGAACATCCAGTCAAAAAGGAATAGTAGGCAGGATTAGGAAGGTAGTCACTAGGTTTAGAAAAGAGAGTGAGTATAGGATTTGGACAAAAGGTTCATTAGCAATAGGGTTTCGCGTAGAGAGTGAACGTAAATATGAGCACATATGAAGAGTCAGTCACAATGATGAACTGGGAAAAATATGTAGGAAAGCAGATATCAATAGAGACATTAGGAAATCAGGCAAAGTATAATGTGAGTGATAGAGTTAGACATTTTCAAATTGGTTGAGGTTGAATATTTAATCTTAGAAAGAAAGACATATATAGTCACCAATAGGATTGACATTTTAGAGCATTAGGCAACCTGGACATGGTTGTTTTTAATAATCCATGCTCACTTTCCATTTTGCTTTGGTGAAAGGTTAATAAAATAGGCACTTGCCACTTCCTGTTTTTCTGTATGCTTAACAAAACACTGTTGAAATCTTGAGAACTCTTTGCTAATTTTGTTCCCAGAATGTGCTATCCCCAACTGCCAAACTGCAGAATATACTCCCTCACCCCGTTGCACGCAAACTGAACACTCGCCCTGACCCATCAATAAATTTCCCTTCCTGCCCTGTCCAAGGAAAGTATATTAGCTCTGTTAAAGCTGTTCCCAGGGCCCTCTGCTCTATTCAAGTGAGCTCTGAGCCCCAGCATGCTGGACCCTCAATAAACTCTTTGCTGTGGCTGAGTGAAAATGGTATACTGTTCTGTTCTTAAAAGATGCTTTCTTTTGCTTGCCTCTGCATAAAGATAGTCAGTTACTGTTTGCTTTCGAGTGGGTAGACCCAGAAACCGGAACGTCTTGTCAACTACTTGGACTAGACTCCCACAGGGGTTCAAAATCTCCCCCACTCTCTTTGATGAAGCCCTTCACAGAGATCTCAACAACTTCAGAACTACACCCAGAAGTCACCCTGCTTCAATATGTGGATGTCCTGTTCCTGGCAGCCAACACCAAGGAAAACTGTGAGTCTGTGACCCAAGCACTATTATCTGAGCTTGCTCAACTCGGGTATAGAGCTTCGGCCAAAAAGGCCCAAATTTGCCAGCAAGAAGTAATCTTCCTGGGGTATTCCCTTAGGCACGGTAAATGATGGCTCACTGAGGCCAGGAAACAAAACGTTGTGCAGATACCACCCCCATTTAACAGGAGACAACATAGAGAGTTTCATGGGACTGCTGGCTTTTGCAGGTTATATACCTGGGTTTGTGTTCTTAGCCTCTCCTTTATACCTGCTGTTAAATGAGAATCCCCAATTCCAATGGATCCTTTGAGCACCAGCAAGCTTTTGATAACATCTAAGAACACTGACACTGAACACCTCAACTTCACTGAGCCCAGCCTGCAATTTCAGAAAGCCCTACACTATGTTAAAAATGTACATCAACTCAATCAACTTGGTTCAAAGAAACTGCAGACATTCCTGTAGGATCAAGAACAGAGTTTTAGACTAACTCACTCACAGTGAAAGGAAATAACTGAATGGGTAACAAAAGCCTGTTGGTTCTGTCAATTGGTTAATGCTTACCCTTCCAAGCTTCCTGCAGGAAAGCACGTACGAGGAACCAGACCAGTACAATTCTGGGAAGTGGACTTTACTGAAATTAAGCCAGCGAGGTTTGGACTTAAATATCTCCTAGTCTTTGTAGATACATTTTCAGGATGGATTGAAGACTTTCACACACACACACACACACAAAAAACAACAACAACAACAAAAAACCGGCACAAATGGTGGTCAAGAAGATCCTGAAAGATATTTTTCAAAGGCCAGGTAAATCAGGGGTCACCCAGGACCCTGGGGATTAATTGGAAGTTACATTGTGGTTATAGACCCCAGAGCTCAGGACACGTAAAAAAATAAATAGAAGCATTAAAGAGACCTTAAAGAAATTAAGCTTAGAGACAAGCATAAAAGATTAGACTATGCTCCTGCCTTATGCACTGTTTCATGCAAGAAATACTCCCTTTGTCCCTTTGTTTCTTTGTGTAACATCACCCCCTATGAAATTCTCTATGGGGCCCCTCCTCCAGTAAGGGACCTAACCCCAACTCTAAGACCTTAGGATCCCTTCCACACACCCTTGCTTGACAGACTTAAATCTCTTGAAAGAACTCATCTATACCTGTGGAAACAGCTGGCCACTGCCTTCCAACCTGGGGATGAGGAGACTCCACATCAATATCAAGTAAGAGACTTCCTCTACATTAGAGGACATCAGGTGTCATCCCTGGAACCCCGCTGGAAAGGACCATACCAGGTGCTACTTATAACACCTACAGCGGTAAAAGTAGACGGAATCACTTCCTGGATCCATGCCTCTCATCTCAAGCCTGAAACCTGTCCAAATTCTGGCTGGAAACTGGAAGAGACTGGTAACCATTTCAAATTGTGTATTCGCCACATAGATAAGGCTATAGACTCTCCCCTTGGCCACCAGTAGACCTAACACTCATTAGGCCTTTCAGCAGCAATGGCTGATCACAAATCCTACTAGACAAAAAGTATGGTCTATCTTGCATACAGCCCCCTTAGGGACCTGGTGGCCATCTCTCCCCCCAGACATTTGTCAGCTGGCTATAGGTCTTTCCTATTAGGATATCGTTGATGAAGAGGATCCCACTAAAACTTCATTAAATCCTTTCCGTACCATAGATAATGGAAACAAACATTATGGTTGTAGGGACAGGCAAGCCAGATGCAGGTTGGCTAGCCTATATTAGTATGTTTGCCCTGCAGACTATCAAAGCCACAAACTGCCACGGCTGTGTGGGGGAAAAGCCGACTTCTTCTGTAAGTCATAGGGATTTGAGCATACAGGTGCTGCCTGGTGGAACATAAAATGCTCATCAAATTCAATACACAGCATTGACCATTTTACCACTTAGACATCCAAAACCGATGGTCCCCAAAGGAGTCTCTAGATCCTCTAATTCTGTGTGACCTTATTAACTTCTGCAAGTTCTCAAAAGTGTGAAAGGAAATTCCCCTATGTGGAGGCCTTTTCCCTCTTTCGCTCACATCATAAACTATGCTTCTCCAATAGTTCCTCACCCTCATCTTTCTGCTCCAGACTCTCTGCTGTCAGTCCCACCTCAGCAAGCTGATTTCTCTTCTCCAATTACTAGATCAAAAACCCAAATCTCCACTGGTTCTCAGAGCATTGCCCCCTTGCTGAGTTAGCAGGTACTGAGGTACCCATCCACCCACTCACTCCTCTCTTCTCCTGTCAGTGCCCACACCGGGTCCCACCAGGTCCTCTTACCAGCTAACCCAAGGCTCAAACCAGCTTAGGAGAGCCCTCAGACCCCTATCAAAGATGTAATGAAAATGACCTTTAAAGTTGCTTTGTTATCACTAAAAACAGGTTACTAAGAATTTAACGTGCCTCACAGGCTTTTCGGGATACTCACTCCCGTCTTCCCCTCTGCGCTACCGGTTCTACTGCTCAAGTTTTTGTTGCAATAAAAATCCCAAACCCCTTTCCCCTTATTCTTTTATATCTCTCCTGCCTCATTCTCAGATCCATGGAGCTGCTCTCACCCTCCGACTTCCAAGTCTTTCCCCTCTGTACCAGGCCCACAGAAAAATCTTAACTGAACTTCTCCAGAAGTCTTCACCATGGATGACTTTAGGACTTTCAGGAAAAGAGTCCCTATAAAAGAGTTCAGTGTAGATAAACTTCCTCTTTTTCTGTTGCCCTGTTCTACTTGGCTACTGGCTGCAAAAATCAGCACTCCTAAGCCTGACACCCCTTTAATAGTTTTTCACACAGTATGTGAACAAGGCCTCTGGCCTTGAGCTGGGGCTTCATAGAGATGGCTATATTTCTAAGATAAAAAATTACCAACTGGGCTCCATGGTAACAGCTGCAGGGGGATAAAAGAAAAGGAAGAAAAAGCTCTCCCCTTTTCATGTGTCCTTGAATAGTTAACTTGCCCACAATAGAGGAAAAAAACAGAAAAAATATCTTCTTTTTGTGAAGTTCTGCAGACTGTGAACTTCTTAGTCCCTTCCCTTTCATGTTGGGTACAAAATTCTGAAACTACCTAAACTTGGGTTTCAGGGAGTTAATTGATTACAACAGAAGCAATGCCGGCTGAATCTGGTTGCAACCAAATAGGACTGTTTCCCTGTCTTCGGTGCTATCTTAGGTGCCTTGCCTTGTCCGTCCCTACAACAGTATAATTCTATATACTTAAACATTGTTTATGTTTTAATGAAATGGTCAACAGATGTGATTAATTGTGTAATGGTGAAGATGTTTCCCAGATTGCTCTATAATGACCCAGGTTCATTTGAAGTTCAAACAGGGGGCCATACAACCCGGTTCCACTGGGAACATATATCTCTTACTTTAGCCATCATATTAAGAAGTGGAGTTGCTGCAGGGGTAGTCACAGGAACCACTGCCCTGGTCCATCGTACACAACAAATAACCCAAATAGAATCAGCAATAGACCAAAACTTAAAGATATTAGAAACCTCCATCACAGTTTGCAGGAATCTTTAACCTCTCTCTCTGAAGTTGTTTTACACAAAAGTCGAGGGTTGGACCTCCTCTTCATGAGAGAAGGGTGCCTTTGTGCTGCATTGATGTAAGAATGCTGTTTTTATGCCGACCATATTGGAGTTGTAAAAAAACCTATGAGTAAAATAAAAGGATGCCTTGAAGAGTGTCAACGAGAGAGAGAGAGGCCCCAAAAGGGTGGTTTGAGTCTTGGTTCACACAGTCCTCCTGGTTATCTACGCTTCTATCAATGCTGGCCTGTCCAATAATAATCTCCATATTATTGCTAACTATAAAACCCTGTTTGCTCAACCGTGTAATTTCTTTTCTCAAAGCTCAAATTGGACAAGTTAAACTTATGGTAATACACCACTAGCAGACATAGAATGTGACACCCCCCAATGATCACTTTTATGATTAAAATTAGCCAGAAGAAGAAGTGGGGAATGAAAGGTTAATAAAAAAGGTATTTGTAACTTCCTGTTTTTCTGTATGCTTAACAAAACACTGTTGAAATATTGAGAACTGTTTGCTAATCTTGTTCCCAGATTGTGCTGTCCCCAACTTCCAAATTGCAGAATGTATTCCCTCACCCGGTTACACGCAAACCGCCCACTCGCTCTGACCCATCAAGAAATTTCCGTCCCTACCCTCTCCAAGGAAAGTATATAAGCTCTGCTTAAGCTGTTCTCAGGGCTCTCTGCTCTATTATTGTGAGCTCTGAGCCCCAGCATGCTGGACCCCCAATAAACCCCTTGCTGTGGCATGAGACACTCTGAGACACATGAGTGTTTCTTCCACCATTTCTGGGAGCAATATTTTGAAGACATATAAATGGGTATTGGGGGTACAAAGAGGTATACACTCTGTCAATGAATATAGAGATAATGCATGAATAGACCATAAGTGATTAAATAATATAACTGGTTCCACATTAAATAACGGATTGAATTGATATCTGAAAATATATAAGAAATCTTATATTGATATACAATTATTCATTCCAACCAATTATACATCTAATATTAATATTAGGGCTACGGTTTATCATTAAGATATGTTTGTTTTGCTACAAAGTGATTACGGAAATCGAAAATAATGTGTTTGGAAAGAGTCAGTCACAATGCTGGCAATATGTGAACAAGGCCATGTGGGAGTGTTTTCATTTTAATTGTGGTCATTTGTGTGGCGGTTGGAAGAAATGACTGGGTCCACCTGGGCTTGAACTCTGGTGTGATTCCCCTTAGAGACTGAGTTCTAGAACCGACCTCAGAGAAGTATTGCCATGAATTGTTTTGGGATTTCAGGAGGTCACGGATAAGAGTCGCCCTTGGAAACTGAGATCTAGGCCCAGGGTGGCTTTCCACAGAGCACTGGGAATCTCAGCCAGGATATCACTTGATTGTATTCTGAAAGACATGGCAAATAGTTGAGAGTCAAAAAACACATGGACCTCACATTGTAGGCCTCAATAGGACTGGCTTCATGTGACACTTTGGCCACTATTTGGGAAGCCTTGCCTGTGAGAGTTCTCCAGAGCTTTCATTGAAATGAGTTTCTTCACCATTTAACGGTTCCTGAATATATTGAAAACAACAGTGCTTGCAACATCATCCTAGAAAAATGGCCAGATAAATACCATGAAATTTTTGAAATTCCCATGACCTGGTGGCACTGGAGAACTTTTGGATGTGCTGTTGCTGATCTTGAGTATGCCAGACAGTGCGTTGATTGACTGGGTTTCATGAAAATGGTGTAGAACAGAGATGCCAGTAATTTGGAGCCTGCTGAGTAGTGGGCCTAGAACAGTGGTGGGAAGGTGTGTGATAAAACATGTGGTGGGGCAAGGTGGATCTGCCTTTGGCTTCCATATGGCTTGTTACTGACATGGTGCAGCCAGCAGACCCTTCTTTGTAAAGGCATCTTGTTATATGGAGAGGTTTCAGGGCATTGTTCAGAATCAGGTTGCTATGGTCAAGGGGGCAAGCTATGTGGGATAGAAGCATGGTTGGTGCATTGTCCTGCAGACCCTGACCCACCACTCGTGACAGAAATCCCTCCAGTACTGTGTCCCAGTTGAACTCCATGTATTTATTAAAGCAAATACCAAACTCCCAGTGCAGCAGCAAGAAACACCACGAAAATTGGACGATGTCCATATGGCTTCACAGTCCACACTCGGAGACACTTAGCCCCCAGTGTCCACAGGTTACCTACAAAGAGAGAATTCAGCACTGCTGCCTCATTTTCATTGGAAAATAAGAAACAATTTCCTCCATGTCACATAGATGCAAACCCAGCTTTGATGGTCTAAGTACAAAGAAAGCTAAAGCTTCTGACAACAACATATATTTCAAGGGCCCAACCTCAGAGGTAGTTTCTCAAGAAGTCTTTAGGCCAGCAGAACTTCATGTTTGTGTTTACCCTTTCTCTTTCTTTTCGAAAATCATCTACCACCTCCATCAAGTGAGAATAATGATCCTTTGGGTCAAATGAATTCTTCCAAGCCATGCACAGGCTAGCCCATAGGTGCTTGGGTTTTCTCTTGACTCCAATTCACATAGAGAATCTAAATGCCACAGTCAGAAGGCCTAAAATTGAAGAAGTGGAAAAGTATTAATGGCAGACCTATTTGATCACTCCTGGCTCACAGTAAGGGTGTCCAGGCAACCCTGACTTTAGGCAAATGAGGGTTAAGGGAGCTTATTTTGGACACTCTCTTGGGCTGCGCCCCTAATGGAAAACTCCAGCCAAAGGTTATGATGAGTGTCTATATGGAAGAAGATTAGGGCCGTGTGGATTGTTTTGGTGGACCCAGTCATTTCTTCCAACCACCACACAAATGACCACAATTAAAACCAAAACACTCAACACTCATTTGACCCAAAGGATCATTATTCTCACTTGATGGAGGTCAAAAACCTTACAGAGAAAGGCGAGAGACTTCATCAACAATGACTGTAATTTTTGCCATTTTGATTTTGTATGCACACATGAGATTTTTCTTTACATCCATCAGGTGTTGGGAATCTACGCCACAGCCTCACACAGGGTCAAGAGGCTGATTCAGACACATCCCTTTCCAAAGCAGTTAAGTAAAGTGCCACAGGTGATGCCCATTTATTTCCATTTGAAAACTGGTTTCATCAGGCTTCAAAAAGGGGTGGCCTGAGGCAAAGTCCTTCCTGACATTCAGGGCACAAGAACAATAGGTAAATAAAAGGCACAAAGCAGAGTTTCTCCACTGAGACTTTAGTGGTCACACTGATATCTGAGTTTTCTGAGATGCTCGCCATTCCCTTCAGCTATCCAGTACATGGCCTTATCACAGAGCTTGGAGGTGGTAAATATCTGGGACAGAAAACCATGAGCCTATTCTGGAGTGTAGCCAGAATTCAGGAAGAAAACAGGAACTTAGGAAATTTGTAGGTGTTGCTCTTTGATAAGGCAAGCCACAGTCCATTCATAAATTACACAGGATTGATGCTGGTAAGCTTTCTACTAGACAGGACACATCCATTGATGCATTCTCTTTTCTAATGTCTACAACCACAGACACATTGGGAAACACAGACATAGAAACACTTGCCTTGTCAAACGACTAAATAGAAACAGTTCACTCCAAACCAAACAAAGCGCCTTTCCTACCTTTTCTCAGAACATGAGACAAAACCACAAATGCACAACTAAAACCACAAATGCATCTCCTTTCCCCAAGTAGGTCTGTGACTATTCGGAGTGTACTCCCACTGGCGAGCCTTACTATGTTCCTCTGAAATGGCCTGTCCTGTCTCAGATATGGTCTCCTTGGCCAACTCTGAAAATGTCAGGAGCCCGCGGTGAGCCACTACTTGCTTTCTCTGGAAAGGCCAGTCTTCAAAGCTTTCCTGGCATTTGGCCATCCTCACATCAGTAGATACCAAGAAAGACTGACTCTGTTTTTGGAATATCCAAACAAGTGAGCCCACTGGGACTGGGACTGGCTCTGGGTGCCTGGCTTCCTATATCGCAATTTCAGAGAGTTCCATCACCAAGGAAGGTCACTTTCTTCAGGAACTGAATGAGGTCACTGCCTTTGCAACCACTTTGTTTACAGTTGCTTCCAAGGGTCCCATGAGATGGATGCTGCCCCTATTTCCCATGACACTTTCAGAAGTTAGAGTGGTATGTCACCCATAGGCACCCATGAACAGCTCTCCACACAGGCCTGGATTGGTCCATCTTCTGTACATTAAGAACAGAGAGGCTGATTCAAACACAACCCCTCATCCAGACAAGGTTGTTTTCCATGGAAGATGACTTTTGCTCTCTCAGGTCCTTTATAGCTGCCTACATCTTCTCCAGGGATAATTTCTGCATGGACCTTTGAGGTTTTCAGCAGGTTGTATATCCCCTACATTCCTTATTGTAAGATCAACACTGTCCCTGCTCTTCTATTAAGTTAGAATGTGGGAACAGTATATGGTTTGGGTTAATAACATGTTCGATTGGGGTTAGGAATCATTTTGCTGGATGAATAATGGTATTGAAAACCTGTGATATTTATAAGAATATAGAGGTGAAATATATGTATGAAAACAGAAATCTAAGTAAGATTTGAAGCCCAAAAAGGGATTGGGCCCTTGATTGGGAGACTTAGCTTTGAATTATGTTCTGCACAGATGTCTCAGATGAATCAATACACAATGGCATCGGACCTTGTACCTTGGATGATTGAATGTTGAAGAGATCTTCCATTCAAAAAAGGATAGTCAGTAAGATTTGGGAGATAGTCGGTAGACTCAGAGAGAAGAGAGAGTATAGGATTTGGACAAAAAGTTGTCTAGCAATTGGGTTTCAGGTAGAGAGTGAATGTAAATGTCAGCACAAATGCACAGTCAAAATGATTAACTGGGAACTTATGAAGGAAAGCAGATATCAATAGAGACATTAGGATGTCAGGCAAAGTTTAAAGTGAGTGATAGGATTAGACATTTTCAACAGGGTTGACTTTGAATATATAACCTTAGAAAGAAACAAATATGTAGTCAACAATTGGATTGACATTTGAGAGCATTAGGCAACATGGACATGGATGTTTTTAGAAATCCATGCTCACTTTAAATTTAGGCCTTGGAGAATCATAAGTGTGACCTTTACTTTATTTTCCAGAATATTACTGTGATAAAATATATATGTAGATCAGGTGACATGAGTATTTCTTCCACCATTTCTGGGAGCAATATTTTGAAGACGCATAAATGAGTATTGGGAGTACAAAGAGGTGTACCATCTCACTATGAATATAGAGATAATGCAAGAATAGACCATACTGAGAATAAATAATATAATTGGTCCACTTTAAATAACGGACTGAATTGATATCTGAAAATATACAGGAAATCTTATATTGATATACAATCATTCATTCCAACCAGTTATACTTCTAATGGTAATATTAGGGTTATATTTTATCATGAAGAGTGAATGAGTTTGGCTTCAAAAGTGATTATGAAAATAGAAAATAATGTGTTTAGAAAGAAGTCTCATGAAAAGTCTTGTCAAGAAACATGGAGGAATATATGTGTTCTGAAGAAGGAAGTTATTAAAAGTGAAACAAGTGCCTATAAATTTGCTAACTTGTGTATGAAATATATATCTTATAATGGGCATAAACTGAAGAAATAGTAATGTACCGGTGTTGACTAAAAATGAACATCAAAATACATATCATGTTCCTTAATAATCTACTTGCATTGATGTGAAACTGGGTCAGTTACTGTAGAAATATTAGGATTCGTATGCACCATTCACTGAAGTTAGTTTTCAGTTCTAGGAAACAAATATGTATTTCAGGTGGATGAATATTTCTGAGAATAATCTTTTGAAAATTTGATTATAAATCCACATACATGAATACGAATGAATTTAGGGAGTGTACAATAAGACACATATATTTCATATTTTGAAAAATTCGAAGAGTGTATATATATATATATATATATATATACATATATATATATATACATATATATATATACATATGTATACACACATATGTATACACACATACGTATATACACACACACACACACACACACATTGAAAAGTAGCAATATATATGCCAATCGAAATTCATCATGAAATGTATATCATCCACTGATCCAAAAATATTCATTATACTGAACATGATTTTATTTATCATGTTGTTCATCTAAGAAGTTCACCCATAGGTTAAATTTTCAGTTCCAACTGTGTTTAGGAGGAGCGATCTCTTCTCCCAATTTGTATCTGCCAAGTCAGCCACCTCACAAGAATGTACATGTGATAACAGGTACGATTCTATATGTGCATATGAAATTACATGTGCTGAATTGGCTACAGAGAAAGGCAGAGAGGAATTCACCTATTTGTTTCCTTTAAAAATACATGGATCTTCTATTTCTCTCTTTTGGGTTCTGTAGTTTTCATTGAATAAGTCTTTCACCTCTTTTGTTAGGTTGATTCCCAAGTATTTTATTTTATTTTATTTTTTGAGGATATTGTGAATGGAGTGTTTTTACTCATTTCGGATTCAGAAGTTGTGTCACTGATACACAGAAATGCCTTTGATTTATGCGTGTTGATTTTATATCCTGCCACTTTTCTGAATTCATTGATTAGTTCTAGTAGGTTTTTGAAGACCCTTTTGGGTCTTCTAGGTATAGAATCATGTCATCCGCAAACAGTGATAATTTAAGTTCTTTTCCTATTTTTATGCCTTTAATTTCTTTCGTCTGTCTAATTGCTCTGGCCAGTGTTTTGAGAACTATTTTGAATAGAAGTGGTGATAGAGGGCATCCCTTTCTTGTTCCTTATTTTAGAGGGAATGCCTTCAATTTTTCTCCATTCAGAATGATGCTAGCCTGAGGCTTAGCATAGATAGCTTTCACAATGTCGAGGAAAGTTCCTGTTATCCCTAGTTTTTCTAATGTTTTGAATATAAAGGGATGCTGTACTTTGTCGAATGCTTTTTCTGCATCTATCGAGATGATCATATGGTTCCTATCTTTAAGTCTATTTATGTGGTGAATAACATTTATTGATTTCCGTATATTGAACCATCCTTGCATCCCAGGGATGAATCCTACTTGATTATGGTGCACAATTTTTTTGATGTGTCTTTGTATCTGATTCACCAGAATTTTATTGTGGATTTTTGCATCTAGGTTCATCAGAGATATTGGTCTGTGGTTTTTTTTCTTTGAGGTGTAATTGTCTGGTTTTGGAATTAGGGTGATGTTGGCCTCATAGAATGAATCTGGCAAAGCTCCCTCTTTTTCCACTTCCTGAAATAACTTGAAAAGTATTGGTATTAATTCTTCTTTAAAGGTTTTGTAAAACTCTGCTGTATACCCATCCGGTCCTGGCCTTTTCTTGGTTGGTAGTCTTTTGATTGCTTCTTCAATCTCATCCATTGATATTGGCCTGTTCAAATTATGTGTATCCTCCTGACTCAGTCTGGGCAAATCATAGGATTTAAAAAATTTATCGATGTCATCACTCTATTCTATTTTATTGGAATATAGGTTTTCAAAATAATTTCTAATTGTCTTCTGTATTTCTGTAGCATCTGTTGTGATCTTGCCTTTTTCATCCCGTATGTTAGTAATTTGAGTTCTCTCTCTTCTTCTCTTCGTTAGCATGGATAAGGGTCTGTCGATCTTATTTATTTTTTCGAAGAACCAACTTTTAGTTTTGTCATTTTCTTCAATAGTTTCTTTTGTTTCAATTTTGTTGATTTCCGCTCTGATTTTAATCATTTCTTGCCTTCTACTACATTTGCTGTTGTTTTGTTCTTCCTTTTCTAGGGCTTTGAGATGAAGTGTGAAATCTTAGTAGATGGAAAAGTATACCCTGTTCATGGATAGCAGAACTAACATCATCAAAATGGCGATATTACCAAAAGTTCTCTATAGATTTTAATGCAATGCCAATCAAAATTCCACCAGCATTTCTTGTAGAAATAGAGAAAGCATTCATGAAATTCATATGGAAAAATAAAAGACCCAGAATAGCAAAAGCAATTCTAAGCAGGAAGTGTGAATGAGGCGGTATAGCGATACCAGATTTCAAACTATATTACAGAGCAATTGTAACAAAAACAGCATGGTACTGGTACCAAAACAGGCGGGTGGACCAATGGTACAGAATAGAGGACACAGAAACCAATCCACAAAGCTACAACTATCTTATATTTGATAAAGGATCTAACCAAAACAGGCGGGTGGACCAATGGTACAGAATAGAGGACACAGAAACCAATCCACAAAGCTACAACTATCTTATATTTGATAAAGGATCTAAAAGCATGCAATGGAGGAAGGATAGCATCTTCAACAAATGGTGTTGGGAAAACTGGAAATCCATATGCAACAAAATGAAACTGAATCCCCTCCTCTCGCCATGCACAAAAGTTAACTCAAAGTGGATCAAGGAATTAGATATCAAATCAGAGACTCTGCGTCTGATAGAAGAAAAAGTTGGCTCCGATCTACATATTGTGGGGTCAGCCTTCAAATTCCTTAATAGGACACCCATAGCACAAGAGTTAATAACAAGAATCAACAAATGGGCTTACTTAAACTGAAAAGTTTTTTTCTCAACAAGAGAAACAATAAGAGAGGTAAATAGGAAGCCTACAACATGGGAACAAATTTTTACTCTTCACACTTCAGATAAAGCTCTAATATCCAGAGTATACAAAGAACTCAAAAAAAATTAGAGAATAATATAAAAAAATAACCCAATCAACAAATGGGTCAAAGATCTGAACAGACATTTCTCAGAGGAAGACATACAATCAATCAACAAGTACATGAAAAAATGCTCACCATCTCTAGCAGTCAGAGAAATGCAAATCAAAACCACCCTAAGATACCATCTCACTCCAGTAAGATTGGCAGCCATTAGGAAGTCAAACAACAACAAGTGCTGGTGAGGATGTGAGGAAAAGGGTACTCTGGTACATTGTTGGTGGGACTGCAAACTGGTGCAGCCAACTTAGAAAGCAGTATGGAGATTCCTGGGAAGGCTGGGAATGGAACCACCATTTGACCCAGGCATTGCCCTTCTCAGTCTATGCCCTGAAGACCTTAAAAGAGCATACTACAGAGATAATAGCACATCGATGTTCATAGCAGCACAATTCACAATTGCTAGACTGTGGAACCAACCCAGATTCCCTTAAATCGATGAGTGGATAAAAAAAATGTGGCATTTATACACAATGGAGTACTACACAGCACTAAAAAATGACAAAATCATGGAATTTGCAGGGAAACGGATGGCATTAGAGCAGATTATGCTTAGTGAAGCTAGCCAATCCCTAAAAAACAAATTCCAAATGTCTTCTTTGATATAATGAGAGCAACTAAGAACAGAGCAGGGAGGAAGAGCAGGAAGAAATGATCAACATTAATCAGAGACATGAGGTGGGAGGGAAATGGAGAGAAAAGTGAAATTGCATGGAAATGGAGGGAGACCCTCAATGTTATACAAAATTATATATAAGAAGTTGTGAGGGCAAGGGGAAAATAAACAAGTAGGAAAATGAATTATAGAAGATGGGGTAGAGAGAGAAGATGGGAGGGGAGGGGAGGGGAAGGTGATAGTAGAGGATAGGAAAGGTAGCAGAATACAACAGATACTAATAGGGCATTATGTAAAAATGTGGATGTGTAACCGATGTGATTCTGCAATCTGTATTTCAGGTAAAAATGGGAGTTCATAATCCACTTAATCTAATATATGTAATACAAGATGTCAAGAGCTTTGTAATATTTTGAACAACCAATAAAAAAAAAACATGGAGAATTATTTCAACAAAAAATTGACTAGATTTTTAACTCCTACCCTGTATAATGCAAAAGGCAAGTCCAACTATACACTATGCCTTGTCTGAACTGCATGTATTTATATTCTGTTTGGGTTATTTTTCTCCATCATATTAGAATTATTAGTCAGAGTCTAGTACGGTATGGGTTAGTTTCAGGGATTCAGTATTTTGAATGGAAAATAGGAAAATAAATCCAATGTGTATGTGAATATGTGCTACACAAAAATCTTCCCACTCTCATCCAGAAAAATGCCTTGACTTTACCTTCGCCCCAAGTAAAACACAATTAGAATGGAAGAGTTAGAAAATCTGTGAATACATATCTGGAATGGAATATGCTCAAGAGTTCACAACCTTGAAGGTGGTAGAGGAGTTTCCAAAAGTTAGGAACAGATAAATACTCCACAAAAATGGAGCTCTGCTGGACTAAAGACTTCTTGAGAAACTGTCTCTGAGTTTGGGCACTTGAAATATTTGTTGTTGTCAGGAGCTTTAGCTTCCTTTGTAGAGAGACCATCAAAGCTGGGTATGTGTCTAAGTGACCTGGAGGACATGGTTTCTTATTTTCTAATGAACATGAGGCAGCAGTGCTGAATTCTCTCTTTGTAGTTAAACTGTGGCCACTGGGGGCTAACTCTTTCGGTGTGGACTGTAAAGCCATTCGGTCATCCTCCACTTGTCGTGGTGTTTCTTGCTGCTGCAATGCGAGTTTGGTATTTGCTTCACAAAATACAAGGAGTTCAACTGGGACACAGTTCTAAAGGGAGTTCTGTCATGTGCGGTGTTTCAGGGTCTGCAGGATAATGCACCACCCAGGCTTCAATCCCACATAGCTTGCATCCTTGACCATAGCAATCTGATTCTGAACATTGCCCTGAAAACTCTCCATATAACAATATGCGTTTACATAGAAGGGTGTGCTGGCTGCACAATGTCAGTCACAAGCCATTTGGAAGCCAATGGCAGATCCACATGGCCCCACCACAGATATTTTCTCACACACCTGCACACCACATCTCAAGGCCCACTTCTCATCAGGCCCCAACTTACTGGCATCTCTGTTCTTACACCATTTTCATGGTCATGGGAATTTCAAAAATTTCATGGTATTTATCTAGCCATTATTCAAGAATGATGTTGGAGGCATTGTGGGTTTAAATTCATTCAGGAATCATTAAATGGTGAGGTAGCTCATTTCAATGAAAGCTCTGGAGAAATCTCAGAGGCAAGGCTTCCCAAATAGTGGCCAAAAGGTCACATGAAGCCAGGCCTATTGCTGTCTACAATGTGAGGTCCATGTGTGTTTTGACTCTCATCTGTGGCTGCTATGTCTTTCAGAATAAAACCATGTGATATCCTGGCTGAGATTCCCAGTGCTCTGTGGAAAGCAAACGTGGGCCTAGATCTTGGTTTCCAAGGGCGACTCTCATGCGTGGCCAACTAAAATCCCAACACATTTCATGATTATACTTCTCTAAGGTCAGTTCCAGAACTCAGTCTCTAAGGGGAATCACACCAGATTTCAGCCCAGGTGTACCCAGTCATATCTTCCAACTACCATCCAAATGACAACAATTAAAACCAAAACACTCCCACATGGCCTTCACCTTCTTCCATATATACACTCTCATCCTAAGCTCTGTCTGAAGGTTTCCATGAGCGGTGAAGTCCAAGACAGTGTCCAAAATAAGCTCCCTTGCCCCTCATTGGCTAAAGTTATGGTGGCCTGGACACCCTTCCTGTGAACCAGGTGTGATCAAATAGGCCTGCCCTTAATACGCCTCTGCTTCTGCAATTTGAGGCATACTGACTGTCAGGTATAGATTTTTTATGTGAATTGGAGTCATGAGAAAACCCAAGAACCTATGTGCTTGACTCTCCAGGGCTTTGAAGAACTCATATGACACAAAAAAACCCTAATCTCACTTGATGGAGGTCAGGAGCCTTACAGAGGAAGGCGAGAAACTTCATGCACAGGGACTGCTCTTTTGGCCATTCTGGTTATGGATTCACACACGGAATGATCCATCAGGTGATGAGAATCTAAGCCACAGCCTCACACAGGTCCAATAGGCTGATTCAGACACATCCCTTTCCAAAGCAATTAAGCAAAGAGCCACTGGTGATGCCCATTTATTTCCATTTGAAAACTGTGTGCTTCAGGCTTCACAAAGGTGTGGCCTGAGACAAAGAGCTTCCTGACATTCTGGGCAAATGAAAAATAGGTAAGCAAATGGGCCAAAGCAGGGTTTCTCCACTGAGACTTTACAAGTCACACTGATGTCTGAGTTTTCTGAAATGCTCCAATTCCCATATATTAAATTATGTAGAGACATTAATGAACAAGAGCACGTTGTGGCAGCTGCAGTAAAACAGGATTTAGAACAAGGGCAAGTCGTGGCAGCTGCAGTAAAACAGGCTTTAGATGCCAGGACAAGAACATGCTACAATTGTGAACAAACAGGACATTTTAAAAGGAATTGCCCCATAGGAAGAGGGTTTAACAAAACTAGGTATCAAAGGAGTAGAATACGGGGTATTTGCCCACAATGCCATAGAGGGAGACATTGGGATAATGAATGCCATTCTCAAACTACGATAGAGGGTAGTACATTATCAAAAAACGAACAAGGACCAGGTGTTTATCCACGATATCGTGGAGAAAGTCATCAGGTTACGTTGCCAGAAAATGGACAGGGGGACCCAATGCTCTGGGGCCCCAAACCACAAATATACGGAGCATTGGAGGAATGCAGCAACCCCATCAGGGTAGTGCCCAGGACACATTGTCCATCAGATCCCTCAACAGACAAACCAGAGGGAGTGCAGGGTTGGACATCTGCACCTCTGTAAGAGCAGTACTAACTTCAGAGATGGGAGTTCAAATCATTCTCTCAGGGGTAAAAGGACCTCTTCCCCAAGGAGCAGTAGGCTTATAATTGGGATGCAGCTCTTCTACTCTAAAAGGACTTATGATAAGTCCTGGGGTAATTGATCCTAATTATGAAGGTGAAATAAAAATTATAGCCAGTTCTCCAAAGGGTATATCAGTAATTTCATCAAGAGACAGAATAGTACAGTTACTAATAATACCAAGCCTACATGATAAATTTTCCAGTCATGCTGTAGAAAGAGGTTCCAAGGGATTAGGCTCCACAGTTGTAGATTGGGCTATGTTTTCTCTAAATTTAGATTCTCGCCCCATGCTAAAATTAAATATTCAAGGACATGAATTTAATGGGCTACTGGATACAAGTGCAGACATTAGCATCATCTCTCCTTAAGAATGGCCAAAACATTGGCCATTACAACCATCCACTCAAACACTTCAAGGCCTAGGATTGGCAACTAATCCCCATAGAAGAGCAATGGTATTATTTGGAAGGATCCTGAAGGATGTGAAGGAACTATACAACCATATGTATGGATCATCTTCCCGTAAATTTATGGGGATGAGATGTCCTAGATCAATTAGGTTTGAAATTAACAAATAACAACAATCAAAATGTACCCACAATTATGGTTAGACAAGGTTTTAGGAAAGGAAAAAGATTAGAAAAACAATATCAAGGTATAGCAGCCCCAATACCAGTAGATCAAGGAACAGACAGAAATGGGTTGGATTTTAAGAAAGGGCCACTAAGACAATAAAAATTACTTGGAAATCAGAAAGACCAGTATGGGTTCCTCAGTGGACCCTGACTAAAGAAAAGGTACAAGCAGCCAATGATCTGGTCAAACAACAATTACCAGAAGGACATATACAACCATCTATATCTCCCCATAATACTCTCATTTTTGTCATCAAAAAGAAGTCTGGTAAATGGAGATTGTTGCAAGATTTAAGAGGCATTAATAATGAGATGGTTATTATGGGACATGCTCATTCGGGGATTCCTCAATTGTCTGCTTTGCCAAAACTTGGTGTGATTTATTTATAGATATTAAAGTTTTTTTTTTTTTTTCATTTCCAATTCATCCTTAGGATAGTCCACGTTTTGCATTTACTAACATTTACTAACCCTGCACTGAATCATGAAGGTCCTGATCAGAGATACAAATTGAAAGTACTCTCTCAAGGGATGGCTAACAGCCCAACTATGTGTAAAATTTATGTTAACGAAGTAATCCAGCCACTTAGAAATCAAAATCCTGAACTACAAATATTTCACTATATGGATGATGTATTATTAGCACAGAAAGCTAAAAACACATTGCTAGAATGTTATGCCACACTTAAAAACTTATTAAAAATATAAACTTGAGATAACAATAGATAAAGTAGAATTAAATTTTCCAATTAATTATTTAGGAGTTCAATTATCCTCAACCATGGTCTGTCCACCAAAAATTCAAGTATGAATAGATCAACTCAAATCACTTAATGATTTTCAAAAGTTATTAGGAGACATAAATTGGATAAGGCCTTATCTAGGTATATGCACAGTAGAGTTGAAACCTTTTTTGATATCCTAAAAGGTCCATCAGATCCAAATTCACCCCGCATGTTAACGCCTGAAGCAAGAAAGGCATTAAAAATTATTGAAACATATATGGAAAATATGCATTTGGATAGAATTGATATAAGTTTGCCTTTATTATTTATTGTACTACCAACAAAAAATATTCCTACAGGAGTATTTTGGCAAGAAGCTCCATTATTATGGATATATTTATCTTATTCTCCTAACACTATTCTTACTCGGTATACTGAGGCTGTAGGACAATTAATACTGAAAGGAATAAAAGCAGCAAAGGGAGTGTTCAGAATTTCTCCCAATAAAATTATTACTCCATATACTCTGAATCAAATTGATGAGTTAGTTAATGAGTTAAATACTTGGGCAATAATCATGTGCAAATCTAATGTTTCATTTGATAACCACTTACCATCTAACCCTTTAGTGTCTTTTTGATCATCGCATCCTGTAATTTTTCCAAAAATGACAAGAAAAATACTTATCATGAATGCTCCAAATATATTCACTGATTGGTCAAATAATGGTACAGCAGCAATAGTTACACCTGATCAAACATTTACATTTCTAGTACCCAAACAAACATCTCAAAAGGTCAAGCTTAATACAGTATTACAAGCTTTTGTGATGTTTAAGTATTCTGTATTTAATTTATTTTCCGATAGTCAGAATATAGTTAATGCTATAGTATCCCTTGAAGATGCTGGTAGGATTTCCCCTTCCTCTACTGTTTTCTCTTTGCTTTCCACTATACAAAGTCTAATCTTGGACAGAAAAGATCTGTTCTTTATAGGAAATATCAGAACACATACACAATTGCCTGGAGCCCTTAGTTTGGACAATGATTTAGCAGATAAAACTACATATGACATACACATTTTCTCTAAAGTTGAAGAAGCTACAAATTTTCATAAAAATTTCCATGTCAATGCTTATAGTTTACAAAAGTGCTTTAAAATAACTAAGGAACAAGCTAGACAAATAATAAAACAATGTCAAAATTGTGTGACCTTTTTACCACAAGTTAATCTTTGAGTCAATCCTAGAGGATTGATACGTAACCATATTTGGCAGATGAACGTCACAAACTTGCCAGAATATGTAAAATTAAAATTTTTGCATGTTACAGTTGATACTTCTTCTGGATTTTTGATGGGCTCCCTTCTTGTCGTAGAAAAAATCTAAAGATGTTATAGCTCATTGCTTACAAAATGTTGCCACAGTGGGTGTTCCAAAACAGTTAAAAACAGATAATGCCCCTGGTTATACTTCTACCTCTTTTAAACAATTTTGCTCATCATCTGGCATCACTCATATAACAGGAATCCCATACAATCAGCAGGGACAAGGCATAGTTGAAAGAGCACATCAAACTATTAAAACACACTTACTAATGCAAAAAGAAGGAATTGGGAAGGGGTATATATTCCCCAAAAATAATCTTAAAATAACCCATTTTACTCTAAACTTTTTAAATTTGGATTCATCAGGGCTTAGTGCTGCAGAAAGGCATATATGTCCAAAAAATGTGCATAAGCCCAAGGTATTTGGAAGGATATTCTAACAGGACAATGGAAAGGTCCTGACCCAGTAACTGTCTGGAGTCAGGGGTCTGTTTGTGTGTTTCCAAAGGGAGAACAGGAGCCGAATTGGATTTCAGAGAGATTAACTAAAGAGATTTCTACAGACCAAAAAGAAGATGATTTGGCTCAAATCAATTACAGCTGATATCCAGATCTCCAGTTGGCTATTCTTACATCTGTGAGAGAACCAGGATGTTTTTTTCAATATCTATTTTATTATTGCCCTTTCCCATCTCATGAAGTTCTATTTTGTTTTTTGAGCTCATACAGACCTAGGTTAATGTTTTACTGATCAGTTCTATTTTTGGACTATAGAGTTCTTAGACATTGCAATGGAGATGTCACCTGTAAAAAGTTATAAAGCCTTTACTATTATGTTATGTGTTGTATGCATTATATTATGTGTGCACACTTGTGTTTTGCATTATATGTTTGAATGTACATATCCATATATCATATATGATGAGGGCTTATGAAAAAAATGGATCCAAATTTTTTTTTTATTCACGTGATGTAAATATTTTAATTTAAATTGGGTAAACACCTGTTGAGGATTGTTTTAAAATGTGAACAAAAAGGGAGGTTAACAGATCTGTTTGTTTACTTTAACCTTTCCTTTTCATTATATTTAATAATTCTCTTCGAGACAATGTAAATTGTTAAGAAAATTGTTTTCTTTTAGTGCCTTCTGGAATGTTACATAATTTTTTCTTTAGGCATTATTGCCAGAATTCCTATCTTTATCCCAGTGCCTGTGAAGACAAAAATAAAACCAATCTACAGCTTCTGCAATAGCCATCACTGAACTGCTTTTAGAACTTGCCTGGACTATGTATCCCTTGTATGCATTGTGAACTCACCTGCATGCATTGTGAACTATCTGTTGGTGCAGCGACTTGTGGTAGTGTTGGGGTATTTCTCTGATGATGTCATCAGTGGTACAATTTTTTCAAAAAGAGCCATGAATTGGCTTGGTGTATCTTACTCCCTTCTGCTTGTTATGGTCGTTCACCTAAAATTTGCGGGCCAACAGAGGTGAGGCAAAGAACCTCACTCCCCAGCTGGTACAAAGACCTCTCCACAGGTGTGGCTGTATACTGGACCTGTAGTCAGTGACGGGTAAGATCCAATTGCAATGGTACCAACCTAAGACAGGAGGCTGACACCTTGAGGTCAGCTCATTCAATAATGGGTAAGGACCATATGTACTATTGGACAACCTAAGGCAGGCATGGTCCCTAAGCCACATGCTTGTTGTTTAAACAGAGAGGGGGAGATGTTGAGAGCCACAGCCCAAGGGGCCAAAGCAAACTTTCAGACTGCCAGCTGATGGTTGGCTCACAGCGGCCCCAGCAACATATAGCTGATTGGCTCCTCTGCAGTGATGCCCATTGGGCTGTTTCCCCACCCTTTCAAACTACCAAGCTGCTCATGGGGGACTTTTTTGGCTCTGCCCAAATTACCCAGTCAATCGACCTCAAGAGCAGGAGGAGTGGGGAGGATGAGAGCTTGTGGGAAGCTGGTGGTGGCAATTGTGCTCTGAGGGTATTTCTTGAGGAGCTATTTTTTTGGCGTGTGTGGTTCTAAAAATAAAGTTAGTTTCTTTTGACAAGTGGCTCCTGAATTGTGCCCAGCCAGACTGTGGCAATCATAAATTGACGGAGAAAAATAACCGAAACAGAATAGAAATACAAGCAGTTCAGAGAAGGCATGGTGTATAGCTGGATTTACCTTTTGTATGATAAAGGGTAGGTGTTATAAATCTAGTCAATGTTGAATTGAAATAGTTCTCCGTGTGTTTTAAAGTTAACAGATATGTGAATACCTGTCTCCCTTTATCTGTATCCTATTCAGCACATGTATTTTTGTATGCACAGATAGAATCCTACCTGGTATCACATGTACATTTTTGTGAGGTGGCTGACTTGGCAGATACAAATTGTGAAAAGAGATCACTACTCCAAAACGTTGTTGGAATTGAAAATTATAACTATGGGTGAGCTTCCTAGTTGAACAAGATAATACATAAATCCATGTTCAGTAAAATGAATATTTTTGGATCTGTGGATGATATATATTTCATGATGAATTTCGATTGGCATATATATTGCTACATTTTAATGTCTGTGCGTGTGCGTGTGTGTGTGTGTGTGTGTGTGTGTGTGTGTGTGTATATATATATATAGATATAGATATAGATATAGATATAGATATATACTCTCCAGATTTTTCAGAATATAAAATATATGTGTCTTATAATACAATCCCTAAATGCATTCATATTCATGTATGTGGATTTATAATCAAAAGTTCACAAAATTATTCTCAGAAATATTTATCCACCTCAAATACATATTGTTTCCTAGTATTGAAATCTAAATTCAGTGAATGGTGCATAGAAGTCCTAGTTTTTCTACAGTAACTGACCCACTTTAACATCAATGCAAGTAGATTACTATGGTACATGATGCGTATTTTGACGTTCATTTTTATTCAACACTGTTACATGACTATTTCTTCAGTTTATGCACATAATAGGATATATATTTCATTCACAAGTTTGCAAATTTAAAGGCATTTGTTTCACTTTCTATCACTTCCTGCTTCAGTACACATGTATTCCTCCATGTTTTTTGACTGGTTTTTTCATGAGACTTCTTTTTATTTTAGGTTTCAATAATCACTTTTGAAGCAAAACTCACACACTCTTCATGACAAACCATAACCCTAATATTACCATTAGATGTATAAATGGTTGTAATGAATGTATGTATATAAATATAAGATTTCTGTATATTTTCAGATATCAATTCAATCCATTATTTAAAGTTGGAACCAGTTTTATTATTTATTGACAGTATGGTCTATTCATTCATTTTATCTATATTTGTAGACACAGGGTACACCTATTTGTACACCCAATACTAATTTATACACCTTCAAAATATTGCCCACAAAATTGGTGGAAAAAATACTCATGTCACCTGATCTACATATACACTTTATCACAGTAATATTCTGGACACAAAATGCAAAGTTCACACTTATGATTGTACCAAAGCCTAAATGGAAAGTGAGCATGGATTACTAAAAACAACCAAGTCCAGATTGCCTAATGCTCTCAAATTTTAATCCTATTGGTGCTAAATATTTGTTTCTTCCTAAGATTGTATATTCAACCTCTACCCTGTTGAAAATGTCTAATCCTATCACTCAATTTATACTTTGCCTGATTTCTTAATGTCTCTATTCATATCTGCTTCCCTATATATTTTAGCCAGTTCATCATTGTGACTGACTCTTCACATGTGCTGACATTTACATTCATTCTCTACTGGAAACCCTATTGTTAAAGAACTTTTGGTCCAAATCCTATACTCACTCTTTTTCCTAAACCTACTGGCTATCTTTCTAATCCTACCGACTACCCTTTTTGAGTGAATGTTTTCTTCTACATTCAATCATCCAATTTACAAGGTCCTATGCCATTGTTTATCAATTTATCTGACACATCTGTGCAGAAGGTATTTCAAAGCTAAGTATCCCAATCAAGGGCCCAATGCTCTCCTGGGCTTCAAATCTTACCCAGACTTCTGTATTTATACTTATATTTCACCTATATATTCTTGTAAATATCATAGGTTCCCAATACCATTATTCATCACGCACAATGTTACCTAACCCAAATTGAACCTGTTATTACCCTAACCGTACACTGTTCCCTCAATATAACTTTACAGAAAAGCAGGGACAGAGTTTGTCTTACAATACAGGGTTGTAGGGGATCTTCCACCTGCTGAGAACCTCAAAGGTCCATGCAGAAATGGTCCCTGGAGAAGTTGTAGGCAGCTATGAAGGACCTGAGGGAGGAAAAGTCAACTTTCATGGTAAACAACCTGGTCAGGATGAAGGGAGGTGTCTGAATCAGCCTCTTTCATCTTCATGTAGAGAAGATGGACCAAACCAGGCCTGTGTGGAGAGCTGTTCCCGGGTGCCTATGGTGATATACCATTCTAACTTGTGAAAATGTCACAGGAAGTAGGGACACCCTTCACCTTATGGGACCCTTGGAAGCAACTGTTAGGACAAAGTGGTTGCCAAGGAAGTGACTTCATTCACTTCCTGAAGGAAGTTACCTCACATAACTTCCTTGGTGATGGAACTCTCTAAATTTGGGATTCAGGAAGTCAGGCAACCACAGCCAATCCAAGTCCCACTTGTTTGGGTTAACCAAGGACAGACTCAGTATTTCTTGGTACCTAGTGATGTGAGGATGGCCAAATGCCAGGAAAGCTATGAAGAGGGGCCTTTCCTGAGAAAGCAGGTAGTGGCTCACCACTGGCTTCTGACAACTTCACAGATTTGGCCAAGGAGACCAGAACAGAGACAGCACAGTCCACTTCGGGGCAATATATTATGGCCCACCCATCAGAGGACACTCCAGATAGTCAGAGACCTACTTTGGGGAAGGAGGTGCCTTTTTGAGTGTGGGTGTGAGTTTGTAGTTTTCTTTCATGTTCTGAGAATAGGTAGCAAAGGCAATTTGGTTTGGAGAGGACTGATTCTAGTATGTTCTCTGACAAGGTGAGTGTTTCTATTACTGTGTATCCCACTCTGTCCGTGGTTGTAGTATTAGAAAAAGAACGCATCAATGGATGTGTTCTGTCTAGTAGAAAGTTCCCAGCATTCATACTGCCAATTTATGAATGGACTGTGGCTAGCCTTATCAATGGGCAAAACCTACTATCTTCCTAAGTTCCTGTTTTCTTCCAGAATTCTGGTTACTCTCCAGAATAGGCTCATGGTTTTGTGTCCAAGATATGTACCACCTCCAAGCTCTGTCACATGGCCATGTACTGGATAGCTGAAGGGAATGGCAAGCATCTCAGAAAACTCAGATATCAAGGTGACCAGGAAAGTCTCAGTGGAGAAACCCTGCTTTGGGCCTTTTGCTTGCCTATTTTTCTGTTGCCCTGAAAGTAAGGAAAGTCTTTGGCTCAGGCCACCCCTTTGTGAAGCCTGAAGAAAACAGTATTCAAATGGAAATGGATGGGCATCACCTGTGGCTCTTTGCTTAATTGCTTTGGAAAGGGATGTGTCTGAATCAGCCTCTTGGCCCTGTGTGAAGCTTGGGCTTAGATTGTCAGCACCTGATGGATCTAAAGAACGATCCCATGTGTGCATCCATTACCAAAATTCAAAAAATCAGTCATTGTAGATGAAGTCTCTCACCTTCCTCTGTTAGGTTCTTGACCTCCATCAAGTGTGAATAGGGACTCTTCGGTCAAATGAGTTCTTCAAAGCCCTGCAGATGTGCTAGTGTTTTCTCATGACTACAAACCACATAAAGAATCTATACCTGACAGTCAGTAGGCCTCAAATAGTAGAAGCAGAGCAGTAATAATGGCAGGCCTATTTGATCTCTCCTGGTCCACAGGAAGAGTGTCCAGGCCACACTGACTTTAGGCAAATGAGAGGCAAGGGAGCTTATATTGGACACTGTCTTGAGCTGCACCACTCATGAAAACCTCTAGCCAGAAGTTATTATCAGTGTCTATATGGAAGAAAATGAGGGCTACGTGGGAGTGTTTTGGTTATAATTGTGGTCATTTTTGTGGCAGTTGGAAGAGATGAGTGGGTCCACCAGGGCTTGTACGCTTGGGTAATTCCCCTTATAGACTAAGTTCTGGAACTGACCTCAGAGAAGTATTGCCATGAATTGTGTTGGGATTTTAGGAGGCCACGCATGAGATTCACCCTTGGAATCTGAAATCTAGTCCCAGGTTGATTATCCACAGAGCACTGGGAATCTCAGGCAGGATATCACATGATTTTATTATGAAAAACTTGGCAGCCATAGTGGAGAGTCAAAACACAAATGGACCTCACATTGTAGAGTTCAATGGGGCTGGCTTCATGTGACCTTTTAGCCACTCTTTGGGAAGACTTGCCTGTGAGAGTTCTCCAGAGATTTCATTGAAATGAGCTTCCTCAGCATTTAATGGTTCCTGAATGAATTGAAACCCACAGTGCCTCCAACTTCATCCTTGAAAAATGGCTAGATAAATACCATGAATTTTTTGAAATTCTCATGACCAGGTGGCACTGGAGAAACTTTGGATGTCCTGTTGATGATCATGAGTATATAATACAGTGCCTTTATTGACTGGGTTTCATGAAAATGTTGAATAAAAGTGATGCCAGTAAGTTGGAGCCTCCTGAGTAGTGGGCCTGGAGTAGTGGTGTGCAGGTGTGTGATAAAACATCTGTGGTGGGGTCATGTGGATCTGCTATTGGCTTCCAAATGGCTTGTGACTGACATAGTGTAGCCAGCAGACCCTTATATGTAAATGCATCGTGTTATATGGACATTTTTCAGGGCAATGTTCAGAATCAGGTTGCTATGGTCAAGGGGGCAAGCTATGTGAGATAGAGGCCTGGTTGTGCATTCTCCTGCAGACCCTGACACACCACACGAGACAGAACTCCCTCTAGTACTGTGTCCCAGGTGAAATCCTTGTATTTCAAGAAGCAAATACCAAACTCCCAGTGCAGCAGCAAGGAACATCACGAAAATTGGAGGATGACCAAATGGTTTCACAGTCCACACAGGGAGACACTTAGCCCCCAGTGGCCACAGTTTACCTACAAAGAGAGAATTCAGCACTGCTGCCTTATGTTCATTGGAAAATAAGAAACAATGTCTTTCAGGTCACATAGATGCAGAACCAACTTTAATGGGCTCAGTACAAAGAAAGATAAAGCTCCTGACACCAGCATATATTTCAAGTGCCCAACCTCAGAGGCAGTTTCTCAAGAAGTATTTAGGCCAGCAAAGCTAAATTTTCGTGGAGGGTTTACCCTGTCCATTTCTTTTGTAAACTCCTCCACCACCTCCAAGTTTGTGAACAACTGAGCATATTCCATTCCATATATGTATTCACAGATTTCCGAACTCTTCACCTCTAATTGTGTCTTACTTGGGGCAAAGGTAATGTCAAGGCATTGTTCTGGATGAGAGTGGAAAGATTTTTCATAGCACATAATTACATACACATTGGATACCTTTTCCAATTTTCCATTCGAAATACTGAATGCCTGACACTAACCCATAGCCTACTAGACTCTGACTACTTATCCTAATATGATGAAGAATAATAATCCAAACAGAATAGAAATACAAGCAGTTCAGAGGAGCATGGTGTATAGTTGAATTTGCATTTTTCATTATGTACTGTAGGAGTTACAAATCTAGTCAATATTTTGTTTAAATATTTCTCCATGTGTTTTTAAAGTTAACAAATATGTGAATTCCTGTCTCCTTTTCTCTGTAGCCTATTTGCACATGTATTTTTATATGCACATATAGAATCCTACAAGGTACAACACGTACATTCTTGTGAGGTGGTTGACTTGGCAGATACACATTGTGAGAAGAGATCACTTCTCCTTAACGCTGTTGGAAGTGAAAATTCGACCTCTGGGTGAGCTTCCTAGTTTAACAACATTACACATAAATCCATGTTCAGTAAAATGAATATTTTTGGATCTGTGGATAATATATATTTCTTGGTGAATTTCGATTGGCATATATATTGCTACTTTTTAATGTCTGTGTGCGTGTGTGTGTGTGTATGTGTGTGTGTGTGTGTGTGTGTGTGTGTATATATATATATATATATATATATATATATATATATATATACAAACTCTCCACATTTTTCAAAATATGAAATACATGTGTCTTATTATACATTCCCTAAATTCATTCATATTCATATATGTGGATTTATAATCAACTTTTCACAAGATTATCCTCAGAAATATACATCCACCTGAAATACTTATTTGTTTCCTAGTACTGAAAACTATCTTCAGTGAATGGTGCATACAAATCCTAATATTAATACAGTAACTGACCCAGGTTAACATCAATGCAAATTGATTTTTATGGGACATGATGTGTATTTTGACGTTCATTTTTATTCAAAACTGGTACTTTACTATTTATTCAGTTTATGCACATGATAGGATATATATTTCATCCACAATTTCGCTAATTTAGAGGCATTTGTTTCACTTTCAATCACTTCCTGCTACAGAACACATGTATTTTTTTCATGTTTTTTTACTGGTCTTTTCATGAGACTTCTTTCCAAACACATTATTTTCGATTTTCATAATCACTTTTGAAGCAAAACTCACACACCTTTCATGATAAACCATAACCTTAATTTTACCATTAGATCTATAACTAGTTGGAATGAATGTACGTATATCAATATAAGATTTCTTATATATTTTAAGATATGAATCCAATGCATTATTTAAAGTGGAACTAGTTATATTATTTATTCACAGTATGGTCTGTTCATACATTAGCTCTATATTCATAGACACAGTGTACACCTCCTTGTACCCCCAATACTAACTTGTTACTATTCAAAATATTGCTCCCAGAAATGATGGAAGAATTACTCCTGTCACCTGATCGACATATACATTTTATCACAGTAATATTCTGGACACAAAATGCAAAGGTCACACTTATAATTGTACCAAAGCCTAAATTGAAAGTGAACATGGATTACTAAACACAGCCATGTCCAGGTTGCCTAATGCTCTCAAATAACAATCCAATTAGTGACTACATATTGGTTTCTTCCTAAGATCATATATTCAAATTCAACCCTGTTGAAAATGTCTAATCCTAACACCCACTTTATGCTTTGCCTGATTTCGTAATGTCTTTATTGATATCTGTTTTCCTACATATTTTCTCCGGTTCACCATTGTGACTGACTATTCACATGGGCTGACATTTACATTCACACCTATTCACACCTATTGAAACCCTATTGCTAAAGAATATTTTTTTTCCAAAACCTATACTCACTCTTCTTCCTAAACTTAATGACTGTCTTCCTAATCCTACCGACTATCCCTTTTTGACTGACTTTTCTCTTCTACATTCAATCATCAAAGTAAACATTGGGCGAGCTTCGAAAGAAGAGAGCACCAAAAGACTATCTCATGCAACAGCAAATGGTTTATTGGGGGTCCAGCATGTGGGGGATCAGAGCTCACTTGAATAGAGCAGAGTGCCCTGAGAAGAGCTTAAGCAGAGCTTATATACTTTCCTTGGGGAGGGCAGGGAGCGAGGTTTATTGATGAATAAGGGCGAGTGGGCTGTTTGCGTTCAACCGGGTGAGGGAGTACACTCTGCAGTTTGGCAGTTCGGGACAGGACATTCTGGGAACAAGATTAGCAAACAGTTCTCGAGATTTCAACAGTGTTTTGTTAAGCATACAGAAAAAAAAGTGACAAGTACGTATTTTATTAACCTTTCATTCCTCACTTCTTCTTCTGGCTGCTTTTAATCATAAAAGTGATCATTGGGGGGTGTCACATTCTATGTCTTCTAGTGGGGTATTACCATAAGTTTAACATGTCCAATTTGAGCTTTGAGAAAAGAAATTACATGGTTGAGCAAACAGGGTTTTATAGTTAGCAATATTATGGAGATTATTTTGGACAGGCCAGGGTTGTTAAAAAGTAGTCAAACAGGGGGACTATGTGAACCAAGACTCAAACCACCCTTTTTTGTCCTCTCACCCTCTGATTGACGCTCTTCAAGGTGTCTTTTTAACTTACTCATAATTTTTTTTACAACTCCATTATGCTCGGAATAAACACAACATTCTTCCCAGGAAGTGACTAGTACCTATTTTATTCATCTTTCACTACCGACTATCCCTTTTTGACTGGATGTTTTCTTCAACATTCAATCATCCAAGGTACAAGGTCCTATGCCATTGTATTTTGATTAATCTGACACATCTGTGCAGAACCTAATTCAAAGCTAAGTATCCCAATCAAGGGCCCAATGCTCTTCTGGGCTTCAAATCTTACCTAGATTTTTGTTTTCATACATATATTTCACCTATATATTCTCATTCATATCGCAGGTTTCCAATACCATTATTCAACCAGCAGAATGATTCCTAACCCAAATGAAGCATGTTATTAACCCTAACCATACAATGCTCACTCTATCTAACATTGCAGAACAGCAGGGACAGAATTGGTCTTACAATACAGGAATGTAGTGGATCTTCCACCTGCTGAAAACCTCAAAGGTCCATGCAGAAATGATCCCTGGAGAATATGTAGGCAGCTATGAAGGACCTAGGAGAGTAAAAGTCATCTTCCATGGCAAACTACCTGGTCAGGATGAAGGGTTGTGTCCCATTCAGCCTCTCTCTTCTTAATGTAGACAAGATGGACCAAACAAGGCCTGTGTGGAGAGCTGTTCCCGGGTTCCTATGGTTGATATACCGATCTAACTTGTGAAAGTGTCAGAGGAAGTATGGAAGCAACTGTTAGGACAAAGTGGTTGCCAAGGCAGTGACCTCATTCAGTTCCTGAAGGAAGTGATCTCACCTCACTTCCTTGGTGATGGAACTCTCTTAACTTGGGATCCAGGAAGCCAGGCATCCAGAGCCAGTCCCAGTCCCAGTCACAGTGGGATCACTTGTTTGGATTTACCAAGGACAGAGTCAGTCTTTCTTGGTACCTACTGATGTGAGGATGGTCAAATGCCAGGAAAGCTCTGAAGAGGGGCCTTTCCTGAGAAAGCAGGTAGTGGCTCACTGCTGACTCCTGACAACTTCACAAAGTTGGCCAAGGAGACCAGACCTGAGAAAGGACAGGCCATTTTGGGGGAAAATAGTATGGCCCAGCAGTCAGAGGACACTCCGGATAGTCACAGAATTACTTGGGGAAAGTAGATGCCTTTGTGGGTGTCAGTGTGGGTTTTTGGTTTTGTCTCATGTTCTGAGAATAGGTAGGAGAGGCAGTTTGTTTGGTTTGCAGTGAACTGTTTCTACTAAGTCGTTTCACAAGGCATGTGATTCTATATCTGTATACCTCACTGTGTCCGTGGTTGTTGACGTTAGAAAAAAGAATGCATCAATGGATGTGTCCTGTCTACTAGAATGCTTCCCAGCATTTATCCTGATGAATTAATGAATGGACCAGGGCTTGCCTTATCAATGGCCAACACCTGCTATCTTCCTAAGTTCCTGTTTTCTTCCTGAATTTGGCCACTCTCCAGAATAAGCTCATGGTTTTGTGTCCAAGATATGTTCCACCTCCGAGCTCTGTCACGTGGCCATGTACTGGATAGCTGAAGGGAATGGTGAGCATCTCAGAAAACGTAGATATCAGTGTGACTACTAACCTCTCAGTGGAGGAACCCTGCTTTGGGCCTTTTGCTTATCAATTCTTCTTTTGCCCTGAAAGTCAGGAAGGTCATTGCCTCATGTCAACCCTTTGTGAAGCCTGAAGAAAACAGTTTTCAAATGGAAATAAATGGGCATCACCTGTGGCTCTTTGCTTAATTGCTTTGGAAAGGGATATGTGTGATTCAGGCTCTTGGCCCTGTGTGAGCCTGTGACTTAGATTGTCAGCACCTGATGGATGTAAAGAAAGATCCCATGTGTGCATCCAAAACCAAAATGGCCAAAAGAGCAGTCATTGTAGATGAAGTCTCTCGCCTTCCTCTGTATGGTTCCTGACCTCCATCAAGTGAGAATAGGGATCCTTTGGATCAAATGAGTTCTTCAAAGCCCTGCAGAGGCTAGCCAATTTAGGCTTGCGTTTTCTCATGACTCAAATACACATAAAGAATCTAAACCCCACAGTTAGTAGGCCTCAAATTGGAGAAGCGGAGCAGTATCAAATGCAGGCCTATTAGATCACTCCTGGTTTACAGGAAGGGTGTCAGGCCACTCGAACTTTATGCAAATGAGGGGCAAGGGAGCTTATTTTGGACACTGTCTTGGACTGTGCCCCTCATGGAAACCTCTAGCAAGAGTTATGATGAGTGTCTATATGGAAGAAAATGATGGCCATGTGGGAGTGTTTTGGTTTCAATTGTGTTCATTTGTGTTGCGGTTGGAAGAGATGACTGTGTCCACATTGGCTTGAACTCTGGTGTGATTCCCCTTAGACACTGAGTTCTGAAACTCACCTCAGAGAATTATTGAAATGAATTGTGTTGGGATTTTAGGAGGCCATACATGAGAGTCGCCCTTAGAAACTGAGATATAGGCCCAGGGTGACTTTCCACAGAGCACTGGCAATCTCAGCCAGGATAATACATGATTTTATTCTTAAAGACTTGGCAGCCGTAGTTGTGAATCAAAACAAACATGGACCTCACAGTGTAGAACTCAATGAGCCTGGCTTCATGTGACCTTTTGGCCACTCTTTGGAAAGCCTTGCCTGTGAATGTTCTCCAAAGCTTTCATTGAAATGAGCTTCCTCACCATTTAATGGTTCCAGAATGAATTGAAACCCACAGTGCCTCCAACTTCAACCTTGAAAAATGCCCAGATAAATACCATGAAATTTTTGAATTTCCCATGACCAGGTCGCACTGGGGAACCTTTGGATGTCCTACTTCTGATCATGAGTGTATCAAGCAGTGCCTTGATTGACAGGGATTCATAAAAATGGTGTACAACAGCGATACCAGTAAGTTGGAGCCTGTTGAGTGGTGGGCCTAGAGCAGAGGTGGGAAGGTGTATGATAAAACCTCTTTGTGGGGCAATGTGGATCTGCCATTGGCTTCCAAATGGCTTGTGACTGACATGGTGCAACCAGCAGAATGTTCTATGTAAAAGCATATTGTTATATGGAGAAGTTTCAGGGCAATGTTCAGAACCAGGTTGCTATTGACAAGAGGGCAAGCTATGAGGGATAGAAGCCTGGTTGGTGCATTCTCCTGAGAACCCTAAACCACCGCACATGACAAAACTCGCTCCAGCACTGTGTCCCATTTGAACTCCTTGTATATCATGAAGCAAATACCAAACTGCCAGTGCAGCAACAAAAAAACACCATGAAAATTGGAGGATGACCAAATGGCTTCACAGTACACATGGGGAGAAACTTAGCCCATATTGGCCACAATTTACCTACAAAGAGATAAATCAGCACTGCTGCCTCATGTTCATTGGAAAATAAGAAACCATGTCCTCCAGGTCACAGAGATGCAGACCCAGCTTTAATGGGCTCACTACAAAGAAAGCAAAAGCTCCTTACAAAACATATATTTCAAGTGCCCATACTCATAGGCAATTTCTCAAGAAGTCTTTAGGGCACCAGAGCTCCACGTTTGTGGAAAGTTTACCCTATCCCTTACTTTGGGTAACTCCTCTAACACCTCCAAGGTTGTGAACTCCTGAGCATATTCCATTCCAGATATGTATTCACAGATTTTCTAACTCTTCTCCTCTCATTATGTATTACTTGGGGCGGAGGTAATGACAATGCATTGTTCTGGATGAGAGGGGGAAGATTTTTGTGTAGCACATATTTGCATACACTTTGGATTAATTTTCCAATTTTCCATTCGAAATACTGAATCCCTGACACTAACCCATACCCTAATAGACTCTGACTGCTTATCCTAATATGATTGAGAAAAAGAACTCAAACAGAATAGAAATAAAAGCAGTTTAGAGGAGGGGTGGTGTATTGTTGGGCTTGCCTTTTGCAATATATAGGGTAGGAGTTATAAATCTAGTCAATTTTTAATTGAAGAAGTTCTCAGTGTGTTTTTAAAGTTAACAAATATGTGAATCCCTGTCTCCGTTTATCTGTAGCCTATTCAGCACATGTATTTGTATATGCACATATAGAATCCTACCTGATATCACACATATATACTTGTGAGGTGGCCAGCTTGGCAGATACAAATTGTGAGAAAAGATCACTCCTCCTAATCGCTGTTGGAACTGAAAATTCAACCTATGGGGGAGCTTCCTAGTTGAACAACATTATACATAAATCCATGTTCAGTAATATAAATATTTTTTGGATCTTGGGACGATATATATATCACAATGAATTTTGATTGTCATATATATTGCTACTTTTTAATGTCTCTGTGTGGGTTTTGTGTATATATATATATATATATATATATATATATATATATATATATATATATATATATACTCTCCAGATTTTTCAAAACGTGAAATATATGTGTCTTATTACACACTCCCTAAATTCATTAATGTTCATATATTTGGATTTCTCATCAACTTTTCACAAGATTATTCTCAGAAATATTCATCCACCTGAAATACATATTTGTTTCCTAGTACTGAAAACTAAATTCAGTGAATGGTGCATACAAATACTAATATTTCTACTGTAACTTACCCAGTTCAACATCAATGCAAGTAGATTCCTATGTTCCATGATGTCTATTTTGACGTTCATTTTTATTCAACACTGGTACATTACTTTTTCTTCGTTTTATGCACATCAAAGGATATATTTCTTCCACAAGTTCGCAAATTTATAGGCATTTGTTTCACTTTCAATCACTTCCTGCTTCAGAACACATGTATTCCTCCAGGTTTCTTGACAGTTTTTTTCATGAGACTTCTTTCCAAACACATTATTTTCGATTTCCATAATCACTTTTGAAGCAAACTCAAACACCCATCATGATACACCGTAACCCTATTATTACCATTTGATGTATAACTTGTTGGAATGAATGATTGTATATGGACGTAAAATTTCTTATGTATTTTCAGATATCAATTCAATCTATTATTAAAAGTGGAACCAGTTATATTATTTATTCACAGTATGGTCTATAAAGGCATCATCTCTATATTCATAGACACAGGGTACACCTAAATGTATCCCCAATACTAATTTATAAGTCTTTAAAATATTGTTTTCAGAAATGGTGGAAAAATACTATAGTCACCTGATATACATATACATTTCATCACAGTAATATTCCTGACACAAAATGCAAGGGTCACACTTATGATTGTACCAAAACCTAAATTGAATTTGAGCATGTATTACTAACAACATCCATGTCCTGGTTCCCTAATGCTCTCAAATATCATTCCTATTGGTGACTACATATCTTTTTCTTTCGAAGATTATATATTGAACCATAACCCTGTTAAAAATGTCTTACCTACCACTCACTTTGTACTTTGCCTGTTTTTCTAATGTCTCCATTGATATCTGCTTTCAAACACCTTTTCTCCAGTTCATCATTGGGAATGTCCCTTCAAATGTGCTGACATTTACATTCACTCTCTCACCAAAACAGTATTGCTAAAGAACATTTGGTACAACTCCTAGACTCACTCAAATGTGTTCTTCAAAGCCCTGCAGAGGGCAGCCCAGAGGTGCTTGAGTTGTCTCATGACTCCAATTCACATAAAGATTCTAAACCCCACAGTCAGTAGGCCTCAAATTGGAGAAGCAGAGCAGTATTAATTGAAGGTCTATTTGATCACTCCTGGTTCACAGGAAGGGTGTCCAGGCCACCCACCCTGACTTTAGGCAAATGAGGGGCAAGGGAGCTTATTGTGGACACTGTCTTGCACTGCGCCCCTCATGGAAACCTCCAGCCAGAGGTTATGATGAGTGTCTATATGGAAGAAGATGAGGGCCATGTGGGAGTGTTTTGGTTTTAAATGTGGTCATTTGTGCGGTGGTTGGAAGCGATGACTGGGTCCACCTGGGCTTGAACTCTGGTGTGATTCCCCTTAGAAACGGAGTTTTGGAAATGACCTAAGAGATGTATTGCCATGAATTGTGTTGGGATTTTAGGAGGAGAAGCATGAGATTCGACCACGCATGACAGTAGGCCTCAAATTGGAGATGCAGAACAATTTGTCCAAATCCTTTACTCACTCTTCTTTTTAATCCTACCGTCTAACTACCTAATTCTAGATAAATACCACGATATATTTGAAATTCCAATGACCAGGTGGCACTGGAGAATCTTTGGATGTCCTGTTGCTGACCATGAGTGTACCAGACAGTGCCTTGATTGACTTTGTTTCATGAAAATGGTTTAGAACAGAGATGCCAGTAAGTTGGAGTCTGCTGAGTAGTTGGCCTAGAGCAGTGGTGTGCAGGTGTGTGATAAAAAGTCTGTTGTGGGGTCATGTGGATCTTCCATTGACTTCAAAATGGCTTGTGGCTGACATAGTGTAGCCAACAGACCCTTATATGTAAAGGCATCTTGTTATATGGAGAGGTTTAAGGGCAATTTTAAGAATCAGGTTGCTATGGTCAAGGGCACAAGCTACGTGGGATAGAAGACTTGTTGGTGCATTTTCCTGCAGACCCTGAACCACCACACCTGATAGAACTCCCTCTAGCACTTTGTCCCAGTTGAACTCGTTGTATTTTGTGAAGTAAATACCATACTCCCAGAGAAGCAGCAAGAAACACCACGGAAAGTGGAACATGACCAAATGGCTTCACAGTCCACACAGGGAGACACTTAGCCCCCAGTGGCCACAGTTTACCTACAAAGAGAGAATTCAGCAACTGCTCCCTCATGTTCATTAAAAAATAAGAAACCATGTACTCCAGGTCACATAGATGCAGACCTAGCTTTGATGGTCTCACTACAAATGAAAATAAAGCTCCTGAGAAGAACAAATATTTCAAGGGCCAAATCTCAGAGGCAGTTTCTCAAGAAGTCTTTAGGCAAGCAGAGCTCCATGTTTGTGGAGTGTTTACCCTGATCCTTACTTTGGAACCTCCTCTACCACTTCTAAGGTTGTGAACTCGTGTGCATCTTCCATTTCAGATATGTATTCACAGATTTTCTAACTCTTCTCCTCTAACTGTGTCTTATTGGGGCAAAGTAATGTCAAGGCATTGTTCTGGATGAGAGTGGGAATATTTTTCTGTGGCACATATTTGCATACACATTGGATCCATTTTCCTATTTTCCAATCAAAATACTGAAACCATGACACTAACCTGTACCCTACTAGACTCTCACTACTGATCCTAATATGATGGAGAAAAAAACCCCAAACAGAATAGAAATACAAGCATTTCAGTGGACACATGGTGTATATTTGCACTTGCCTTTGGCATGATAAAGGGTAGGTGTTATAAATCTAGTAAATTTTTGGTTAAAATAATTCTCCATGTGTTTTTAAAATTAACAAATATGTGAATTACTGTCTCCCTTTCTCTATAGACTACTCAGCACATGTATATTTATATGCACATATAGAATCCTACCTGGTATCACAGGTTAATTTTTGTGTGTTGTCTGACTTGGCAGATACAAATTGTAAGAAGAGATCACTCCTCCTAACCGCTGATGAAACTGAAAATTCAACCTATGAGTGAGCTTCCTAGTTGAAAACATTATACATAAATCCATGTTCAGTAAAATAAATATTTTTGCATATGTGAATGATACATATTTCATGATGAATATCGATTAGCATATGTATTGCTACTTTTTAATGTCTGTGTGTGTGATATATGTATATATATATATATATATATATATACATTCTCCAGATTTTTCAAAATCTGAAATATATGTGTCTTGTATACACTCCGTAAATTCATCCATGTTCATGTATTTAGATTTAAAATCAATTTTTCTCAAGATTATTCTCAGAAATATTCATACACCTGAAATATATATTTGTTTCCAAGTACTGAAAACTAACTCCAGTGAAAGGTACATACGAATCCTAATGTTTCTAGAGTAACTGACCCAGTTTAACATCAATGCAAGTAGACTCCTATGGGACATGATGTGTATTTTGACGTTCATTTTTTTCAACACTGGTACATTACTATTTCTTCAGTTTATGCACATCATAGAATATATATATCAACCACAAATTCACAAATTTGTAGGCATTTGTTTCACTGTCAATCACTTCCTGCTTCAGAACACATGTATTCTTCCATTTTTCTTGACTGGTCTTTTCATGAGACTTCTTTCCAAAACTATTATTTTTTAGTTCCATTATCAGTTTAAAGCAAAACTCACACACCCTTCAGGATAAACCATAACACTAGTATTACCATTAGATATATGACTGGTTGGAATGAATGTATGTATATCAATATAAGATTTCCTGAATATTTTCAGATATCAATTCAATCCATTACTTAAAGTTGGAACAAGTTAGATTATTTATTCACAGTATGGCCTATTCATGCATTATCTCTATATTCATATACACAGGGTACATCTCTTTTTGCCCACAATACTAATTTATACATCTTCAAAATATTGCTCCAAGAAATGGTGGAAGAAATACTCATGTAACCTGATATACATATACATTTTATCACAGTAATATTCTGGTCAGAAATGCAAATATCACACTTATGATTGTATCAAAGCCTAAATGGAAAATGAACATGGCTTACTAAAAACACCAATGTGCAGGTTGCCTAATGCTCCCACTTGTCAATCTTGTTGGGGACTACATATTTGTTTCTTTCTAAGATTATATATTCAAACTCAATCCTATTGAAAATGTCTTATCCTATCACTCACTTTACACTTTGCATAATTTCCTAATGTCTCTATTGATAGCAGCTTTCCTACATATTTTCCCCTGTTCATTATTGTGACTGACTCTTCACACGTGCTGACATTTACATTCACTGTCTACCCGAAACCCTATTGCTAAGAAATTTTGGTCCAAATCCTATACTCACTCTTCTTTCTAAACTTACCAACTGTCTTCCTAATACTACCGACTATCCCTTTTTGCCTGGACGTTCTCTTCAACATTCAATCATCCAAGGTACAAGGTCCTATAACATTGTATATCGATTTATCTGAGACATCTATGCAGAACATAATTCAAAGCTAAGTATCCCAAATGAAGGGTCTAATGCCCTTCTGGGCTTCAAATCTAACTAGATTTCTGTTTTCATACTTATATTTCACCTATATATTCTTGTAAACATTGTAGGTTCCCAATGCCATTATTAATCCAGCAGAATGACTCCTCACCCAAATCGAACCTGTCATTAACCCTAACCATACACTGATCCCTCAATCTACCTTTAAAGAAGAGCAGGGACAGAGTTGGTCTTACAATACAGGAATGTAGGGGATCTTCCACCTGCTGAGAACCTCAATGGTCCAAGCAGAAATGATCCCTGGAGAAGTTGTAGGCAGCTTTGTAGGATCTGAGAGAGCAAAAGTCATCTTCCATGGCAAACAACCTGGTCAGGATGAAGGAATGTGTCTGAATGAGCCTCTCTCTTTTTAATGTAGAGAATATGGACCAAACCAGGACTCTGTGGAGAGCTGTTCCTGGTTTCCTATGGTTGATATTCCATTCTAACTTGTGAAAGTGTCACAGAAAGTAGGGGCAGCCTCTATCTCATGGGACCCTTGGAAGCAACTGTTAGGGCAAAGTGGTTGCCGAGGCAGTGACTTTATTCAATTCTTGAAGGAAGTGACCTACCTCACTTCCTTGGTGATGGAACTCTCTGAATTTGGGATCCAGGAAGCCAGGCACAAAGAGCCAGTCTCAGTCTCAGTCCCAGTGGGCTCACATGTTTTGATTTACCAATGACAGAGTCAGTCTCTCTTGGTACCTAATGATGTGAGGATGGCCAAATGCCAAGAGAGCTCAGAAGAGGGGACTTTCCTGAGAAAGCACGTAGTGACTCACCGCTGGCTCCTGACAAGTTCACAGATTTGACCAAAGAGACCAGATCTGAGACAGGACAGGCCATTTCATGGGTACAAAGAATGGCCAACCAGTCAGAGGACACTCAGGATTGTCACAGACCTCCTTGGGGGAAGGAGGTGCCTTTGTGGATGTGAGTGTGAGTTTGTGGTTTTGTCTCATGTTCTGAGAATAGGTAGGGAAGGCAGTTTGTTTTGTATTCAGTAGAGAGTTTCCAGTAAGTTGTTTGACAGGGCGAGTGTTTCCATGTTTGTGTATTACACTGTGTCCGTGGTTGTTGATATTAGCAAAGAGAATGCATCAATGGATGTGTCCTGTCTAGTGGAAAGCTTCTCAGGTTTAATCTTTTCCAATTTATGAATGGACTGCGGCTTGACTTGTGGATGGGGAACACCTACAATCTTCCTAAGTTCCTGATTTCTTCCTGAATTCTGGCCACTCTCCAGAATAGGCTCATGGTTTTGTGTCCAAGATATGTACCACCTGCAAGCTCTGTGACATGTCCATGTACTGGAGAGCTGAAGAGAATGGGGAGCATCTCAGAAAACTCAGATATCAGTGTGACCAGGAATGTCTCAGTGGTTAAACCCTGATTTGGGCCTTTTGCTTCCCTTTTGTTCTGTAGCACTGAATGTCAGGAAGGTCTTTGCCTCAGGCCACCCCTTTGTGAAGCCTGAAGAAAACAGTTTTCAAATGAAAATGAATGGGCATCACCTGTGGCTCTTTGCTTAATGCTTTGGAAAGGGATGTGTCTGAATTAGCCTCTTGGCCTTGTGTGTGGCTGTTACTTAGATTCTCAGCACCTGATGGATCTAAAGAAAAATTCCATGTGTGCATCCAAAACCAAAATGGCAAAAAGATCAGTCATTGTGGATGAAGAGTCTTGCCTTCCTCTTGCCTTGATAGAGGTCAGTTTTCTGACCTCTGTCAAGTGAGAATAGGGATTCTTAAGAGTCAAATAAGTTCTTCAAAGCCCTGCAGATGTGCTTGGGTTTTCTCATGAATCCAAATCACATAAAAAATCTATACCTGACACTCAATAGTTCTCAAATTGGAGAAACATAGCAGTATAAAAAGCAGGCTTATTTTATAACTCCTGGTTCACAGGAAGGGTGTTTAGGCCACCCTGATTTTAGGCAAATGAGGGGCTAAGGAGCTTATTGTGGATACTTTTTTTGGCTGTGCCCCTTATGGAAACCTCCCGTCAGAGGTTATGATAAGTGTCTATATGGAAGAAGATGAGGGCCATGTGGGAGTGTTTTGGTTTTAATTGTAGTCATTTGTGTGGCGGTTTGAAGAGATGACTGGGTTCACCAAAGCTTGAACTCTGGTGTGATTTTCCTTAGACAGTGAGTTCTGGAACTGACCTCAGAGAAGTATTGCCATGAATTTTGTTGGGATTTTAGGAGGACACGCATGAGTGTCGCCTTTGGAAACTGAGATATAGGCCCAGGGTGGCTATCCACAGAGCACTGGGAAAATCAGCCAGAATATCACAAGATATTATTCTGAAAGACTTGGCAGCCATTGTTGAGATCAAAACACTCATGGACCTCAATTGTAGACCTCAATGGGCCAGGTTTCATGTGACCTTTTGGACACTCTTTGGGAAGCCTTGCCTATGAGAGTTCTCCAGAGTTTTCATTGAAATGAGCTTCCTCACCATTTAGTGGTTCCTGAATGAATAGAAACCCACGGTGCATCCAACTTCATTATTGAAAAATGGCTAGATAAATACCATTAAATTTTTGAAATTCACATGACCAGGTGGCTTGTAGAACCTTTGGATGTCCTTTTGCTGATCATGAGTGTACCAGACAGTGCCTTGATTCATTGGGTTTCATGAAAATGGTGTAGAACAGAGATGCCAGTAAGATGGAGCCCGCTGAGTAGAGGGCCTAGAGCAGTGGTGGGCAGGTGTGTGATAAAAAATCTGTGGTGGGGCTATGTGGATCTGCCATTGGATTCCAAATGTCTTGAGATAGACATGGTGCAGGCAGGAGACATCTTGTTATATGGAGAGGTTTCAGGGTAATATACAGAATCATGTTGCTATGGTCAAGGGGGCAAGCTATGCGGTACATAGGCCTGTTTGGTGTATGCTCATGCATACCCTGACACACCGCAAGTGACAGAACTCCCTCCAGCACTGTGTCCCAGTTAAACTCGTTGTATTTTGTGAAGCAAATATCAAACTCTAAGTGCAGGAGCAAGAAACACCAGGAAAAGTGGAGGATGACCAAATGGTTTCACAGTCTACACAGGGAGACACTAGGCCTCCAGTGGCCACAGTTTACCTACAAAGAGAGAATTCAGCACTGCTGCCTCATGTTCATTGGAAAATCAGAAACCATGTCCTCCAGGTCGCATTAGATGCAGACCCAGCTTTGATGGTCTCACTACAAAGAAAGCTAAAGCTCCTGACAACAACATATATTTCCACTGCCCAAACCCAAAGGCAGTTTCTCAAGAATTCTTTAGGCTCACAGAGCTCCATGTTTGTGGAGTGTGTACCCTGTCCCTTACTTTTGGAAACTCCTGTACCACCTCCAGGGTTGTTAAGTCCTGAGCATATTCCATTCCAGATATGTATTCACAGATTTTCTAACTCTTTTCCTCTAATGGGTCTTACTAGGGGCGACGGTAAAGTCAAGGCATTGTTTAGATGAGAGTGGAAATATTTTTGTGTAGCACATATTTACAAACACATTGAATTTATTTTTCAATTTTCCAATTAAATTACTGAATCCCTGACACTAAAACCTACCCTATTAGACTGTGACTACTAATACGAATAAGATGGAGAAAAATTACCCAAACAGTATAGAAATACAAGCAGTTCAGAGGAGGCATGTGGTATAGTTGGACGAGCCTTTTGCATTATATAGGGTAGGAGTTATAAATCAAGTCAATTTTTTGATGAAATAGTTCTCCATGTGAATTTAAAGTTAACAAATATGTGAATTCCTGTCTCCCTTTCTATGTAGCCAATTCAGCACATGTATTTTCATATGCACATTTAGAATCCTACCTGGTCCCACACGTACATTCTTGTGAGGTGGCTGAATTTTCAGACACAAATTGTGAGAAGAGATCACTCGTTCTAAATGCTGTTGGAAATGAAAATTCAACCTATGTGTGAGCTTCCTGTTTAAACACAATTATGTATAACTTGTTGTAATGAATGTATGAATGTATGTATGAATCCATATAAGATTTCCTATATTTTTTTATATCAATTCAATCACTATTTAAAGTTGGAACTAGTTATATTATTAATTCACTGTATGGTCTATTCATACAATATCTCTATATTTATAGACACAGGGTACACCTATTTGTACCCCCAATACTAATTTATACATCTTCACAATATTGCTCCCAGAAATGGTGGAAGAAATACTCATGTCACATGATATACATATACATTTTATCACAGTAATATTCTGGACACAAAAAGCAAATGTCACACTTATGATTGTACCAATGTAAAGGTCATTTGAGTGTCGGAGGAAGAGACCACCAAGAGATTGTCTCATCCAACAGCAAAGAGTTTATTGGGGGTCCAGCATGCTGGGGCTCAGAGCTCAGTTGTATAGAGAAGAGAGCCCTGAGAACAGCTTAAGCAGAGCTTATATACTTTCCTTGGAGAGGTCAGGGAGGGAAGTTTATTGATGGGTCAGGGCGAGTGGCCGGTTTACGTGCAACCGGGTGAGGGAGTACATTCTGCAGTTTTGCAGTTGGGGACTGCACATTCTGGGAATAAGATTAGCAAAGAGTTCTCAAGATTTCAACAGTGTTTTGTTAAGCATACAGAAAAACAGAAAGTGACAAATACCTATTTTATTAACCTTTCATTCCCCACTTTTTCTGGTTACTTTTAATCATAAAAGTGATCATTGGACGTTGTCATATTTTATGTCTGCTAGTGGGGTATATTGTTGTCTGATTACCAAAAGTTTAACTTGTCCAAATTGAGCTTGGAGAAATGAAACTACATGGTGGAGCAAGCAAGGTCCTACAGTTAGCAATTAATGAGGATTATTAATGGACCATCCAGGGCTGATAAAAGCGTAGTTAACCAGGGGGACTATGTTAACGAAGACTCAAACCACCCTTTTGGGGCCTCTCTCTTTCATTGATGCTGTTCAAGGCGTCTTCTTAATTTACTCATAGATTCTTTTACAACCAGTATGGTCGGCATAAAAACAACATTGTTCCCTCAATGTAGCGTAAAGGCCCCCTTTTCTCATGAAAAGGAGTTCCAACCCTCGCCTGTTCTGTAAAACAACTTTAGAGAGAGAGGTTAAAGATTTCTGTAAAGCTGTGATGGAGGTTTTTAATATCTTTAAGACTTTGAATACTGCTGCTTCTAATTGGGTCATTTGTTGTGTCCCATGGACTAGGGCAGTGGTTCCTGTGCCCACCCCTGCAGCAATTCCTATTCCTAAAAGGATGGCTAAAATGAGGGAAACAGGTTCCTGGCAGAACCGGGTTGTATGCCCCCCTATTTGAACTTTAAATGATCCTGTGTCATGGTAGAGCATTCTGGGAAACATGTGCACCATTACATAATTGATCACATCTGTTGACTATTTTATGAAAACATAAACAATGTTTAAGTATATAGAATTATACTGTTTTAGGTATGGAAAAGGCAAGGTACCTAAGATAGAATGGAAGACAGGGAAACAGTTATATTTAGTTGCAACCTGATTTAGAAGGCATTGCTTCTGTTGTAATCAATTAATCCCCTGAACCTCAAGTTTAGTTAGTTTCATAATTTTGTACCCAACATGTAAGGGAAGGGGTTCAGAGGTTCACAGTCTGCAGAAGTTCACAAAAAGCAGTTTTTGTTTCTGTTTTTTTCCCTCTGTTCAGGGCAAGTAACATTTTTAAGGACACCTAGGAGGTGAGAGCTTTTTTCTTCTCTTTTTTTTTCTCCCTGCCAGCTGCTACCATGGAGCCCAGTTGGTAACTTCTTTATCTTAGAAATGTAGCCATCTCTGTGAAGCCCCAGCTCAAGGACAGGGGCCTTGTTCACATATTTTGTGAAAAACTAGTAAGGGGGTTTCTAGTTAAAGAGTGTTGATTTTTCAAGCCAGTGCCCAAGTAGAACAGGCAACATGAAAACAGAAAGTTTATCTACATTGAACTCTTTTATAGGGTCTCTTTTGCTGAAAGTCCTAAAGTTAGCCATGGTGAAGACTTCTGAAGAAGGTCAGTTCAGACTTTTCTGTGGGCCTGGTACAGAGGGGGAAGACGGGGAAGGCGGGGGGTTAGACCCGGTTCGTGGATCTGAGTATGAGGAAGGAGAGATATAAAAGAATAATAGGAAAGGGGTGTGTGATTTTCCTAGCAACAAAACTTGAGCAGTAGAACAGATAGTGCCGAGGGGAAGACTGAAGTGAGTATCCCAAAAAGCCTGTGAGGGGTTTTAAATTCTTAGTAAACTGTCTTCAGTGATGACAAAGCAACTTTAAAGGCCATTTTCATTACATCTTGGATAGGGGTCTGAGGGTTCTCCTCAGCTGGTTTGAGCTTTGGGTTAGCTGGTAAGAGGACCTGGTGGGACCTGGTGCAGGCACTGACAGGAGAAGAGAGAAGGGAGTGGGTGGAGGGGTGCCTCAGTACCTGCTACCTCAGCAAAGTGGCAATGGTCTGAGAACTAGCAGATGTTTGGGTTTTTGATCTAGTAATTGGAGGGGAGAAATCAGGTTGCTGAGGTGGGAGTGAGAGCAGAAAGTCTGGAGCAAAAGGCTGAGGGTAAAGATCTATTGCAGAAAAATAGTTCAGGATGTGAGCAAAGGAGGGAAAAGGCTTCCACATAGGGGAATCTCCTTTCACCCTTTTGAGCACTTGCAGAAGTTAAAAGGGTCACACAGAATTTGAGGATCTAGAGACCCCTCTGTGGGCCATCAGTTTTCTTTCTCTAATTGGTAATATGGTCAATGCTGTGTACTGAATTTGATGAGCAGTTGTTTTCCACCAGACACCCTCTGTATTCTCACATCCCCATGACTTACAGAAGAAGTCAGCTTTTCCCCCACACAGCCATGGCTGTATGTGGCTTTGATAGTCTGCCTGGCCAACATAGTAATCTAGGCTAGCCAACCTGCATCTGGCTAGCGTGTCCCTACATCCATAATATTTGTTTCCATTATCTATGGTACAGAATGTATTTAATAGAAATTTAGTGGGATCCTCTTCATCAGGAATATCCCAATAGGAAAGACCTATAGCCAGCTGACAAATGTCTGGATGGAGAGATGGCCACCAGATTCCTAAGTGGGCTGTATGCAAGATAGACCATACTTCTTGTCTAGTATAATTTGTGATCAGCAATCGCTTCTGAACGGGCTGACTAGGGTTAGGACTATTGGTGGCCAAGGGGAGAGTCTATAGCCATATCCATATGGCGGATACACAATTTGAAAGTGTTACCAATCTTTTCCTGTTTCCAGCCAGAGTCTACACAGGGCACAGGCTTTAGACTTGATGCATGGATAAAGGAAGTGATTCCGTCTACTTTTACCGCTGTAGGTGTTATAAGTAGCACCTAGTATGGTTCTTTCCAGCGGGGTTCCAGGGATGACACCTGATGTCGTCTTATGTAGATGAAGTCTCTTACTTGATAATGATGTGGAGTCCCCTCGTCCTCAGGTTGGTAGGCAGTGGCCAGGTGTTTCAACAGGTATCACTGAGTTCTTTGGAGAGGTTTTAGTCTGTCAAGCAAGGGTGTGTGGAAGGGATCGTTTGGTCTTAGAGTTGGGGTTAGGTCCCTTACTGGAGGAGGGACACCATAGAGAATTTCATAGGGGGTGAGGTTACACAAAGAAACAGAGGGAGAATTTCTTGCATGAAACAGTGCATAAGGCAGGAGCATAGTCCAATCTTTTATGCTGGTCTCTAAGCTTAATATCTTTAAGGTCTCTTTAATGGTTTTATTTATTTTTTACCTGTCCTGAGCTCTGGGGTCTACAAGCACAATGTAACTTCCAATTAATCTCCAGGGTCCTGACTAACCCCTGACTTACATGGGCCATGAACGCCGGTCCATTATCAGACCCTTTTACCTTAGGCAGGCCTTATCTTGGAAAATATCATTCAGGATATTCTTGACATCATTTGTGCCGTTGATTTTTATTTTGTGGGAAAGGCTTCAATCCATCCTGAAAATGTATCTACAAAGATTAGGAGATATTTAAGTCCATACCTTTCTGGCTTAATTTCTGTAAAGTCCACTTCCCAGAATTGTCATTGTCTGGTTCCTCGTAGGTGCTTTCCTGCAGGAAGCATGGAATGGTAAGCATTAACCTATTGACAGACCCTTCAGGCTTTTGTTAACTGTTCAGATATTTCCTTTGGCTGTGAGTCAGTTAATTGAAAACTCTGTTCTTGATCCTTCAGGAATGGCTACAGTTTCTTTGAATCAAGGTGAGTGAGTTGATGTACATTTTTAAAGTAGTTTAGGGCTTTCTGTAATTGAAGGCTGGGCTCAGTGAAGTTGAGGAATTCAGTGTCAGTGTCCTTAGATGTTATCAAAAGCTTGCTGGTGCTCAGGGGTCCATTGGAATTGGGCATCCTCATTTAACAGCGGGTATAAAGGAGAAGCTAAGAACACAAACCCAGGTATCCATAACCTGCAAAAGCCAGCAGTCCCAAGAAACTCTCTTGAGTTGTCTCCTTTTAGATGGGGGTGGTATCTGCACAACAGTTTGTTTTCTGGGCTCAGTAAACCATCATTTACCGCCCCTAAGAGAATACCCCAAAAGATTACTTCTTTCTGGCAAATTTGGGCTTTTTTGCCAGAAGCTCTATCCCGAGTTGAGCAAGCTCGGATAACAGTGCTTGCGTTGCAACTCACAGTTTTCCTTGGTGTTTGCTGTCAGTAGCAGGACATCCACATATTGAAGCAGGGTGACTTAGGAGTGTGTAGTTCTGAAGTTGTTGAGATCTCTGTGGAGGGCTTCATCAAAGAGAGTGGGGGAGATTTGAACACCTGTGGGAGTCTACTCCAAGTTAGTTGACAAGACGTTCCAGTTTCTGGGTCTACCCACTTGAAAGCAAACAGCAACTGACTATCTTTATGCAGAGGCAAGCAAAAGAAAGCATGTTTTATGTCCAGAACAGTATACCATTTTCACTCAGCAAAAACAAAGTGTTTATTGAGGCTCCAGCATGCTGGGGCTCAGAGCTCACTTGAATAGAGCAGAGAGCCCTGAGAACAGCTTAATCAGAGCTTATATACTTTTCTTGGAGAGGGCAGGGAGGGAAACTTATTGATGGGTCAGAGCAGGTGGGCGGTTTGGTACAAACGGGTGAGAGAGTACAATCCTCAGTTTGGCAGTTGGGGAGAGCACATTCTGGGAACAAAATTAGCAAACAGTTCTCCAGATTTCAACAGTGTTTTGTTAAGCATACAGAAAAACAGGAAGTGACAAGTGCCTATTTTATTAACCTTTCACCAAAGCGAAATGGAACGTGAGCATGGATTACAAAAACAACCATGTCCAGGTTGCCTAATGCTCTCAAATGTCAATCTTATTGGTGACTACATATTTCATTCTTCCAAAGATTATATATTCAACCTCAACCATGTTGAAAATGTCTAATCCTATCACTCACTTTATACTTTGCTTGATTTTATAATGTCTCTATTGATATCTGCATTCTTACATATTTTCCCCAGTTCATCATTGTGACTGACTCTTCACATGTTCTGATATTTATGTTCACTCTCTACCCAAAACATGAATGCTAAAGAACTTTTGATCTAAATCCTATACTCACTCTTTTTCCTAAACGTACCGACTATCTTCCTAATCCTACTGACTATCCCTTTTAGACAGGAAGTTCTCTTCTACATTCAATCATCCAAGGTACAAGGTCCTATGCCATTATATATTGATTTATCTCCGACATCTGTGCAGAACCTAATTCAATGCTAAGTATCCCAATCAAGGGCCCTTCCGGACTTCAAATCTTACCTAGATTTCTGTTTTCATAATTATATTGAAAGTTTAATAAAATAGTGTTTGCCAAGGAACTGACTTCATTCAATTCCTGAAGGAATTGAAATACCTCACTTCTTTGATGATGAAACTCTCTGAACATGGGATCCAGGAAGACGGGAACACACAGCCAGTCCCAGTCCCAGTCCCAGTGGGCTAACTTGTTTGGATTTACCAAGCACAGAGTCTGTCTTTTTTGGTACCTACTGATGTGAGGATGGCCAGCTGCCAGGAGAGCCTTCCCTGAGAAAGCATGTAGTTGTCAGCGCAGGCTCCTGACAACTTCACAGAGTTGGACAAGAAGATCAGATCTGAGACAGGACTGGCCATTTCGGGGGTACATAGTATGGCCCACCAGTCAGAGGACACTCTGGATAGTCACAGAATTACTTGGGGGAAGGAGGTGCCTTTTTGAATGTGGGTGTGAGTTTGTGGTTTTGTCTCATGTTCTGAGAATAGGTAAAAAAGGCGGTTTGCTTGGTTTGGAGTGGACTGTTTCTAGAAAGTCCTTTGACAAGGTGATTGTTTCTGTGTCTGTGTATCCCACTGTGTCCGTGGTTGTAGACATTAGAAAAGAGAATGCATCAATGGATGTGTCCTGTCTAGTAGAAAGCTTCCCAGCATTCATCCTACCCATTTTAGGAATGGACTGCCTGTTGCCTTATCAATGGGCAACACCTACTATCTTCCTAAGTTCCTGTTTTCTTCCTGAATTCTGGCCACTCTCCATAATAGGCTCATGGTTTTGTGTCCAAAATATGTAGCACTTCCAAATTTTGTGACATTACCATGTAATGGATAGCTGAAGGGAATGGCAAACATCTCAGAAAACTCAGATATCAGTGTGACCAGTAAAGTCTCAGTGGATATACCCTGCTTTGGGCCTTTTGCTTACATATTACTCTGTTGCCCTGAATGTCAGGAATGTCTTTGCCTCAGGCCACCCCTTTGTGAAGCCTGAAGAAAACAGTTTTCAAATGGAAATGAATTGGCCTCATCACTGGTTCTTTGCTTAATTGCTTTGGAAAGGGATGTGTCTGAATCAGCATCTTGGCCCTGTGTGAGGCAGTGGCTTAGATTCTCAGCACCTGATGGATCTAAAGAAAGATCCAATGTGTGCATCCAAAACCAAAATGACAAAAATATTAGTAATTGTGGATGAAGTCTCTTGCCTTCCTCTGTTAGGTTCCTGACCTCCATCAAGGGAGTATAGGGATTTTTGGGGTCAAATGAGTTCTTCCAATCCCTGCAGAAGTGCTTGTGTTTAATCCTGACTCAAAATCACATAAGGAATCTATACCTGACAGTCAGGAGGCCTCAAATTGGAGAAGAAGAGCAGTATTAATGGCAGAACTATGTGATTAATCCTGGTTCACAGGAAGGGTGTCCAGGCCACCCTGAGTTTAGGCAAATGAGGGGCAAAGGAGCTTATTTTGGACACTCTCTTGGGCTGTGCCATTTAAGGAAACCTCCAGCCAGAGGTTATGATGAGTGACTATATGGAAGAAGATGAGGACCATGTGGGATTGTTTTGGTTTTAATTGTGGTTACTTGTGTGGCTGTTGGAAGAGATGACTGGGTTCACATGTTCTAGAACACTGGTGTGATTCTCCTCAGAGACTGAGCTCTGTAACTGACCTCAGAGTAGTAATTGTTTTGTAAATGGATATGTCTTAATCAGCCTCTTTGCCCTGTTTGAGGCTGTGGCTTTGATTATCAGCACCAGATGGATCTAAAGAAAGATCCCGTGTGTGCATCCAAAACCAAAATTGCCAAAAGAGCAGTCATTGTGGATGAAGTCTCTCGCCTTCCTCTGTAAGGTTCTGAAAGAATAAAAGAAATTGAAATTGAAATGTAAAGAACCAGGTTTTGTAAAGTTTCCAAGCTGCACTCAGTACCTGAAATTCCAGTGGCAGTTAAGAGAATTCCCAGATCTGCACATGAAGTGTGTGTTGAACTCTTCTCTGACCACCTAGTTGCTTAACAACCCCTTCCCAGAAACCGTGCAGCTCACCACGTATACATCTCACAGCTTCAACCAATCAGTTTAAATGTATACCCCTTCTTGGGGCTGACCAATCACCCCCTGCCTGACCTGTTCCCGCCAATGAATGTGCTAATCATGTATTAGAGTTGTTATTTGATTTTCCCGCGGTATATGATGATTTGCTAAAGGAGGCTATGATGTATGTAAAGTCCCTGCCCTCTCTAAAGAATGTATATAAACTCTGCTCAAGTTGTTCTCGGGGCTCTTTGTTTTTTGCTCCTCTGAAGTGAGCACTGAGCTCCAGCATGCTGGACCCCCAATAAACCCTTTGGAGTTGCATGAGAAAGCCTGTTGATGGTTTTTTCCTCCGATGTTCGCCCCACCTTTTCATCTGGAGGCCCCAGGTGAGATACCCGGCGCGGCGGACGAAAGACCCCAAGGGACTTCTATCAGGGTAAGTAAGGCTCCTCCTTCTGGTTTCAGGTTTCAGGTAAGGGCTTGGCAAAGTGTCTGTTGGTGAAGAGAATTAGCTCTCTCTGACGGTGGCTGACAGACGTGTCACAGAGCTGCAGGCCACGTCGCTGTGGGACACTCCAGGGGACGAGGGAAGTCAAGGAATAGTAGTTTCCTCAACTCGGTTATATTTTGCTTCAGGATTCAGTTTGCCAGCCCATCAGGTTTTGCCGGCTACTCAGTTTTGTTCATTGTCCTGAACTCATGTTGAGTTTAATGTATGTCTTTATTGTCTAACACATCAGGTTTTGCCAGTTACTCAGTTCTAATCTTTGTCTTGGACACATGTTAAACGTTTACTGTTTGTCTTTGTCTGTGTTGCGTTTGTGTCTTTACTGTCTCTTTTTGAGTAACTCCCATTATGGGACAAATCACATCCACGCTTCTGTCTCTGACCCTTGATCATTGGACTGATGTCCGCTCAAGGGCCCAGAATCTTTATTTTTCAGTAAAATGCCGGACCTGGCAGATGCTCTGTGCTTCAGAATGGCCCATCCTCAAAGTCGGGTGGCCCCCAGAAGGATCCTTCCACTTCCCTCTAATCCGAAAATCAGAGATATATTCTTTCAGCCGGGACCACGTGGCCACCCAGATCAAAAGCCATATACCCCTTCTCCAGGATCCTATCATTCAAACCTTCCGCTCCCCCTTCTCTTCCCTCCATTCTCCCTGAGTCACAAGACTGGACACTCCTTATCCGCTACCCTCGCTCCCCAACCCCGAACACGTTCCAGATGATCCTCCCGCCGCTGACTCAGCCTCTCTGCCACTAGAGGCAATTGGGCCAGACACAAGCCCTCCAGGGGACTTCCCCGCAGCAGCAGCAGCCCCTCCTCCCTTGGTGGAAGCTGGGCCATCTAAAGGAACCCGCCAGCGACAGATAATAAAAAAACTCAGAAGCCCGTGTGATGCTCCCTCTCCATCCCTATGGGCCCATGAACCGACCAAACTGGAAGCCCAACACCACTGAAGTTAGGTAGCATCTTTCCACTTATCACCGGGCTCTAATAGCAGGTCTCTGAGTGGCCGCCAGAAGGCTGACTAATTTGGCCATGGTAAGAGAGATTATCCAAAGGCCTAATGAGTCTCCCTCGATGATTCTGGATAGAATTATGGAAGCATATAGGAAACATACTCCTTTTGATCCTCAGACAGAGGATGAAAAGACATCTGTTGCAATGGCCTTTATCCATCAGGCTGCCCTAGATATTAAGAGAAAGTTACAACGTCTAGATGGATTACAAGATACGACCTTAAAAAATTTAGTCAGAGAAGCTGAGAAAGTATATTATAAGAAAGAAACTGAGGAGAAATGGGAACAGAGGAGAGAGAAGGAAAGGGAACAAAAGGAGGATGAAAGGAGCAAAAGGCAGACTAAAGCACTGGCTAAGGTTCTGGTCAGAGCAGTAAATAGTCCAGAAGTTAAAAAGCACGGAGACAGGAAGGGATACATGGGCCCATGCCAAAGGCTGCCCCTGGCCTCAGATCAATGTGCCTACTGTAAAGAAAAAGGACACTGGGCCAAAGAGTGCCCCAAAAAGAAGCAGAGATGCCAGACCGCCGTGCTGACTCTAGAAGAGAACTAGCAAAGTCGGGACTCGGATCTCCTCCTCGAGCTCAGGGTAACATTTGAAGTGGAGGAGACCCCAGTGAACTTTGAAGTGGAAACAGGAGCAGTATACTCAACCTTTAAGACCCCATTGGGCCCCCTATCAAATAAATGGTCGCTTGTTCAAGGGACTAATGGTACTAGATAATGAGCTTGGACAACTAAGAGGACATTGGACCTAGGAAATGGAAAAGACCATCACTCTTTCCTAGTAATCCCAGAATTCCAGGCCCCATTGATGGGCAGGGATCTGCTTAAAAACTCGGGGCTAGAATAACCTTTAACCCTGATGGTCCCCAAGTGGTGTTTCTAAACGCTTCAGTAAAAACTCCCATAGTCACGGCTTTGACTATGTCCGTAGAAGATGAACATCAACTCTTTGCGCGCCCTAGAACTGATCAAACAGGCAAACTATCCCAGAAATTGATAAAAGATTATCCAAATGCCTGGGCAGAAACTTCTGGGTTAGGTCTAGCCATAAAAAAACCTCCAATAGTAGTAGAATTAAAAGCCTCTACCTCTCCAATCAGTGTTAAACAATATCCTCTAATCAAAGAAGCTTAGGATGGAATAAGGCCCCATATTCAGAAATACCTGGCTCTTGGGGTCCTAAGGCCCTGTCAATCGGCCTAGAATACCTCCCCTGCTAGCAGTAAGAAAGCCAGGACCTGGGGACTATCGTCCTATTCAAGACCTAAGAGAGATCAACAGCAGAGTGCAGGACATTCACTCCATGGTACCCAATCCACATAATTTCCTTAGCACTCTGAATCTAGAGTGGGAATGGTACACTGTTCTGGACTTAAAAGATTCTTATTTCTGCTTGCCCCTACATAAGGACAGTCAGTTGCTGTTTGCTTTTGAGTGGATAGACCCAGAAACAGGAACATCTGGCCAACAAACCTGGATTAGACTCCCACAGGGGTTCAATAACTCCCCCACTTGAACTCTGGTGTGATTTCCTTTAGAAAATGAGTTCTGGTTAATGAACTCAGAGAAGTATTGCCATAAATTTTGTTGGGATTTTAGGAGGCCATGCATGAGAGTCGCCCTTGGAAACTGAGATCTAGGCCCAGTGTGGCTTTCCACAGAGCACTGGGTATCTCAGCAGGGATATCACATGATTTTATTCTGAAAGACTTGGCAGCCATATTTGAGAGTCAAAACACACATAGACCTCACATTGTAGACCTCAATGGGCCTAGCTTCATGTGACCTTTTGGCCACTCTTTGGGACGCCTTGTCTGTGAGAGTTCTCCACAGCTTTTATTGAATTGAGCTTCCTCGCCATTTAATGGTGTGATGGGTCAGGGTCTGCAGGAGAATACAACAACCAGGCTTCTATCCCACATAGCTTGCCCCCTTGACCATTGCAACCTGATTCTGAACATTGCCATGAAACCTCTCCATATAACAAGATGCCTTTATATGAAGAGATCAAACATATAAGGGATTACAGGCTGCACCACGTCAGTCACAAGCCATTTGGAAGCAATGGCAGATCCACATGGCCCCACACAGATGTTTCATTACAAACATGCATACCACAGCTCGTGCCCTCAATTGAGCAGTCTCCAACTTACTGGCATCTCTGTTCTACACCATTTTCATGAAACCCAGTAAATCAAGGCACTATCTGGTACAATCATGGTCAGCAACAGGGCATACAAAGGTTCTCCAGTGTCACCTGGTCATGGGAATTTCAAAAATTTCATGGTATTTATCTAGCCATTTTTCAAGGATGAAGTTGGAGGCACTGTGTGTTTCAATTCATTCAGGAACCATTAAATGGTGAGGAACCTCATTTCAGTGAAATCTCTGGAGGACACTCACAGGCAAGTCTTCCCAAAGAGTAGCCATGAAGCCAGGCCCATTGAGCTCTACAATGTGATGTTTATGTGTGTTTTGACTCTCAACTATGGCTGCCAAGTCTTTCAGAATAAAATCATGTGATGTCCCTGCTGAGATACCCAGTGCTCTGTGAAAAGCCACCCTGGGCCTAGATCTCAGTTTCCAAGGGCGACTCTCATGCGTGGCCTCCTAAAAATCATAACACAATTCATGGCAATACTTCTCTGAGGTCAGTTCCAGTACTCAGTCTCTAAGGGGAAACACACAAGAGTTTCAGCCTAGGTTGACCTACACATCTCTTCCAACCCCCACACAAATGACCATAATTAAAACCAAAACACTCCCACATGACCCTCATCATATTCCATATAGAAACTCATCTTAACCTCTGGCTGTAGGTTTCCATGAGGGACGGTGTCCACAATAAGCTCCCTTGCCCCTCATTTGCCTAAGTCAGGGTGGCCTGGACACCCTTCCTGTGAACCAGGAGTGATCAAATAGGTCTGCTGTTAATACTGCTCTGCTTCTCCAATTTGAGGCCTACTGACTGTGGGGTTTAGATTCTTAATGTGAAACACATGAGAAAACACAAGCACCTCTGGGCTAGCCTGTGAAGGGCTTTGAAGAACTCATTTGACCCAAAGGATACCGATTCTCACTTGATGGAGGTCAGGAACATTACAGTGGAAGGCGAGAGATTTCATCCACAATAACTGCTATTTTGGCCATTTTGGTTTTGGATGCACACATGGGATCTTTCTTTAGATCCATCAGGTGCTGAGAATCTAAGCCACAGCCTCACACAGGGCCAAGAGGCTGATTCAGACACACCCCTCTCCAAAGCAATTAAGCAGAGAGCCACAGGTGAGGCCTATTCATTTCCATTTGAAAAATGTTTTCTTCAGGCTTCACAGAGGTGTGGCCTGAGGCAAAGGCCTTCCTGACTTACTGGGAACAGAACAAAAGGTAAGCAAAAGGCCCAAAGCAGGGTTTCTCCACTGAGACTTTACTGGTCACACTGATATCTGAGTTTTATGAGATGCTCGCCATTTCTTTCAGCTATCCAGTACATGGCCATGTCACAGAGCTTGGAGGTGGTACATATCTTAGACACCAAACCATGAGCCTATTCTTGAGAGTGGCCAGAATTTAGGATGAAAACCGGAAGTATTGTCTATCTCACATACATCCCCCTTAAGCACCTGATGACCATCTCTCCACCCAGATATTTGTCAGCTGACTATAGGTCTTTCCTATTGGGATACCCCTGATGAAGAGGATTACTCTAAAATTCCATTAAATCCCTTCCATACAATAGATAATGGAAACAAACTTTATGAATGTAGGGACACGTGAGCCAGATGCAGGTTGGCTAGCCTAGATTACTATGTTTGCCTGGCGGACTATCAAAGCCATAAACAGTCACAGCTGTGTGGGGGAAAGCCGACTTCTTCTGTAAGTCATGGGGATTTTAGCATACAGGGACTGCCAGATGGAACCCAAACTCCTCATCAAAATTTGTACACAATATTGGCATTTTTACCAATTAGAAAACCAAAACTGATGGCCCACAGAGGGGTCTCTAGATCCTCAAATTCTGTGTGACCTTTTTAACTTCTGCAAGTGCTCAAAAGGGTGAAAGGAGATTCCCCTATGTGGAGGCCTTTTCCCTCCTTTGCTCACATCCTTAACTATGCTTCTCCAATAGATGCTCACCCTCAGCCTTCTGCTCCAGACTCTCTGCTGTCACTCCCACATCAGCAACTTGATTTCTCCCCTACAATTAATAGATCAAAAACCCAAACCTCCGCTGGATCTCAGACCACTGCCCCCTTCCTGAGGTAGCAGCTACTGAGGTACCCCTCCACTCACTCACTCCTCTCTTTTCCTGTCAGTGCCCGCACCGGGTCCCAACAAGTCCTCTTCACAGCTAAACCAAATCTCAAACAAGCTGAGGAGAACTCACAGACCACTATCCAAGATGTAATGAAAATGGCCTTTAATGTTGCTTTGTCATGACTGAAAACAGGTTACTAAGAATTTAAAGTCCGTCACAGGCTTTTTGGTATACTCACTCCCGTTTCCCCCTCTGTTCTACATGTTATACTGTTCATGTTTTTGTTGCTAGGAAGATCCCAAAACCCTTGCCCATTATTCTTTTACATCTCTCCTTCCTCATTCTCAAATCCAAGGAGCTGCTCTCAGCCCTGCTTCCCTGTCTTCCTCCTCTGTACCAGGCCCATGGAAAAGTCTTAACTGACCTTCTCGAGAAGTCTTCACCATGGCTGCCTATGGGACTTTCAGGAAAAGAGTCCCTATAAAAGACTTCAGTGTAGATAAACTTCCTCTTTTTGTGTTGACCTGGTCTACTTGGCAACTGGCTAAAAAATCAGCAATCATGAGCTAGACACACCCTCACTAGTTTTTCACAAAATATGTGAACAAGGCCCCTGGCCTTGAGCTGGGGCTTCACAGACATTGCTACATTTTTAAGATAAAGAAGTTATAAACTGGGCTCCATGGAAACAGATGGCAGGCGGAAAAAGAAAGGGAAGAAAGAACTCTCCCCCTCCCAGGTGTTCTTGAAAATTTAACTTGCTCAGAACTGAGGAAAAAACAGAAACAAAAACTGCATTTTGTGAACTTCTGCAGACTGAGAACTTCTGAGCCTCTTTCCTTTCATGTTGGGTACAAAATTCTGAAACTACATAAACTTAGGTTTCAGAGAATTAATTGATTACAACAGAAGCAATGCCCTCTAAATCTGGTTGCAACCAAATAAGACTGTTTCTCTGTCTTTGGTGCTATCTTTGGTTCCTTGCCTTGTCCGTCCCTAAAACAGTTTAATTCTATATACTTAAACATTGTTTATGTTTTTATGAAATTGTCAACAGATGTGATTAAATGTGTAATGGTGCGGATGTTTCCCAGAGTGCTCTATCATGACGCAGGTTCATTTGAAGTTCAAATAGGGGGGCATACAATCCGGTTCCTCTGGAAACATATATCCTTCACCTTAGCCATTCCATTATGAATAGAACTTGCTGCAGGGGTGGGCAGAGGAACCACTGCTGTGGTCCATGGGACACATCAAATGACCCAATTAGGAGCAGGAATATATAAAAACTTAAAGATATTAGTAACCTCCATCACAGCTTTGAAGAAATCTTTAACCTCTCTCTCTGAAGTTGTTTTACAGAACAGTCGAGGGTTGGACCTCTTTTTCACTAGAGAAGGGGGCCTTTCTGCTGCATTGAGGGAAGAATGTTGTTTTCATGTCGACCATAATGGAGTTGTAAAATAATCTGAGTAAATTAAAAAGATGCCTTGAATAGAGTCAAGGAGAGAGAGAGGCCCAAAAAGGGTGGTTTGAGTCTTGGTTTACACAGTCCCCCTGGTTAACTACGTTTTTATCAACCCTGGCCGGTGCAATAATAATACTCATATTATTGCTAACTATAAAACCCTGTTTCCTCAACCGTGTAATTTCTTTTCTCCAAGCTCAAATTGGACAAGTTAAACTTATGGTAGTACCCCACTAGCAAACATAGAATGTGACATCCCCCAACGATCATTTTTATGATTAAAAGTTGCCAGAAGAAGAAGTGGGGAATGAAAGGTCAATAAAATATATACTTGTCACTTCCTGTTTTTGTGTACACTTAACAAAACACTGTTGAAATGTTGAGAAATGTTTCCTAATCTTGTCCAAGAATGTGCTGTCCCCAACGGCCAAACTGCAGAATGTACTCCCTCACCCGGTTGAACGCAAACCACCCACTCGCACTGACCCATCAATAAACTTCCCTTCATGCCCTCTCCAAGGAAAGTATATAAACTCTGCTTAAGCTGTTCTCAGGGCTCTCTGCTCTATTCAAGTGAGCTCTGAGCCCCAGCATGCTGGACCCCAAATAAACCCTTTGCTGTTGCATGATGTATTTTGTTGGTGGTCTTTTCCTCCGATGCTCGCACGACTTTTACTTGGATGATTGAATGTAGAAGAGAACATACAATCAAAATCTGATAGTAGGAAGGATTAGGAAGAAGAGTGAATATAGGATTTGGAACAAAAGTTCTTTAGCAATGCGGTTTCGGTTAGACAGTGAATGTAAATGTCAACACAAGTTAAGAGTCAGTCACAATTATGAACAGGGAAAAATATGTAGGAAAGCAGATATCAATAGAGACATTATGAAATTAGGCTAAGTATAAAGTCACTGAGAAGATTAGACATTTTCAACAGGGTTGAGTTTGAATATACAATCTTAGGAAGAAACAAAAATGTACTCACCAATAGGACTGATATTTGAGAGCATTAGGCAACATGACATGGATGATTGTAGTAATCCTTTCTCACTTTCCATTTAGGCTTTGGTACAATCATAAGTGTGACCTTTGTATTTTGTGTCCAGAATATTACTGTGATAAAATGAATATATAGATCAGGTGACATGAGTATTTCTTCCACTTTTTCCAAGGGCCATATTTTGAAGATGTATAAATTAGTATTGGGGGTACAAAGAGGTGTACACCTTGTCTATGAATATAGAGATAATTCATGAATAGACCATACAGTGAATAAATAATATAACTGGTTCCACTTTAAATAATGGATTGAATTGATATCTGAAAATATATAAGAAATATTATATTGATAAACAATCATTCATTCCAACGAGTTATACATCTAATGGTAATAGTAGAGTTATGTTTTCTCATGAAGGGTGTGTCAGTTTTGATTCAAAACTGATTATGGATTTCGAAAATATTGTGTTTGGAAAGAAGTCTCATGAAAATACCAGTCAAGAAACATAGAGGAATTTATGTGTTCTGAATAGGAAGTGATTGAAAGTGAAACAAATGCAAATAATTTTGCTAACTTGTGGATGAAATACATATCCTATGATATGCATAACCTGAAGAAATAGTAATATACCAGTTTTGAATGAAAATGAACGTCAAAATATACATCATGTCCCATAGTAATCTACTTGGATTGATGTTAAACAGGGTCAGTTACTGTAGAAATATTAGGATTAGTATGCACCATTCACTGAAGTTAGTTTTCAGTACTAGAAAATAAATATGTATTTCAGGTGGATGAATAATTCGAGAATAATCTTGTGAAAAGTTGATTATAAATCCACATACGTGAATATGAATGAATTTAGGGAGTGTAAAATAAGACATATATATTTTGAAAAATCTGGAATATATATATATATATATATATATATATATATATATACACACACACACACACACACACACACACACACACACACATATCCAAAAAAAAAACCCAAAGACATTAAAAGGTAGAAATATATATGCAAATTGAAATTCATCATGAAATATATATCATCCACAGATGCAAAAATATTTATTTTACTGAACATGGATTTATGTATAATATTGTTATTCTAGGAAGCTCACCCATAGGTTGTATTTTTAGTTCCAACTGTGTTTAGGAGGAGTGATCTCTTCTCATAATTTGTATCTTTCATTAGCCACCTCACAAATTGTACATGTGATACCATGTAGGATTCTATATGTGCTATAAAAATACATGTGTTGAACATGCTACAGAGAAAGGGAGACAGGAATTCACATATTGGTTTACTTTAAAAACACATGGAGAACTATTTCAATTAAAAATTGACTACATATTTAACACCTACCGTTTATCATGCAAAAGGCAAGTTCAACTATACAGCATGCATCCTCTGAACTGCTTGTATTTCTATTCTGCTTGGGTTATTTTTCTACATCATATTAGGATTATTAGTCAGAGTCTAGTAGGGTATATGTTCATGTCAGGGATTCAGTATTTCAATGGAAAATAGGAAAATGAATCCAATGAGTATGCAAATATGTGCTACAAAAAAATCTTCTCACTTTCATCCAGAACAAAGCCTTCGCCCCAAGTAAGACAAAATGAGAGAGGAAGTGTTAGAAAATCTGTGAATACATATCTGGAATGGAAAATGCTCATGAATTCACAAACTTGAAGGTGGTAGATGAGTTTTCAAAAGTAAGCGACAGGGTAAACTCTCCACAAACATGGAGCTCTGCTGGCCTAAAGACATCTTGAGTAACTGCCTCTGAGGTTGGGCCCTTGAAATATATGTTGTTGTCAGGAGCTTTAGCTTCCTTTGTAGTGAGACCATAAGAGCTGGATCTGCATCTATGTGACCTGGAGGACATGTTTTCTTATTTTCGAATGAACATGGTGCAGCAGTGATAAATTCTACTTTTGTAGGTAAATTATGGCCATTGGGAAAAAGTGTCTCCCCGTGTGAACTGTGAAGCCCTTTGGTCATCCTCAACTTTTCATGGTCTTTCTTGCTGCTGCACAGGGAGTTTGTTATTTGTTTCACGAAATACAAGGAGTTCAACTGGGACACAGTGCTGGAGGGAGTTCTGTCACGTGTGGTGGGTCAGGGTCTGCAGAAGAATGCACCAACAGGCTTCTTTCCCACAGACATTGCCCCCTTGACCATAGCCACCTGATTCTGGACATTGCCCTGAAACTTCTCCATATAACAAGATGTCTTTACATATAAGGGACTCCTGGCTGCACCATGTCAGTCACAAGCCATTTGGAAGCCAATGGATTATCCACATGGCCCCAAAATAGATGTTTTATCACACACCTGCACACCACTGCTCTAGACCCACTACTCAGCAGCCTCCAACTTACTGGAATCTCTGTTCTACACCATTTTCATGAAACCCAGTCAATCAAGGCACTGTCTGGTATACTCTTGATCAGCAACAGGACATCCACAGGTTCTCTAGTGCCACCTGGTAATGGGAAATTCAAAAATTCCCTGGTATTTATCTAGCCATTTTTTAAGAATATAGTTGGAGGCTCTGTGGGTTTCAATTAATTCAGGAACCATTAAATGGTGAGTAAGCTCGTTTCAATGAAAATTCTGCAGAACTCTCACAGGCAAGGCTTCCCAAAAAATGCCCAAATGGTCACATGAATCCAGTCCCATGGTGTCTACAATGTGAGCTCCATGTGTGTATTGACTCTCACCTATGGCTACCAAGTCCTTAAGAATAAAATCATATGATATCCTGGCTTAGATTTTCAGTGCTCTGTGCAAATCCACCCTGGGCCTAGATCTCAGTTTCCAAGGCGACTCTCATGTGTGGCCTCCTAAAATCCCAACACAATTCATGGCAATACTTCTCTGAGGTCAGTTTCAGAACTCAGTCTCTAAGGGGAATCACACCAGAGAACAAGCCCAGGTGGACACAGTCATCTCTTCCAACCACCACACAAATGACCAAAATAAAAAACCAAAATACTGCCACATGGCCCACATCTTCTTCCATATAGATAGTCATCATTACCTCTGACTGGAGGTTTCCATGAAGGGTGCAGCCCAAGTCGGTGTCCAAAATAAGTTCCCTTCCCCCTCATTCGCCTAAAGTCAGGGTGGCCTGGACACCATTCCTGTGAACCAAGAGTGATCAAATAGGCCTGCCGTTAATACTGCTCCACTTCTCCAATTTGAGGCCTACTGACTGTGAGGTGGAGATTCTTTATGTGAATTGGAGTCATGAGAATACCCAAGCACATATGGGGTACCTCTTCTGAGATTTGAAGAACGCATTTGACCCAAAGGGTCCCTATTCTCACTTAATGGAGGTCAGGAACCTTTCTGAAGAAGGCTAGAGACTTCATCCACAATGACAGCAATTTTGGCCATTTTGGTTTTGGATGCACACTTTGAATATTTCTACAGATTCATCAAGTGCTGAGAATCTAAGCCACAGCTTCACACAGGGCCAAAAGGCTGATTCAGACACATCCCTTTCCAAAGCAATTAAGCATAGAGACACAGGTGATGCCCATTCATTTCCATTTGAAAAGTGTTTCTTCATGGTTCACAAAGGGTTTGCCAGAGGCAAGAGACCTTCCTGACATTCAGGTCAACAGAACAGTAGGTAAGCAAAAGGCCCAAAGCAGGGTTTCTCCCTGAGACTTGCGTGGTCACACTGATATTTGAGTTTTCTGAGATGCTGGCCATTCCCTTCAGCTATCCAGTACATGGCCATGTCATAGTGCTTGGAGGTGGTGCACATCTTGGACACAAAACCATGAGCCTATTCTGGAGAGTGGCTAGAATTTATGAAGAAAACCAGAACATAGAAAGATAGCAGGTGTTGCCCATAGATAAGGCAAGCTGCAGTCCATTCATAAATTACGCAGGATGAATGCTGGGAAGCATTCTACCACACAGGACACATTCATTGATGCATTCCCTTTTCTAGTATCTACAACCACAGACATAGTGGGATATTCAGACATAGAAAGACTCGCCTTGCCAAAGGACTTACTAGAAACAGTTCACTCTAAACCAAACAAACTGCCTTTTCTATCTATTCTCAGAACATGAGACAAAACCACAAACCCACATCCACACCCACAAAGGCACCTCCTTTCCCCAAGTAGGTCTGTGACTAGGCGCAGTGTCCTCAGACTGGTGGGCAATACTATGTTCCCCTGAAATGGCCTGTCCTGTCTCAGTTCTGGTCTCCTTTGCCAACTGTGTGAAGTTGTCAGGAGCCAGTATTGAGCCACTAAGTGCTTTCTCAGGAAATCCCCTCTTCTGAGCTATCCTGGAATTTGGCCATCCTCACATTGGTAGGTGCCAAGAAAGACTGACTCTTCTTGGTAAATCCAAACAAGTGAGACCACTGGGACTGGGACTGGGACTGGCTCTGTTTTCCTGGCTTCCTGGATTCCACGTTCAGAGATTTCTATCACCAAGGGAGTGAGGTGAAGTCACTTCCTTCAGAAACTGAATGAGGACAAACTGCCTTGGCAACAAATTTGTCCTAACAGTTCCTTCCAGAGTCCCATGGAGGCTGCCCATACTTCCTGTGACACTTTCACAAGTTAGAATGATATATTAACCATAGGCACCCAGGTGCAGCTCTCCACACAGGCCTGGTTTGGTCCATCTTCTTTACATTAGAAGAGAGAGGCCGATTCAGACACAACCCTTCATCCTGACCAAGTTGTTTGCCATGGAAGAAGACTTTTGCTCACTCAGGTCCTTCATAGCTGACTATATCTTGTGCAGAGATAATTTCTACATGGACCTTTGAGGTTCTCAGCAGGTCAAAGATCCCATACATTCCTGTATTGTAAGACCAACCCTGTTCATGCTCTTCTGTAAAGTTAGGTTGAGGGAACAGTGTATGGTTTGGGTTAATAACATGTTCAATTTGGGTTAGGAATCATAAATTTTTTTTCAAATCATTTTTCATCATACTGGATGAAAAATGGTATTGGTAACTGCGATATGTATAAGACTATAGAGGTGAAATATATGTATGAAAACATAAATCCAAGTATTATTTGAAGCCCAGAAGGGCATTGGGCCCTTGATTGGGATACTTAGCTTTGAATTACGTTCTGGACAGATGTCTCAGATAAATCCATATACAATGGCATAGGACGATGTGCCATGGTCCTATATACACATAGGTCCATATATACACTCATCATAAACTCTGGCTGGAGTTTTCCATGAGGGGCACAGCCCTAGACAGTGTCCAAAATAAGCTACCTTGCCCCTCATTTTCCTGATGTCAGGGTGAAATGGACACCCTTCCTGTGAACCACGAGTGATCAAATAGGCCTGCCGTTAATAATACTCTGCTTCTCCAATTTGAGGCCTTCTGATTGTGGTGTTTAGATTCTTTATGTGAATTGGAGTGATGAGAAAAGCCAAGCACCTATGGGCTAGCCTCTGCAGGGATTTGAAAAACTCATTTGACCCAATGTATTCCTATTCTCTCTTGATGGAGGTCAGGAACCTTACTGAAGATGGCTAGAGACTTTATCCACAATGACAGCAATTTTGGCCATTTTGGTTTTGGATGCACACATGGGATCTTTCTTTAGATGCATCACGTGCTTCGAATCTAAGCCACACCCTCACATAGGGCCAAGAGGCTGATTCAGACACAAACATTTCCAAAGCAATTAAGCAAAGAGCCACAGGGGATGCCCATTTATTTCCATTTGAAAACTGTTTTCTTCAGGCTTCACAAAAGTTTGGCCTGAAGCAAAGACCTTCCTGACATTCAGGGAAACGGAACTATATGTAAGCAAAAGGCCCAAAGCAGGGTTTCTCAACTGAGACTTTCCTGGTCACACTAATATCTGAGTTTTCTGACATGCTGGCCATTCCCTTCAGCTCTCCAGAACATGGCCATGTCACTGAGCTTGGAGGTGGTATAAAACCCTGAGCCAATTTTGGAGATTGGCCAGAATTCAGGAAGAAAACAGGAACTTAGGAACATATTAGGTGTTGCCCATCCCTAAGGCAAGCCACAGTCCATTCATAAATTGGGCAGGATGAATGCTGGGAAGCATTCTACTAGACAGGGCACATCCATTGATGCATTCTCTTTTCTACTGTCTACATCAACGGACACAATGGGATACACAGACATAGAAAAACTCACCTTGTCAAATGACTTACTAGATAAGCCCACTCCAAAACAAACAAACCTCCTTTTCTACCTATTCTCAGAACATGAGACAAAACCACAAACTCACACCCACACCCACAAAGGCATCTCCTTCCCCAAAGTAGTTCTGTGACTGTTCGGAATGTCCTCTGACTGGTGGGCCATACAATGTTACCCCCAAATGGCCTGTCCTGTGTCAGATATGATCTCGTTGGCCAACTCTGTGAAGTTGTCAGGAGCCAGCAGTGAGCCACTTCCTGCTTTCTCTGGAAAGGCCCCTCTTCAGAGCTCTCCTGGCTTTTAGCCATCCTCACATCAGTAAGTACCAAGAAAGACTGACTCTGTCATTGGTAAATCCAAATAAGTGAGCCCACCTGGACTGGGACTGGGACTGGCTCTGTTTGCCTGGCTTCCAGGATCCCAAGTTCAGAGAGTTTCATCACCAAGAAAGTTAGGTATGTCACTTCCATCAGGAACTGCATTAGGTCACTGCCTTGGCAACCACTTTGCCCTAACAGTTGCTTCCAAGGTTCGCATGAAGTGGAGGCTGCCCCTACTTCCTGTGACACTTTCACAAGTTAGAATGGTATATCAACCATAGGCACCCAGGAACAGCTCTCTACACAGACCTGGTTTAGTCCATCTTCTCTACATTAAGAAGATAGATGTTGATTCAGACATATCCCTTTCCCTGACCAAGTTGTTTGCCTTGGAAGATGACTTTTTCTCTCTCTGGTCCTTCATAGCGGCCTACATCTTTTACAGGGATAAATTCTGCATGGAACTTTGAGGTTCTCAGTAGGTGGAATATGCCCTCCATTCCTGTATTATAAGACCAATTCTGTACCAGCTCTTCTGTAAAGTTATATTGAGGAAAGAGTGTATGGTTAGGGTTAATAACATGTACAATTTGGGTTAGGAATCATTCTGCAGGATGAATTATGGTATTCTGAACCTGTGATATTTATAAGAATATATAGGTGAAATATAAGTAGGTAAACAGAAATTTAGGTAAGCTTTGGAGACCAGAGGGGCATGGGGCTCTTGATTGGGATACTTAGCTTTGAATTATGTTCTGCAAAAATATCTCCAATAAATCGATATACAATGGCATAGGTCCTTGTACTTTGGATGATTGAATGTAGAAGAGAATATCCAGTCAAAAAGGGATAGTCAGAATGATTAGGAAGATATTCAATAGGTTTAGAAAGAAGAGGGAGGATAGTATTTGGACCAAAAGTTCTTTAGCAATAGGGTTTTAGATAGAAAGTGAATGTAAATGTCAGCACATGTGAAGAATCTGTCACAATGATGAACTGGGGAAAATACGTAGGAAAGCAGATATCAATAGAGACTTTAGGAAATCAGGCCAAATATAAAGTGAGTGATAGGATTAGACATTTTCAACAGCCTTGAGGTTGAATATATAATCTTAGGAAAAAAGAAATATGTAGTCACCAATAGGATTGACATTTGAGAGCAATAGATATTTTTCATAATCCATGCTCACTTTCCATTTAGGCTTTGGAACAAACATAAGTGTGATCTTTGAAGTTTTGTCCAGAATATTACTGTGAAAAAAATGTATATGTAGATCAGGTGACATGAGTATTTCTTCAACCATTTCTGGGTGCACTATTTTGAAGACATATAAATTAGTATTGGGGATACAAATAGGTGTACCTTTGTCTATCAATATAGAGATAATGCATGAATAGATCATACTGTGAATTAATAATATAAGTACTTCCAACTTTACATAAAGGATTGAATTGATATATGAAAATATACAGGAAATCTTATATTGATATACAATCATTCATTCCAACCAGTTATACATCTAATGGTAATATTAGGGTTATGGTTTATCATGAAGTGTGTGTGAGTTTTGCTTCAAAATAATTATAGATATAGAAAATAATGTCTTTGGAAAGAAGTCTCATAAAAAGTACAGCCAGGAAACCTGGAGGAATACATGTGTTCTGAAGCAGGAAGTGATTGATAGAGAGACAAATGCCTATTAATTTGTGAACTTGTGGATAAATATATATCCTATGATGTGCATAAACTGAAGAAATAGGAATGTACCAGTGTTGAATAAAAATGAACGTCAAAATAAACATTTTGTATCATAGGAATATACTTACATTGATGTTAAACTAAGTCAGTTACTATAGAAATATTAGGATTTGTATGCACCATTCACCCAAATTAGTTTTCAGTACTAGGAAACAAATATGTGTTTCAGGTGGATGCATATTTCTGATAATAATCTTGTAAAAGTTGATTATAAATCCAAATACATGAAATGAATGAATTTAAGGAGTGTATAATAAGACACATATATTTCATATTTTGAAATATCTGGAGATTATATATATATATATATATATATATATATATATATATATATATATATATATACAAAAAACACCCACACAGACATTAAAAAGTAGCAATATATATGCCAATTGAAATTCATCATTAAATCTATATCATCCACAGACCCAAACTATTTATTTTACTAAACATGGATTTATGTATAATTTTGTTCAACTAGGAACCTCACCCATAGATTGAATTTTCAGTTCCAACTGTGTTTAGGAGGAGTGATCTCTTCTCACAATTTTTATCTGGCAAGTCAGCCACCTCACAAGAATGTACGTGTGATAAAAGGTAAGATTCTGTATGTGCATACAAAAATACATGTGCTGAATAGGCTACAGAGAAAGCGAGACAGGAATACACATATTTGTTAACTTTAAAAACACATGGTGAACTGTTTCAATTAAAAATTGACTAGATTTATAACACCAACCCTTTATCATGCAAAATGCAAGTCCAACTATACACCATGCCTCCTCTGAATTGCTTGTATTTCTATTCTGTTTTGATTATGTTTCTCCATCATATTAGGATTAGTAGTCAGAGTCTAGTAGGGTATGGTTTATTGTCAGGGTTTCAGTATTTCGAATGGAAAATTAGATAAGGAATCCAATGTGTATGCAAATATGTGCTATACAAAAATCTTCCCACTCTCATCCAGATCGATGACTTGACATTACCTTCCCCCCAAGTAAGACACAATTAGAGGAGAAGAGTTAGAAAATATGTGAATACATATCTGGAAAATCCTCAGGAGTTCACAACCTTGGAGGTGGTAGAGGAGTTTCCAAAAGTAAGGGACAGGGTTGATAGACCCAACCTGATCTTTTATTAAAATTGGGAGCCATCTTGCCACAAAGCCATGAAAAGCTAATTTTGGGTTTATTTTAAATTACTGCAATTTCTGAACCTGTTTGGAATGTCTGCCCGTGCCTTGAACTCACACATGCCTATCTCTCTGACCAGATAGCAGCTCTCTCTGGAAGTTTAGTGACACATCATAATCTTTGGCCTTCCCTGGCCAGGCAATGACCCTCTCTGTGGTCTAATGGTCATCATAATTTCTGATGTTGGGGCCAGCAAAAAAAAAAAAAAAAGAAAAAAACATTTAGTGTGATCCTTGTCAAAGTTCTGTTATCTGTAATCCCACTTTTGTGTAACTTTCTGGGCTATATAGCTGGGCTGTAGGAAAGGTGGGGTTGCTGTATTCTTCCCACCGTTTTGTGAGGGAGAGGCAGGCCGGCCGGTTGAAATAATAAACTTGCCTTAATTTTATTTTAATTGGAGTCAGTGGTCTTTACTTTCGTCCTGATCAAACATTTTGCAGTTCCCCAGCAACATGACCCTGCCCGAACAGATCACAAGACCAGACTGTTGGAAATTCTGAAGATGGACTTTCCTCCAGGGCTCCCGGCTACAGAGCCACTCTGGGGGATGCACAACTTGAGATGTTTCAACGACTTGGAGTGAGACTTTTGTCCAGGGAGCACTGCAATGAACCACAGGATTATAACTATTAGCAAGCACTTGGTGGAGGAGGCCTCCATAGGTAAGTGGTGCCTTTATAACATCTGATATCTGGTTAAGGGAGATCTCTTCTGATGACAGAAAGGAGGCCTGGGGAGGCTCACATATACTCCTGTCCAGGACAGTAATGAGAATCATGCTGTCCTTTGTTCTGTTTTGTAGGGAATTCCTCTGGATGGGTAGAGAGGTGCGGATGGGCACGCACGCGGTCCTACCCAGGAGCTTTAGCAAGACAATGCATTGCTCCTCTGCTTTTTTTTTTTGGTGCCGGGTTTCTGTTTTTTTTTTTTTTTTCTCTTTTGTTCTGGGTTCTACATGTTTTTTGTTTGTTTGTTTTTGTGTGTTTTGTTGTGTGATTTCTGTGGTAAAAATTTAAGGATATTGGACGTGAAAATGGGTAATAAAGCAAGTAAGCGTGACACCTTTTTGAACTGTGTTTTAAGGAACTGCGATGAACTTTACCCCCCTTTGTTAAGCAGGATAAGAGAAGCCCCTAGCTGGCTGCCTGGAGCACACCCACTGCACAGGGCAATGCCTGCTGCAGACCTAAAAAATGAGTATCTCACAGGTTAACAAGTGAAACTCCTTTAAAACCACTTGTACCTCCAGATCAAGAGAGTCACAACCTTTGGGCAGAGTCCCCAGTGTTTCTCCTTTGTTAGCAAAACAATAAATCTCCCTTTTTCTTTTTCTCAAAAACCCTATCCTCATTATTAAATTGGCATTAATTGGCTTCAAGGATAGGAACTGAACTTTAAGTTTCAAATTTTGATAAACCACGCCACGCCCGCCTTGGAACTTTTTGAGAGCTGACTATTGATATGTTAGGAGATGGAGCATGCTTCGGGTGGAACCGAACCAGAGGAGCTAATCCTGTAATTAAAAGGAGGGACTGAGGGACTCCCAGCACTGCCAAAGCCCTGCTACTGCAGGGAATTCCCTCCTTCCTTCCCTGCACTGTAAGCATTATGCAACGTCTGTCTTCTTAAAAAAGAGAAAAGGAAAAAAAGGATACTAAATTCAGTAAAGTCACCATGGAGACCCTTGATTTTGCATTTCAGGTTGCCCCTCTGCAAAAACATCTGGTCCCCTTGTGGGGACATCTATGGTACCACTGGTGTAGGAGATTTTTTTCCTATCTGCTCTGTTTTAAAGGCTTCTGTCTGTCAGGCATAGTCTGGAGCTAACCTCTGTCTGTCTTGTGTCTTTGTTTCTGGCCCTTTAATACATGTGCAATAATGTGTTGATATTTTAAATTGTTTCTTGGGAATGATCTTAGCTGAATGTGTGTCTAAATGATGATGTTTTATTGTAACAATCTGGTATCTGAATGGGTTTTTGAAGCATTGCACAATCTTGCAGGTAAAAGTCGGGTTTAGGTAACTGTTTAGTTTATGATTTCAGATAATTCATGCCAGAGAACTTAAATACTTAGGATGGAAAACTAAAGAACTCTACTTCCAAGTTGGCAAGTAACTTCCCAATCATTCAGTTTTTTATTTCACCTATTTTGAATTGGGTAGCCTGGGAAAATGTCACTGTGTGTACCAGTGCATTAATTTGGACAAGGATAATAAATCATAGTATGGTATCTGTTGACAAAACAAGATGTAAAGATATATAATTTTGTGAATTGTATCTTAAACTTGTATCATAATTTTCAACATCCTAATCTGAAAATTATGTTTAAAATGCCTTAGGCCTGATGTGTCTGCTCTGAATAGCAGTTTTTTCCTGCTCCTTCCTGACCTCAGCCAGGACTTATTTTGAAATGCAAATAAAAGAAGCCTGCAAGTTCAGTAGGAGACTGATCTGAGGCCTAAGTGGAAAAAAAAAGGCAAATTGTATGTTTTTTACTAATTACTGGCCAGTCGTTTTTCTAGGACTCTTATTTTTTTCTTAGATATTTTATTTTGTTTTTTTAGCTCATGATTTTGATCCTACAGACCTAAGTTAATGTTTTTCTTATCAGTTCTATCTTTGACCAACTGTGGAGTTTTTGAAACATTGCAATGCAAATTTCATCTGCGAAAAGCTATAAGGCCTTTCTATTTTTATGTGTGCACACTTCTGTTATGTGTTGTATGTCTATATATACATATATCCGTATATCATATATATGATACAAAAATTAACATATATAAAGAACACTCATAAAAAAAAACGCTCATAAAAACAAATTTTAAAAAGTGGATCCAAGGATCCTTAATTCATGTGATTTAAATTGTTCAATTTAAATTGGATAAACAGATAAAAATAAATGTGTTTAAATTTAAGCTTACAAGTTTTTCTAGGTGTTCAAATATCTAATAAAATACTAATGTCTACAAAATATCTAATATGACTTGTTTGTAGGACTTTTCCTTCAACAAAAAAAATGGTTTACAATCTTCAAAACATTTGTCTAATATTTTGATAAATAAGTAAATTAAATTTGATATGAGATTACTCATTCATGAGTACTTTTGTTAGATATCTGATTGATTAACTAAGGTCTGTACAAATTTGTACTAAAGTCTGTATAAGATTGTAAAACTCAGTCATGTGTTAAAGAGACAAAAATTTCTTAAAACATAAGTTTACCCATAACATTGTGTTTATTAAGTTTTATTTTTTCTAGAGCTAGCAACCATAAAAATTAAATAACTGATTAAATAGGAACTATTATTTTAGCGAACTGTACTGCCATTACTTTAAAAGCTAAACTTGGTTAATGTAGAAACATCAATGTAATTATGATGCTATTAATGTGCTCATACCTTCCATATACAAGTCTGTAAGTTAGAAACTTAAAAGAGCATTATATCATGCTTGCGTTCTGAAGTTGTATGGTAAAAATATATATTGGGAATTTATTTATCTGTTATCAAAAAGATAAGTAAAGTTTTATGTTACTTTTTACATTTGGAACAATTTAAATGTATTTTTAAGTTAATGAGAGCCTAATCTGTGTAAAGGTTTAAAACTTTCAGCCTTTCTTTAATTCATGTTTTAAATGTGATATCATATGTTGTTAGCTAATGTTCATGTGACCTAAAACAATTTATGTAAACTTTGTAAAATGATATTTAAAAAAAAAGATCAGCTTTAGAACTAAACCCTTTAGATTTTTAAAGAGACCTGCCTTACCTGAGATAAGGCTCTGTGTCCCATCTTACTACATGTGAGAATGACTACGAAAACAGTAAGTTAGATTATGTTTCATTTAAAGTTATGTTCAAAAGTTGTGTTTTTTTCTGTCAAGATTACTAGGATCTCAAACAGAAGATATAATTTATAACTAAGCAAAAAAATTCAGGGTAGATATTATGCAAATTAAGTATATTTACTCTTGTTAAAAAATTTTATTTTGTAATTTTCTTATAAGTGATCTAAAGATTCTCTGTTAGTGTTTTACAGAAGTGTTGCTTTAAGAACACAACATGGGTTAATTTAAGATAATAAGTCATCACCTAAAAAACAGACAGAATAACACAGATCCCAATTAATAAAAAGATAAATAATTATAAAGTTATAGACATCAAAGCCCAGTACTCTTAACATAAGGCAGTTAAAATTTATTTTCTGGATATTAAGGATTAGGATTTAAAATTAAAGTTAAATGAAAAGGGACAAGAAAACTAATATTTGGCTCTTGCCCTCTGAGTCAGTTTGAATCCAGGGAACAGGGGACTTCTCTAAAGAGCTTTTCAACTCTGGGCCACATAACCTCCCCATCAGGGAGATTAATGAGACCACTGGAGAACAGAAAGCCAATCAGTGCATTTGCTGAGAAGAGGAGAGTCATCAGAGAAGGGAGACATCCCTGATGCTGCCGAGGGAAGCCACGTGGTCAAGGAAGACCTGGACCCACCTAGCGCAAATGACACTAGCAGAACTGAGAAGCTGCTCTCAAGTTTCCCCAGGAATGACAACCATAAAAGCTCAGCTGACTGTTAACAATATATGTATTGTTTCTATGAAACAAAAGTCAGTTTGACTGCTTCATCTTAAACACTTAGCAAAGACAGTTGAAAGCAAAATACAGCCATTCCTGGGAATTTTAAATAATAATAATAATAATAATAATAATAATAATAATAATAATATTTTATTGTATACACTTTATATTAGCCTCCCAAAATAAGTAAGACTGGAGGCTACAAAGAAGGATTCTCAGACAGCAATGCCTGATAACTATAAAAAGACACGATCAAGAGGAGCTGCCAGTGGCAGAAGTTTTTAGTTTAAGGCCTCAGATATTTCTAACCTACACGGTTAGGCTTGGTGATGGCTAGTACGATTATCCAGCACTGAGTAACAGAATTAAAGGTTTCTCTATTAGACACAGAGGTCATACTAGTAAAATGATTTGCAAGATTAGATAACATTAAATTATTAAACTGTATCTTATGGGGAGGGACAACTATAACACTAAATGTTAAGTATTAAGTTGACAGTCCTGATAACTGGGGATATTAAAGACTGGTGAGGGAACTTCTGTACAGTGACATGTTCTAGCTGCTGCAACATTTATTCAGTACTCATGGTTTTTGTTTCTCTCATAGAAGAACCCATCCCCAGATGACTTTACAACCTGTTCTTCCCCAATGAGACTTCAAACCGAACTGACCTCTAAAAGACAACTCATGTCCCTCATGCCGTTCCCCCTCATGTCACCCTCTCTCAGCTCAGAAGAAGCCAAAATGAGTGATGCCTCTCTTCTTACAACAGTGGAGCCAAAAATAAATAGACTATCAATATACATAATTAATTAAGTCAGGTAAAATCAGGGAGACTGGTTTTGGGTGATTTCAAAAAATAGGGAGACTTACCTGAGGGAATAAAATTCCCTCAGTGCTCTTCCCCTACCGTATGAAAGACTTGAAAGGGACACATTAGAAAAGGGGGGGATGATAGACCCAACCTGATCTTTTAATAAAGTTTGGAGCCATCTTGCCACAAAGCCAAAAAAGGATAATTTTTCTTAACTATAAATTACAGCAAATTCCGAACCTGCTTGGAATGCCTGCCCGTGCGTTGAACTCACCCATGGCTGGCTCTCTGACCAGATAACAGCCCTCTCTGAAACTTTGTTGACACCTCATAAATATTGGCCTTCCCTGGTCAGACAACACTCTCTGAGGCTCTAATGGTCCCCATAAATTCTGATGTTGGGGCCAGCAAAAAAAAAAAAAAAAAGTAAACTACCATTAGTGTGATGCTTGTCAGAGTTCTGTTATCTGTAACCCCCCTTTTGTGTAACTTTCTGGGCTATAAAGCTGGGCTGTAAGAAAGGTGGGGTTTCTCTCTTGTTCCCGCCGTTTGGGGAGGGAGAAGCACCAGGGTGGTGGAAATAATAAGCTTGTTTTAATTTGACTTTAATTGGAGTCAGTGGTGATTTCTTGCATCCTGGTCTAAAAGGTAAACACTCCACAAACATGGAGCTCTGCTGGCCTAAAGACTTTTTTTTTAATTAATTTTTATTGTAAGTTGCCTAAAGACTTTTTGAGAAACTGCCTCTGAGGATGGTCACTTGACATATATGTTGTTGTCAGGAGCTTTTGCGTGCATTCTAATGAAACCATCAAACCTGGGTCTGCATCTATGCTACCTGGAGGACATTGTTTCTTATTTTCCAAAGAACATGAGGCAACAGTGCTGACTTCTCTCTTTTTAGGTAAACTGCGGCCACTGAAAGCTAATTGTCTCTGCATGTGGATTGTGAAGCCATTATGTCATCCTCCACTTTTCATGGTCTTTCTTGCTGCTGCACTGGGAGTTTGTTATTTGCTTCACAAAATGCAAGGAGTTCAACTGGGACACAGTGCCTGAGGGAGTCCTGTCACGTGTGGTGGGTAAGGGTCTGCAGGAGAATGCACCAACCAGGTGCATTCTATCCCACATAGATTGCCCCCTTGACCATAGCAACTTGATTCTGAACATTGCCCTGAAACATCTCCATATAACAACATGCCTTTAATGGAGAGGTTTCAGACATATAAGTGATTCCTGTCTCCACCATGTCAGCCACCAGCCATTTGGAAGTCAATGGCAGATCCACATGGCCTGACCACAGATATTTTGTCACACACCTGCACACCACAGCTCTGGGCCCACTACTCAGCAGGCTCCAACATACTGGCATCTCTGTTCTACACCATTTTCATAAAACCCAGTCAATCAAGGCCCTCTCTGGTATACTTATGATCAACAACAGGACATCCAAAGATTCTCCAGTGCCACCTTGTGATGGGAATTTCAAAAATTTCATGGCATTTATCTAGCCATTTTTTAAGGATGAAGTTGGAGAAACTGTGGGTTTCAATTCATTCAGGAACCATTAAATTTTGAGGAAGCACATTTCAAGAAATGCTCTGCAGAACTCGCAGACGCAAGGCTTCCCAAAGAGTGGCCAAAAGGACACATGAAGCCAGGCCCATGAGGTCTACAATGTTAGGTCCATGTGTGTTTTGACGCTCAACTATGGCTGCCAAGTCTATAAGAATAAAATCATGTGATATCCTGGCTGAAATACCCAATGGTCTTTGGAAAGCCACCCTTGGCTTAAATCTCAGTTTCCAAGGGCGATTCTCATGCATGGCCTCCTAAAATCCCAACAAAATTCATGGCAATACTTCTCTGAGGTCAGTTCCATGACTCAGTCTCTAAGGGAATGACACCAGAGTTAAAGCCCAGGTGGACACAGGCATCTCTTCTAACCACCACACAAATGACCACAATTAAAACCAAAATAGTCCCACATGACCCTCATCTTCTTCCATATAGACACTCATAATAACCTCTGACTAAAGTTTTCCATGAGGTGTGCAGCCTTAGACATTGTCCAAAATAAGCACCATTGCCCCTCATTTGCCTAAAGTCAGGGTGGCCTGGACACCCTTCTTGTGAACCAAGAGTGATCAAATATGCCTGCTATATAACTGCTCTGCTTCTCCAAATTGAGGCTTACTGACTGTCTGGTATAGATTCTTTATGTGAATTGGTGTCATGAGAAAACCTAAGCACATATCGGCTAGCCTCTGCAGGGTTTGAAGAACTGATTTGACCCAAAGGATCCCTATTCTCACTTGATGGAGGTCAGGAAGCTAACAGAGGAAGGCGGGAACCTTCATCCACAATGACTACTCTTTTGGCCATTTTGGTTTAGATGCACACTTGGAAACTTTCTTTAGATCCATCAAGTGCTGAGAATCTAAGCCACTGTCTCACACAGGGCCAAGAGGCTGATTCAGCCACATCTCTTTCCAAAGCAATTAAGCAAAGAGCCACAGGTGATGCCCATTCATTTCCATTTGAAAACTGTTTTCTTCAGGCTGCAGAAAGGGGTGGCCTGAGGCAAAGACCTTCCTGACATTCAGGACAACAGAACAATAGGTAAGCAAAAGGCCCAAAGCAGTGTTTCTCCACTGAGACTTTACTGGTCACACTGATATCTGAGTTTTCTGAGGTGCTCCCATTCACTTCAGCTATCCAGTACATGGCCATGTCAGAGAGTTTGGAGGTGGTACATATCTTGAAAACAAAACCATGAGGCTATCCTGGAGAGTGGCCAGTATTCAGGAAGAAAAGAGGAACTTAGCAAGGTTGTAGGTGTTGCCCATCCATAAGGCATGCCGCTCTCCATTCTTAAATTGGGTGGTATGAATGCTGGGTAGCTTTCTACTACACAGGACACAACCATTGATGCATTCGCTTTTCAAATGTCTACAACCACGGATACAGTGTGATGCACAGACATAGAAACATTCGTGTTATCAAACGACTTTCTCAAAACATTCCAGTCCAAACACATAAACCGCCTTTCCTACCTATTCTCAGAACCTGAGACAAAACCACAAACTCACACGGACACCCACAATGACACCTCCTTCCCCCAAGTATGTCTGTGACTATCTTGAGTGTCCTCTGACTGGTGGGCCATACTATGTTCCCCCGAAATTGCCTGTCCTGTCTCAGTTCTGGTCTTCTTTGCCAACTCTTTGAAGTTGTCAGGAGTCATGGTTTAGACACTACCTGCTTTCCCAGTAAAGGCCCCACTTCAAAGCTCTCCTGGCATTTGGCCACCATCACATAAGTAGGTACCAAGAAAGACTGACTCTGTCCTTGGTAAATACAATCAATTGAGACCACAGGGTCTGGGACTGGGCCTTGCTCTGAGTTCCTGGCTTCCCGGATCCCAAGTTCAGAAAGTTCCATCGCCAAGAAAGTGTGGGAGGTCACTTCCTTCAGGAACTGAATGAGGTCACTGCCTTGGCAATCACTTTGTCCTAACAATTGCTTCCAAGGGTCGCATGAGATGGAGGCTGCCCCTACTTCCTGAGACACTTTCACAAGTTAGAATGGTATATCAACCATAGGCACCCAGGAACAGCTCTCCACACAGGCCTGGTTTGGTCCATTTAAACTACACTAAGAAAAGAGAGGCTGATTCAGACACATCCCTTCATTCTGACCAGGTTTCTTGATATGGAAGTTGACATGGAGTTGACTTTTGCTCTCTCAGGTCCTTGATAGGTGAAAAGGTCGGTCGAATGTCGGAGGAAAAGACCACCAAGAGACTGTCTCATGCCACAGCAAAGGGTTTATTGGGGGTCCAGCATGCTGGGGCTCAGGACTCACTTCAGAGGAGCAAAGAGGTAAGAGCCCTGAGAACAACTTCAGCATGGTTTATATACATTCTTTAGAGAGGGCAGGGACTTTACATACATCCTAGCCTCCTTTTGCAAATCATCATATACCACGGGAAAATCAAATAACAAATCTAAAACATGAATAGCACATTCATTGGCGGACACACGTCTGGCAGGGGTGATTGGTCAGCCCCGAGAATGGGTATACATTTAAACTGATTGGTTGAAGCCCTGAGATGTATATGTGCTGAGCTGCACGATTTCTGGGGAGGGGTTGTTAAGTAACTAGGTGGTCAGGAAAGATTGCAACACACATCTAATGGGCAGTTCTGGGAATTGTCTTAACTGCCACAGAAATTTCAGGTTCTGAGTGAAGCTTGTAAACTTTACAAAACCTGGTTCTTTACGTTTCAATTTTAATTTCTTTTATTATTTAATTTCCCACTGCTTTTTCTGACAACTTTTAATCTTAAAAATAATGAATCATAATTATTGCGGGGTCTCACATTCTATTTCTGCCAGTGGAGTATATTTCTGGCTGATTACAATGCGTTTTACCTGCCCAATCTGAGTCTGGATAAAGGTAAATATGCTATTAAGCAAACAAGTTCCCACAGCTAGCAACACCATAAGGATGATCAGGGGTCCTTTAAGGCTGATAGGAGTCTAGTTAACCAGAGGGACTGGGTAAACCATGACTCAAACCACCCTTGTTGAATCTCCCTTTATCTCTTGCGCTCTTCAAGGCATTTTCTCAATTTACTCATGGATTCTTTTACAACTCCAGTATGGTCAGGATAAAAACAACATCTTCTCTCAGTGCAGCCCAGAAGCTCCCCTCCCTCATGAAGTGGAGGTCTTATCCTCACCTGTTCTGTAAAACCACTTCAGAGAGAGGGATTAAGGATTTCTGAAAAACTGTGATGCAGGTCTCTAACGTCTTCAAGTCTTGAGATATTGCTGCTTCTAATTGGGCCATTTGTTGTGACCCACGGATCATAGCAGCTATTCCTGTACCCACTCCTGCAGCAGCTCCTATCCCCAATAGGATGGCTAGAGTAAGGGACACTGGCTCCCGGCGAAATCGAGTTGTTTGTCCCCCTAATAGACCTTCAAATGATTCTGCATCATGATAGAGCACCCTGGGGAGTATCTGCACCATTACACAATATTTTAGAGAGCTGTCCAATACCTGGGCTAAAATGCAAGGAGTTCTGACTGTGTGGAGTTTAGTACCATAAAGGTTCCTTTAATTATTTCCCAGGGGGAGGAGTCAGCTGTACTCTGGACTGGGGAAGTAGGCAAAAACAGAAACTGGGAAGTATGAGATGATAGAGGGGTTCTGGAAGATCTAGGCACTGGGTCCTCCACAGGTTTGGGCCTGTTTGCGACTTCAGAAATCAGCTGGGCACACATGAAAATCAAGACAGGCTAGTTTACACCTGGGCTGGGGGAGATGACATCCATAATTGATGGGGTAAGGTGGTCTGTGTTGCCCTGGTTTGGGTTTAAGTGGGATCTGTGTGGGGTCCTCTATGTCAGGGAGATCCCAGTCAGAGAGGCCTATGGCAAGCTGACAAATGTCCGGGTGGAGAGATGGCCACCAAGTCCATAAGGTGGCTGTATGTGAAATAGACCACACTACTTGCCCAGTAGGATTTATAACTTGCCATTGTTGCTGAAAAGGCTGATGGGGATTAGGACTGCTGGTGGTCAGGGGAAGAATCCATAGCCCTACCCACAAGACGGACACACAACTTGAGAGGGTTACCAGTCTGTTCAAGTTTCCAGCCAGAGTCTGGACAGGACGCAGGCTTGAGATGGGAGGCATTGATCCAGGAAGTGATCCCATCCACTTTCACCACTGTAGGTGTTATAAGCAGCACCTGGTATGGTCTTTTCCACCAGTGTTCCAGGGATGACACCTGATGCCGTCTCACGTAGACAAAGTCTCCAACTTGATAACGATGTGGGGTTCCCTCATCTCCAGGCTGATAAGCAGTGGCCAACTGTTTCCACAGGTATCGCTGGGTGCTGGGTTTGTTCAAGGGCTTTAAGTCTGTCAAGCAAGGGGGTGTGAAAGGAATCATTAAGTCTCAGAGTTGGGGTTAGGTCCCTTATTGGAGGAGGGGCACCATAGAGAATTTCATTAGGGGTGAAGTTACACAAAGAGGCAGAGCGGGTATTTCTTGCACAAAGTAGTGCATAAGGTAGGAGCATAATCCAATTTTTTATGCCGGTCTCCAAGCTTAATTTTGTTAAGTTCTCTTTGATGGTTCTATTCATCCTTTCTACCTGTCCTGAGCTCTGGGGTCTATAAGCACAATGCAACTTCCAATTAATCCCCAGCGTCCTGGCGAATCCCTGACTTACCTGGGCTTTGAATGCTGGTCCGTTATCAGACCCTATTACTTTAGGCAGGCCGAACCTTGGAAAAATGTCTTCTAGGATCTTGTTGGCCACTTTTTTTCCCTCTGGTGTGGAAAAAGTTAAAAGAATCACTCCTTTTAGGGCTGCCAATTAAGCTTCCTCATCTGCCCTTCTGTTTCCAACCGCCACGGGGTCATTTCCCTTCTGGTGCCCTGGACAGTGCACTATAGCTATGTCCTTAGGGCCCTGCACTGCTGAGAGAAGGTGGAGGATCTCATCATTGTTCTTTATTTCTTTCTGAGCAGAGGTTAATAGCCGCCTTTGCTGGTAAATAGCCCCCTGCACATTTGCAGTTGCAAATGCATAGCAGCTATCAGTGTATATGGTGGCCCTTTTGCCTGTTGCTAGTTCCAGTGCTTTCATAAGGGCAATCAGTTCTGCTTTTGGGGCTGATGTCCCTTCTGGGAGACCAGAGGACCAGATGACATTAGTTTCGCTAACTAGTGCTGTTCCAGCCCGCTGCTTACTGTCTTGGAGGAAGCTGGTGCCCTCCATAAACCATACGACTTCAGGGCGAGGCAGTGGCTGATCCTTCAAGTCTCGTTGTATACTGGTTTCCTCTGCCAGTAAGTGTTGACACTCATGAGCGACGGGTCCTGATGATTCTTCTGGCAGCAGTTTAGCCGGGTTGAGTGGAGCAGGGCGTCCCAACATTATTCTGTCTTTGTCAAGCAAGAGGATCTGGTAGTGGTTTATTCTGGAGTTTGATAGCCACCTCTCTGGAGGCTGACAGATGATGCTCACCAGGGCATGGGGGGCTATTATGGTTAGCTGCTGTCCCAAGTTCATATATGATCATCTTTTATTAGAAAGGCTGCCGCTGTTATAGCTCTTAAGCAATGGAGCCACCAGCTAGCCACTGGCTCCAGTTTTTTTGATAAGAATGCTACCGGCCTTTTCCAAGGTCCCAAAGTCTGAGTGAACACTCCCCGTTCTATTCCTTTCTTTTCCTCAATGTAGAGACTGAAGGGTTTTTCTACATCTGGGAGTGCTAAGGCCGGAGCAGATAGCAGCGCCTTTTTTTACATTATTAAAAGCTTGTTGGTGCTCAGGGTTCCATTGGAAGTGGGCATCCCGCTTTATCAGTGGGTATAAAGGGGCAGCCAGAAATGCAAACCCAGGAATCCATAACCTGCAAAAGCCGGCAGTCCCAAGAAACTCTCTGAGTTGTCTCTTATTATATGGGGGTGGTATCTGCACAACAGTTTGTTTTCTGGGATCATTGAGCCATCGTTTGCCATCCCTAAGAGAATAACCCAGGAAGATTACTTCTTGCTGACAAATATTGGCCTTATGGCAGAAGCCCTATATCCAAGCCGAGCAAACTCAGATAATAGTGCTTTGGTCCAAGACTCATAGTTCTCCTTGGTGTCAGCTGACAGTAGGAGATCATACACATATTGGAGTAGGGTGACTTCGAGGTGTGCAGTTCTGAAGTTGTTGAAGTCCCTGTGGAGGGCTTCATCAAAGAGAGTGGGGGAGTATTTGATCACCTGTGGGAGTCTAGTCCAGGTTACTTGGGCATATGTTCCAGTTTCTGGGTCTAGCTACTTGAAAGCAAACAAGAACTGACTGTCCTTATGTAGGTGGAAAGCAGAAGTAAGCATCTTTTAAGTCCAGCACAGTGTACCATTCCCGCTCCAGATTCAGAGTGCTAAGCAAATTATATGGATTGGGTACTGTGGAGTGAATGTCCTGCACTCTCTTGTTGATCTCTCTTAGGTTTTGAACAGGATGGTAGTCCCCAGTTCCTGGCTATTCTACAGGTAGCAGGGGGGTATTCCAGGCTGATTGACAGGGCCATAGGACCCCAAGAGCAGGTATTTCTGAATATGGGGACTTATCCCATCCTTAGCTTCTTTGCTTAGAGGATATTGTTTAACACTGATTGGAGAGACAGAAGCTTTTAATTCTACTACTATTGGAGGTTGTTTTATGGCTAGACCTAACCCAGCAGTTTCTGCCCAGGTATTAGGATAGTCTTTTATCCATTTCTGTGGTAGTTTGCCTGTTTGATCAGTCCTAGGGAGCGAGAAGAGTTGATGTTCATCTTCTCTGGACATCGTCAAAGCCGTGACTATGGGAGTTTTTACTGAAGGCTTTAGAAACTCCACTTAAGGACCATCAGAGTTAAAGGTTATTCTATCCCGGAGTTGGTAAGCAGTTCCCTGCACATCAATGGGGCTGGGCATTCTGGGACTACTAGGAAAGAGTGGTGGACTTTTCCCATTCCTACATCCATAATCCTCTTAGTTGTCCAAGCCCGATATCTACTGCCATTAGCCCCTTGAACAAGAGACCATTTATTTGATAGGGGGCCCAGTGGGGTGTTAAGGGCTGAGTATACTGCTCCTGTATCCACATCAAAGTTCACTGGAGTCTCCTCCACTTCAAATGTTACCCTGAGCTCGGGGAATCGATCTGAGCCCCGACATTCCTAGTCCTCTTCTACAGTCAGCATGGTGGGCTGGCGTGGCTGCTTTTTTGGGGGGCACTCTTTGGCCCAGTGTCTTTTTTCTTTACAGTAGGCACATTGATCTGAGGCCAGGGGCAGCCTTTGGCATGGGACCAGGTATCCCTTCTTGTCTCTCTGCTTTTTAACTTCTGGTGTATTTGCTGCTGTGAACAAAACCTTAGCCAATGCTTTAGTCTGCCTTTTGCTCATTTCATCCTCTTTTTGTTCCCTTTCCTTCTCTCTCCTCTGTTTCCTCTCCTCCTCAATTTCTCTCTTATAATACACTTTCTCAACTTCTCTGACTAAATCTCTTAAAGTCATATCTTGTAATCCATCTAGACGTTGTAAATTTCTCCTAATATCTGGGGCAGCCTGCTCGATAAAGGCCATTGCAACAGATGCTTTTTGGTCCTCTGCCTGAGAATCAAAAGGAGTATATTTTCTATATGCTTCCATAATTCTCTCAATAAACATAGAGGGAGACTCATTATGCCCTTGGATAATCTCTCTTACCTTGGCCAAATTAGTCAGCCCTCTGGCGGCCACTTGGAGACCTGCTATTAGAGCCCGGTGATAAGTGGACAGATGCTACCTAACTTCAAAGGTGTTGGGGTCCCAGTTGGGTCGTTTCATTGGCCTGTAAGGATGGAGAGGGGGCATCACAGGGGCATCCGAGTTTTCTATTATCCATTGCCAGCGGTTTTTTTGAGGTGGCCCAGCTTCCTCCAGGGTCGGACGGGATAATGCTACTGCGGGGAAGTCCCCTGGAGGGCTTGGGTCCGGCCTAAATGCCTCTAGTGGTGGAGAGGCTGAGTCAGCGGTCGGAAGATCGTCAAGAACGTGTTGGGGGTTGGGGAGCAAGGGTAGAGGATAAAAAGGGGGAGGAGTGTCCAGTCTTGTGACTCAGGGAGAATGGAGGGAAGAGGGGGAGGAGTGGAAGTTTTGAATGACAGGATCGTGGGGGAAGGGTTATATGGCTATTGATCTGGGTGGACACGTGGCCCCGGCTGAAAGACAATATCTCTGACTTTTCGGGTTAGAGGGAAGTTGAAGGATCCTTCTGGGGGCCATCTGACTCCGAGGATAGGCCATTCTGAAGCACAGAGAGTCTGCCAGGTACAGCGTTTTACTGAAAAAAAAAAAAAGATTCTGGGCCCTTGAGCAGACATCAGTCCAATGATCAAGGGTAAGGTACAGAGGCGTGCAAGTACTTATCCCATAATGGGAGTTACTCAAACAGGGACAGTGAATACACAAACACGACACAGACAAAGACAAACAGTAAACGTTTAACATGAGTCCAAGACAAAGATTAGAACTGAGTGACTTGCAAAACCTGATGTGTTAGACAATAAAGACAGAAAGTAAACTCAACATGAGTTCCTGACAATGAACAAAACCGAGTAGCTGGCAAAACCAGATGGGCTGTCAAACCAAATCCTGAAGCAAAATATAACCGAGTTGAGGAAACTACTATTCCTCGATTTCCCGAGTCCTCAGGAGTGTCCCCCAGGGACTTGGCCTGTGGCTCTTTTACACGTCTGTCAGCCTCCGTCAGGGAGAGCTAACGCTCTTCAAAGACAGCCACTGAGTCAAGCCCTAACCTGAAACCCGAAAGCAGAAAGAGGCACCTTACTTACTCCGAGAGGAGTCCGTTGGGGTCTTTCGTCCGCCGCTGCCAGATATCTCACCTGGGGCCTCCAGATGAAAAGACGGGGCGAATGTCGGAGGAGAAGACCACCAAGAGACTGTCTCATGCCACAGCAAAGGGTTTATTGGGGGTCCAGAATGCTAGGGTTCAGAGCTCACTTCAGAGGTGCAAAGAACAAAGAGCCCCGAGAACAACTTGAGCAAAGTTTATATACATTCTTTAGAGAGGGCAGGGACTTTACATACATCATAGCCTCCTTTAGCAAATCATCATATACCACAGGAAAATCAAATAACAACTCTAAAACATCATTAGCACCTTCATTGTCGGGAACATGTCGGGCAGGGTTGATTGGTCAGCCATGAGAAGGGGTATACGTTTAAAATAATTGGTTGAAGAGCTGAGATGTATATGTGCTGAACTGCACGGTTTCTGGGAAGGGGTTTTTAAGTAACTAGGTTGTCAGGGAAGATTTCAACACACATCTAATGGGCAGGTCTGGGAATTGTCTTAACTGCCACAGGAATTTCAGGTTCTGAGTGCAGCTTGTAAATTTTACAAAACCTGGTTCTTTTGTTTCAATTTTAATTTCTTTTATACTTTCAGAACCTTACAAAGGAAGGTGAGAGACTTCATCCACAATGACTCCTCTTTTGGCCATTTTGGTTTTGGGTGCATGTATGGGATCTTTCTGTAGATCCATATGGTGGTGATATTCAAAGCCACTGCATTACTCAGGGCCTAGAGGCTGATTAAGACACATCCTTTTCCAAAGCAATTACTTCTCTGAGGTCAGTTACAGAACTCAGTCTCTGAGCGGAATCACACAAGAGTTCAAGCCCAGGTGGACCCAGTCATCTCATCCAACCGCCAGACAAATGACCACAATTAAAACCAAAACAGTCCCCCAAGGCCCTCATCTTCTTCCATATAGACACTCATCATAAACTCTGGCTGGAGGTTTCCATGAATGGTGCAGCTCAAGAGAGTGTCCAAAATAATCTCCCTTGCCTCTCATTTGCCTAACCTCAGGGTGGCCTGGACACCATTCCTGTGAACCAGGATTGATCACATAGGTCTGACATTAATGCTGCTCTGCTTCTCCAGTTTGAAGCATACTAAATGTCAGGTAGAGTTTCCTTATGTGATTTGGAGTCATGAGGAAACCCAAGCACCTCTGCAGGGCTTGGAAGAACTCATTTGACTCAAAGGATCCCTACTATCATTTGATGGAGGTCAGGAACCTAACAGAGAAAGGCGAGAGACTTCATCCACAATGACTGATCTTTTTGTCATTTTGGTTTTGGATGCACACATTAGATCTTTCTTTAGATCCATCAGGTGCTGATAATCTAAGCCACAGCCTCACACAGAGCCAAGAGGCTGATTCAGACACAACCATTTACAAAGCAATAAAGCAAAGAGCCACAGGTGATGCCCATTCATTTCCATTTGAAAACTGTTTTCTTCAGGCTTCACAAAGGAGTGGCCTGAGGCAAAGAACATCCTAACATTCAGGGCAACAAAACAATAGGTTTGCAAAAGGCCCAAAGCAGTGTTTCTCCACTGAGACTTTCCTGGTCACACTGATATCTGAGTTTTCTGAGATGCTTGCCATTCCCTTCAGCTATCCAGTACATGGCCATGTCACAGAGCTCGGAGGTGGTACATATCTTGGACACAAAACTATGAGCCTATTCTGGAAAGTGGCCAAAATTCAGGAAGAAAACAGAAACTTAGGAAAAGAGTAGGTGTTGCCCATTGATAAGGAAACCTGAAGTCCATTCCTAAAATGGGCAGGGTTAATGCTGGGAATCTTTTTACTAGACAGGTCACATCCATTGATAGATTCTAATTTCTAATGTTTACAACCACGGACACAGTGGGATACACAGACACAGAAATACTCGCCTTGTCAAAGGACTTTATTGAAACAGTCCACTCCAAACTGAACAAAACGCCTTTCCTACCTATTCTCAGAACATGAGACAAAACCACAAATTCACACCCACAATCAAAAAGGCACCTCCTTCCCCAAGTAAGTCTGTGACTATCCAGAGTGTCCTCTGACTCATGGGCCATACTATGTTCCGCCAAATTGGCCTGTCCTGTCTCAGATCTGGTCTCCTTGTCAAACTCTGTGAAGTTGTCAGGAGCCTGTGCTGACCAATACCTGCTTTCTCAGGAAAGGCCTCTCTTCAGAGCTCTACTTCCATTTGGCCATCCTCAAATCACTAGGTACCAAAAAAGACAGACTCTGTCCTTGGTAAATCCAAACAAGTGAGACCACTGGGAATGGGACTGGGACTGGCTCTGCGTGCCTGGCTTCCTGGATCCCAAGTTCAGCCAGTTCCACCACCAAAGAAGTGAGGTAGGTCAATTCCTTCAGGAAGGGAATGAGGTCACTGCCTTGGCAACCACTTTGTCCTAACAGTTGGTTCCAAGGTTCCCTTGAGATGGAGGCTGCTCCTATTACCTGTTACACTGTCACAAGTTACAATGGTATATCAACTATAGGCACCCAGGAGAAGCTCTCCACACAGAGTTGGTTTGGTCCATCTTTTCATATCAAGAGGAGAGAGGCTGATTCAGACACATTCCTTCATCCTGATCAGGTTGTTTGCCATGTAAGATGACTTTTGCTCTCTCATGTCGTTCATAGCTGCCTACATCTTCTCCAGGGATCATTTCTGCATGGACCTTTGAGGTTCTCAGCAGGTGGAAGATCCCCTACATTCCTATATTGTAAGACCAACTCTGTCCCTGCTCTTCTGTAAAGATAGATCGAGGGAGGAGTGTATGGTTAGGGTAAAAACATATTCTATTTGGGTTAGAAATCATTCTGCAAGATAACTAATGATATTGGGAACCTGCGATATTCACAAGAAGATATAGGTAAAATATAAGTATGAAACCAGAAATCTAGGAACAATTTGAAGCCCAGAAGGGCATTGGGCCATTTAGTGGGATACTTAGCTTTGAATTTTGTTCTGCACAGATGTCTCAGATGAATCAATATGCAAAGGCATAGGACCTTGTACCTTGGAAGATTTAATGTCCAAGAGAACATCCAGTCAGAAAGAAATACTCGGTAGGATTAGGAAGATAGTCAGTAGGTTTAGAAAAAAGAGTGAGTATAGGATTTGGACAAAACGTTCATTAGCAATAGAGTTTCTGGTAGAGAGTGAACATAAATATGAGCACATATGAAGAGTCAGTCACAATGATGAACTGGGGAAAATATGTAGGAAAGCAGATATCAATAGAGACATTAGGAAATCACGCAAAGTATAATGTGAGTGATAGGGTTAGACATTTTCAACATGGTTGAGGTTGAATATATAATCTTAGGAAGAAAGAAATGTGTAGTCACCAATAGGATTGACATTTGAGAGCATTTATTAACCTGGAAATGGTTGTTTAAGTAATCCATGCTCACTTTCCATTTTGCTTTGGTTAAAGGTTAATAAAATGGGTATTTGTCACTTCCTTTTTTTCTGTATGCTTAACAAAACACTGTTGAAATCTTGAGAACTCTTTGCTAATTTTGTTTCCAGAATGTGCTGTCCCCAACTGACAAACTGCAGAATGTACTCCCTCACCCGGTTGGACGCAAACTGCCCACTCGCCCTGACCCATCAATAAATTTTCCACCCTGCCCTCGCCAAGGAAAGTATATAAGCTCTGTTAAAGCTGTTCTCAGGGCTCTCTGTTCTATTCAAGTGAGCTCTGAGCCCCACCATGCTGGACCCCCAATAAACCCTTTGCTGTTGCTGAGTGAAAATGTTATACTGTTCTGTACTTAAAAGATGCTTTCCTTTGCTTGCCTCTGCATAAAGATAGTCAGTTGCTGTTTGCTTTCGAGTGGGTAGACCCAGAAACCAGAAAGTCTGGTCAACTAACTTGGACTAGACTCCCACAGGGGTTCAAAAACTCCCCCACTCTCTTTGATGATGCCCTCCACAGAGATCTCAACAACTTCAGAACTACGCACCCTGAAGTCACCCTGCTTTTATATGTGGATGTCCTGCTACTGGCAGCCAACACCAAGGAAAACTGTGAGTCTGCGAACCAAGCACTATTATCCGAGCTTGCTTAACTCGGGTATAGAGCTTTGGCCAAAAAGGCCCAAATTTGCCACCAAGAAGTAATCTTCTTGGGGTATTCAATTAGCGGTGGTAAATGATGGCTCACTGAGCCAAGAAAACAAACCGTTGTGCAGATACCACCCAAATCTAACAGGAGACAACACAGAGAGTTTCTTGAACTGCTGGCTTTTGCAGGTTTTGGATACCTGGGTTTGTGTTCTTAGCTGCACCTTTATACCCGCTGTTAAATGAGAATGCCCAATTCCAATGGACCCTTGAGCACCAGCAAGCTTTTGATAACATCTAAGGACACTGACACTGAACTCCTCAACTTCACTGAGCCCAGCCTGCAATTTCAGAAAGTCCTACACTACATTAAAAATATACATCAACTCACTCACCTTGGTTCAAAGAAACTGCGGCCATTCCTGAAGGATCAAGGACAGAGTTTTCGACAAACTCACTCACAGCGAAAGGAAATAACTGAACAGGTAAAAAAAGCCTGTCCGTTCTGCCAAATGGTTAAAGCTTACCCTTCCAAGCTTCCTGCAGGAAAGCACCTACGAGAAACCAGACCAGGACAATTCTGGGAAGTGGACTTTACTGAAATTAAGCCAGCAAGATATGGACTTAAATATCTGCTAGTCTTTGTAGATACATTTTCAGGATGGATTGAAGCCTTCCCCCCCCCCAACAAAAAAATAAAAAAAAAACACGACGCAAATGGTGGTCAAGAAGATCCTGAAAAATATTAGGATATTTTTTCCAAGACACGGCTTTCCTAAGGTAATAGGGTCTGATAATTGAACGGCGTTCATGGGCCAGGTAAGTCAGGGGTTAGCCAGGACCCTGGGGATGAATTGGTAGTTACATTGTGCTTATAGACCACAGAGCTCAGGAAAGGTTAAAAAAAATAAATAGAACCATTAAAGAGACCTTAACGAAATTCAGCTTAGAGACCGACATAAAAGATTAGCCTATGCTCCTGCCTTGTGCACTATTTCATGCAAGAAATACCCCCTCTGTTTCTTTGTGTAAACTCACCCCCTATGAAATTCTCTATGGTGCCTCTCCTCCTGTCAGGGACCTAACCCCAACTCAAAGACCTAAACATCCCTTCCACATTCCCTTGCTTGACAGACTTAAATCTCTTGAAAGAACTCTGCGATACCTGTGGAAATAGCTGGCGACTGCTTTCCAACCAGGGGATGAGGGGACTCCACATCGATATCAAGTAAGAGACATCATCTACATAAGACGACATCAGGTGTCATCCCTGGATGCTACTTATAACACCTACAGTGGTAAAAGTAGATGGAATCACTTCCTGGATCCATGCCTCTAATCTCAAGCCTGTGCCCTTTCCAGACTCTGGCTGGAAACTGGAAAAGACTGGTAACACTTTCAAATTGTCTATTCGTCATGTGGATAAGGCTATAGACTCTCCCCTTGGCCATGAGTAGACCTAAAGCTCATCAGCCCGTTCAGCAGCAATGGCTGATCACAAATCCTACTAGACAAGAAGTATGGTCTATCTCGCATACAGCCCCCTTAGTGACCTTGTGGCCATCTCTCCACCCAGATATTTGTCAGCTGGCTATAGGTCTATTCTATTAGGATATCCCAGATGAAGAGGATCCCACTAAAATTCCATTAAATCCTTTCTGTACGATAGATAATGGAAACAAACATTATGGATGTAGGGACACGCGAGCCAGATGCAGGTTGGCTAGCCTAGATTAGTATGTTTGCCCGGCAGACTATTAAAGCCTCAAAGAGCCACGTCTGTGTGGGGGAAAAGCCGAAATCTTCTGTAAGTCATGGGGATTTCAGCATACAGGGCCTGCCTGGTGGAATCCAAAATGGTCATTAAATTCAGTACAAAGCATTGGCCATATTACCAATTAGACAACCAAAACCAAACCCCCAGAGGAGTCTCTAGATCCTCAAATTCGGTGTGACCTTTTTAAATTCTGAGAGTGCTCAAAAGGGTGAAAGGAAATTCCCCTATGTTGAGGCCTTTTCCCCTCTTTCGCTCACATCCTGAACTATGCTTCTCCAATAGATCCTCACCCTCAGCCTTCTGCTCCAGACTCTCTGCTGTCAGTCCCAGCTCAGCAACCTGATTTCTCTCCTCCAATTACTAGATCAAAAACCCAAACCTCTGCCGGTTCTCAGACCATTGCCCCCTTGCTGAGGTAGCAGGTACTGAGGTACCCCTCCACCCACTCACTCCTCTCTTCTCCTGTCAGTGCCTGCACCAGGTCCCACCAGGTCCTCTTACCAGCTAACACAAAGCTCAAACCTGCTTAGGAGAGCCCTCAGACCCCTATCGAAGATGTAATGAAAATGGCCTTTAAAGTTGCTTTGTCATCACTAAAAACAGGTTACTAAGAATTTTAAGTACCTCACAGGCTTTTTGGGATACTCACTCCTGTCTTCCCCTCTGCTCTAGCTGTTCTACTGCTCAAGTTTTAGTTGCTAGGAAAACCCAAACCCCTTTCTCTTTATTCTTTTACATCTCACCTGCCTCAATCTCAGATCCACGGAGCTGCTCTCACCCTTCACCTTCCCCATCTTCCCCCTCTGTACCAGGCCCACAGAAAAATCTTAACTGAACTTCTGCAGAAGTCTTCACCATGGATGACTTTAGGACTTTCAGCAAAAGAGTCCCTATAAAAGAGTTCAGTGTAGATAAACTTCCTCTTTTTCTGTTGCCCTGTTCTACTTGGCCACTGGCTGGAAAAATCAGTACTCCTAAGCTAGACACCCCCTTAATAGTTTTTCACACAATATGTGAACAAGGCCACTGGCCTTTAGCTGGGGCTTCACAGATTATAGCTACATTTCTAAGATAAAAAAATTACCAGCTGGGCTCCATGGTAACAGCTGCAGGGGGATAGAAGAAAAGGAAGAAAAAGTTCTCCCCCTCCCAGGTGTCCTTGAAAAGTTAACTTGCCCAGAACAGAGGAAAAAACAGAAAAAAATTTCTTTTTGTGAAGTTCTGCACACTGTGAACTTCTGAGCCCCTTCCCTTTCATGTTGGGTACAAAATTCTGAAACTACATAAACGTGGGGTTAATGGAGTTAATTGATTACAACAGAAGCAATGCCCTATGAATCCAGTTGCAACCAAATAGGACTGTTTCCCTGTCTTGGTGCTATCTTAGGTGCCTTGCCTTGTCCACCCCTACAACAATAAAACCTATATACTTAAACATTTTTTATGTTTTCATGAAATGGTCAACAGATGTGATTAATTGCGTAATGGTGCAGATGTTTCCCAGAGTGCTCTAAAATGATGCAGGTTCATTAGAAGTTCAAACAGGGGGGCATACAACCCGGTTCCACTGGGAACATATATCGCTCACCTTAGCCATCCTATTAGGAATAGAAGTTGCTGCAGGGGTGGGCACAGGAACCACTGCCCTGCTCCATGGGACACAACAAATGAACCAATTAGAAGCAGCAATAGACCAAAACTTAAAGATATTAGAATCCTCCATCACAGCTTTGCATGAATCTTTATCCTCTCTCTCTTAAATAGTTTTACAGAACAGTCGAGGGTTGGACCTCTTCTTCATGAGAGACGGGGGCCTTTGTGCTGCATTGAGGGAAGAATGTTGTTTTTATGGCGAACATACTGTAGTTGTAAAAAAATCTATGAGTAAATTAAAAAGACACCTTGAAGAGCATCAATGAGAGAGAGGCCCAAAAAGGGTGGTTTGCGTCTGGGTCATACAGTACCCCTGGTTAACTACGCTTTTATCAACCCTGGTCGGTCCAATAATAATCCTCATATTATTGCTAACTATGAAACCCTGTGTGCTCAAAAGTGTAATTTGTTTTCTCCAAGCTCAAATTGGAGAATTTAAACTTTTGTTAATTCCCCACTTGCAGACATAGAATGTGACAGCCTCCAATGATCACTTTTATCATTAAAAGTAGCCAGAAGAAGTGAGAAAAGAAAGGTTAATAAAATAGGTACTTGTAATTTCCTGTTTTTCTGTACGCTTAACAAAACACTGTTGAAATATTGAGAACTGTTTGCTAATCTTGTTTCCAGAATGTGCTGCCCCCTAAATGCCAAATTGCAGAATGTATTCCCTCACCCAGTTACACGCAAACCACCCACTTGCCCTGACCCATCAATAAACTTTCGTCCCTGCCAACTCCAAGGAAATTATATAAGCTCTGCTTAAGCTGTTCTCAGGGCTCTCTGCTCTATTCATGGGAGCTCTGAACCCCAGCATGCTTGACCCCCAATAAACCCTTTGCTGTTGCATGAGACAGTCTCTTGGTGGTCTCTTCCTCCGATGCTCGCACGAACATTACTTGGATGATTAAATGTAGAAGAGAACATCCAGTCAAAAAGGGATAGTCGGTGGGATTTAGAAGATAGTTGGTAGGTTTAGGAAGAAGAGTAAGTATAGGACTTGGAACAAAAGATCTTTAGCAATAGGGGTTCAGTTAGAGAGTGAATGTAAATGTCAGCACATGTGAACAGTCACAATAATGAACTGGGAAAAATATGAAGGAAAGCAGATTTCAATAAATCAGGCAAAGAATAAAGTGAGTGATACGATTAGACATTTTCAAGAGGGTTGACTTAGAATACATAATCTCAGGAAGAAAAAAATATGTAATCACCAATTGGATTGACATTTGAAAGCATTAGGCAATCTTGACATGGATGTTTTTTGTAATCCCTGCTCACTTTCCATTTAGGCTTTGGTACAATCCTAAGTGTGACATTTGCGTTTTGTGTCCAGAATATTACACTGATAAAATGTATATGTAGATCTGGTAACATGAGTATTTCTTCCACAATTTCAGGGAGCAATATTTTGAAGACATATAAATGGGTATTGGGGGTACAAAGAGGTGTACACTGTGTCTATGAATATAGAGATAATGCATGAGTAGACCATACAGTGAAAAAATAATATAAGTGGTTCCACATTAAATAATGGATTGAATTGATATCTGAAAATATATAAGAAATGTTATATTGATATACAATCATTCATTCCAACCAGTTATACATATAATATTAATTTTAGGGTTATGGTTTATCATGAAGATATGTTAGTTTTGTTACAAAAGTCATTATGGAAATCGAAAATAATGTGTTTGGAAAGAGTCAGTCACAATGCTGGCAATATGTCAACAAGGCCTCTGGCCTCGAGCTGGGGGTTCACAGAAATGGCTATATTTCTAAGATAAAGAAGTTACAAATTGGGCTCCATGGTAACAGCTGGCAAGGAAAAAAAGAGAAGAAAAAAGCTCTCCCCCTCCCAGGTGTCCTTAAAATGTTAACTTGCCCAGAACAGAGAAAAAAAAACTGCTTTTTGTGAACTTCTGCAGACTGTGAAATTCTGAGTCCCTCCCTTACATGTTGGGTACAAAATTGTGAAACAACCGAAACTTGGGGTTCAGGGGATTGATTACAACAGAAGCAATGCCCTCTAAATCCAGTTGCAACCAAATAGGACTGTTTCCCTGTCTTCGGTGCTATCTTTGGTGCCTTGCCTTGCCTTGTCCGTCCCTTTTCTCATGAAAAGACCAGTCAAGAAATATGGAGGAATACATGTGTTCTGAAGCAGGAAGTGATTAATAGTGAAACAAATGCCTATAAATTTCCTAACTTGTGGATGAAATATATATCCTATGATGTGCATAAATTAAAGAAATAGTAATCTACCAGTGTTGAATAAAAATGAACGTCAAAATACACGTCATGTCCGATTGGAATCTACTTGCATTGATGTTAAACTGGGTCAGTTACTGTAGAAATATTAGGATTTGTATGCACCATTCACTGAATTACTTTTCAGTACTAGGAAACAAATATGTATTTCAGGTAAATGAATATTTCTAAGAATAACCTTGTGAAAAGTTGATTATAAATCCACATACATAAATATGAATGAATTTGGTGAGTGTAAAATAAGAAACATATGTCATATTTTGAAAAATCTGGAGAGTGTATATATAAATATGAATATATATATATATATATATATATATATATATATATATATATATATATACAGAGAGAGAGAGAGAGAGAGAGAGAGAGAGAGAGAGAGATAGATGGATACATAAACAGATATATATATAGACATACACACACAGAGATACATTAAAAATAGCAATATGTATGCCAATCAAAATTCATAATGAAATATATATCATCGAGAGATCCAAAAATATTTATTTTACTGAACATGGATTTATGAATAATATTGTTCAAGTAGAAAGCTCACACATAATTTGAATTTTCAGTTTCAGCATCGTTTAGGAGGAGTGATCCCTTACAATTTGTATCTGACAAGTTAGCCACCTAACAAGAATGTACGTGTGGTCCCAGGTAAGATTCTATGTGTGCATATAAAAATACAGGTGGTGAATAGGCTACAGAGAAAGGGAGACAGGAATTCACACAATGGTTAACTTCAAAAAAACATGGAGAACGATTTGAACAAAAAATTGACTAGATTTATAACTCCTACCATACTTAAGGCAAAAGGCAAGTCCAACTATACACCATGCCTCCTGTAATACTTATATTTTTATTCTGTTTGGGATATTTTTCTCCATCTTATTAGTATTAGTAGTCCGAGTGTAGTAGGTTAGGGGTTAGTGTCAGGGATTCAGTATTTCGAATGGAAAATTAGAAAATGAATCCAATGTGTATGTAAATATGTGCTACAATAAAATGTTTCCACTCTCATCCAGAATAATGCCTTGACAGTACTTTTGCCCCAACTAAAACACCATTAGAGGAGAAGAGTTAGAAAATCAGTGAATACATATCTGGAATGGAATATGCTCAGGGTTTTGAAAACATGGAGGTGGTAGAGAAGTTTCCAAATGTAAGGGACATGGTAAACACTCCACAAACATGGAGCTCTGCTGGCCTAAAGACTTCTTGAGAAACTGCTTGTGAGGTTGGGCACTTGAAATATATGTAGTTTTCAGGAGCTATAGCTTCCCTTGTAGTGAGACCATCAAAGCTGGGTCTGCATCCATGTGACCTGGAGGACATGGTTTCTTACTTTCTAATGAAAATGAGGAAACAGTGCTGAATTCTCTATTTGTAGGTAACCTGTGGACACTGGGGGCTAAGTGTCTCCCCGTGTGGACTGTGAAGCCATTTGGTCATCCTACAATTTTTGTGGTGTTTCTTGTTGCTGCATTGGGAGTTTGGTATTTGCTTCATGAAATACAAGGAGTTCAATTTTGTCATAGTGCAGGAGGGAGTTCTGTCATGAGTGGTGGGTCAGGGTCTGTAGGAGAATGCACCAACCAGGCTTCTATCCCACATAGCTTGCCCCCTTGACCATAGCAACCTGATTCTGAACATTGCCCTGAAACCTCTCCATATGACAAGATGCCTTTACACAGAAGGGTCTGCTGGCTGCACCATGTCAGTCACAAGCCATTTGGAAGCCAAAAGGAGATCCATATTGCCCCACCACATGTTTTATCACACACCTGCCCAGCACTGTTCTAGGTCCACTACTCAGCAGTCTCCAGCTTACTGGCATCTCTGTTCTACACCATTTTCACGAAACCCAGTCAATCAAGGCACTGTCTGGCATACTCAAGATCAGCACCAGTACATCCAAAGGTTCTCCAGTGCCACCTAGTTATGGGAATTTGAAAAATTTCATCATATTTATCTAGCCATTTTTCAAGGATGATGTTGGAGGCACTGTGGGTTTCAATATATTCAGCAACTGTTTAAAGGTGAGGAAGCTCATTTTAATGAAAGCTCTGGAGAACTCTCACAGGCAAGGCTTCCCAAAGAGTGGCCAAAAGGTCACATGAAGCCAGGCCTATTGAGGTCTACAATGTGAAGTCCACGTCTTTTTTGACTCTCAACTATGGCTGCCAAGACTTTCAGAATAAAATCATTTGGTATCCTGGCTGAGATTCCCAGTGATATGTGGAAAGGCAACCTGGGCCTAGATCTCAGTTTCCAAGGGCGACTCTCATGCGTGGCCTCCTAAAATCCCAACACAATTCATGGCAATACTTCTCTGAGGTCGGTTCTAGAACTCAGTCTCTAAGGGGAATCACACCAGAGTTCAAGCCCAGTTGGACCCAGTCATTTCTTCCAACCACCACACAAATGACCACAATTAAAACCAAAACAATCCACACGGCCCTAATCTTCTTCCATATAGACACTCATCATAACCTTTGGCTGGAGTTTTCCATTAGGTGTGCAACCCAAGACAGTGTCCAAAATATGCTCCCTTGCCCCTCATTTGCCTAAAGTCACAGTGGCCTGGACACCATTCCTGTGAACCAGGAGTGATCAAATAGGCCTGCCATTAATACTTTTCCACTTCTCCAATTTGAGGACTCTGACTGTGGGGTTTAGATTCTTTTTGTTTACTGGAGTCATGAGAAAACCCAAGCACCTATAGGCTACCCTCTGAAGGGCTTGAAGAATTCATTTGATCAAAGGATTCCTATTCTCACTTGATGGAGGTCAAAAACCTTACAGAGGAAGGCAAGAGGCTTCACCCACAATGACTGCAATTTTTGCCATTTTGATTTTGGATGCACACATGGGATCCTTCTTTGCATCCATCAGGAGTTGAGAATCTAAGCCACAGCCTCACACAGGGCTAAGAGGCTGATTCAGATACATCTCTTTCCAAAGCAATTAAGTAAAGAGCCACAGAGGATGCCCATTCATTTCCATTTGAAAACTGTTTTCTTCAGGCTTCACAAAGGGGTGGCCTGAGGCAAAGACCTTCCTGACATTCAGGGCAAAAGAACAATAGGTAAACAAAAGGCCCAAAGAAAGGTTTCTCCACTGAGACTTTCCTGGTCACACTGTATGTAAACAGAAATCTAAGTAAGATTTGAAGCCCAGAAAAGTATGGGGCCCTTGATTGGGAGACTTAGATCTGAATTATGTCCTGCACAGATGTCTCAGATAAATTAATATACATTGGCATTGGACCTTGTACCTTGGGTGATTGAATGTCGAAGAGAACACCAATTCAAAAAAAGATAGTCAGTAGGATTTGGAAGATAGTAGGTATATTCAGAAAGAAGAGTGAGTATAGGATTTGGACCAAAAGTTATTTAGAAATTGGGTTTCAGGTAGAGAGTGAATGTAAAGGTCAGAACATATGAACAGTCAGTCAAAATGATAAACCTGGGAAATTATGTAGGAAAGCATATATCAGTAGAGACTTTAGGATATCAGGCAAAGTATAAATTGAGTGATAGGATTAGACATTTTCAACAGGGTTGAGTTTGAATATATAATCTTAGGAAGAAACACATATGTAGTCACCAATTGGATTGACATTTGAGAGCATTAGGCAACCTGGACATGGATGTTTTAGAAATCCATGCTCACATTAAATTTAGGCTTTGGTACAATCATAAGTGTGACCTTTGCTTTATTTTCCAGCATATTACTGTTATAAAATGTATATGTAGATCAGGTGACATGAGTAATTTTTCCACCATTTCTGGGAGCAATATTTTGAGGATGTGTAAATTAGTATGGGGGTACAAAGAGTTGTACCCTGTGTCTATGAATATATAGAGATAATGCAAGAATAGACCATACTATGAATAAATAATATAACTGGTTCTGCTTTAAATAACAGATTGAATAGATATCTGAAAATATACAGGAAATCTTATATTTATATACAACTATTCATTCCAACCAGTTATACTTCTAATGGTAATATTAGGGTTATGTTTCATCATAAAGAGTGTGTGAGTTTTGCTTCAAAAGTGATTATGGAAAACGAAAATAATGTGTTTTGAAAGAAGTTTCATGAAAACATCAGTCAAAAAACATGGAAGAATACATGTTTTCTGAAGCACGAAGTTATTGAAATTGAAACAAATGCCTTTAAATTTGCTAACTTGTGGATGAAATATTTATCTTATGATGGGCATAAACTGAAGAAAAAGTAATGTACCAATGTTGACTAAAAAGGAACATCAAAACACACATCATATCTCATAGGAATTTACTTGCGTTGATGTTAAACTGCGTCAAATACTATAGAAATATTAGGATTCTTATGCACCATTCACTGAAGTTAGTTTTCAGTTCTAGGAAACAAATATGTATTTCAGGTGGATGAATTTTTCTGAGAATAATCTTTTGAAAATTTGTTTATAAACCCACATAAAGTGAATATGAATGAACTTAGCGAGTGTACAATAAGACACATATATTTCATATTTTGAAAAATGTGGTGAGTGTATATATATGTGTGTGTGTATATATATATATGTATATATATATATATATATATATATATATATATATATATACATATATATACATATATATATATATATATATATATATATAAATTCACACACACACAGACATGAAAAAGTAGCAATATATATGCCAATCAAAATTCATCATGAAATATATATCATCCACTGATCCAAAAATATTCATTTTACTGAACATGGATTTATTTATCATGTTGTTTATCTACGAAGCTCACCCATAGGTTGAATTTTAAGTTCCAACTGGGTTTAGGAGGAGTGATCTCTTATCCCCATTTGTATCTCCAAAGTCAGCCACCTCACAAGAATGTACATGTGATAACAGGTATGATTTTATATGTGCATATGAAAATACATGTGCTGAATTGGCTACAGAGAAAGGGAGAGAGGAATTCTCCTATTTGTTTACTTTAAAATCACATGGAGAACTATTTCAACAAAAAAATTGATTTGATTTAATACTACTACCCTATATAATGCAAAAGGCAAGTCCAAGTATACACCATGCCTCCTCTGAACTGCTTGTATTTCTATTCTGTTTGGGTTATTTTTCTCCATCATATTAGAATTAGTAGTCAGAGTCTAGTACGTTATGGGTTAGTGTCAGGGATTCAGTATTTTGAATGGAAAATAGGAAAATAAATTCAATGTGTATGTAAATATGTGCCACACAAAAATCTTCCCAATCTTATCCAGAACAATGCCTTGACTTTACCTTCATCCCAAGTAAAACACAATTAGAGTGGAAGAGTTAGAAAATCTTTGAATACATATCTGGAATGGAATATCCTCAAGAGTTCACAACCTTGAAGGTGGTAGAGGAGTTTCCAAAAGTAAGCGACAGGGTAAATAATCCACAAACATGGAGTTCTGCTGGACTAAAGACTTCTTGAGAAACTGCCACTGAGTTTGGGCACTTGAAATATTTGTTGTTTTCAGGAGCTTTAGCTTCCTTTGTAGAGAGACCATCAAAGCTGGGTATGTATCTAAGTGACCTGGAGGACATGGTTTCTTATTTTCTAATGAACATGAGGCAGCAGTGCTGAATTCTCTCTTTGTAGGTAATCTGTGGCCACTGGGGGCTAAGTCTCTCTCCGTGTGGACTGTGAAGTCATTCGGTCATTCTCCACTTGTCAAGGTGTTTCTTGCTGCTGCAATGTGAGTTTGGTATTTGCTTCACAAAATACAAGAAGTTCAACTGGAACACAGTGCTGGAGGGAGTTCTTTCATGTGTGGTTTTTCAGGGTCAGCAAGAGAATGCACCAAACAGGCGTCTATCCCACATAGCTTGCCCCCTTGACCATAGCAACCTGATTCTGAACATGCCCTGAAACCTCTCAATATAAAAAATGCCTTTACATAAAAGGGTCTGCTGGCTTCACCATGTCAGTCACAATCCATCTGTAGGCCAATGGCATATCCCCATGAATCCACAACGGATGGTTAATCACACAACTCCCCACCACTGCTCTAACCCCACTACTTAGCGTGCTCCAACTTCCTGGCATCTCAGTTCTACACCATCAAGGCACTGTCTAGTACACTCTTGATCAGGAACAGAAGATCCAAAGGTGCTCCAGTGCCACCTGGTCATGGGAATTTAAAAAATTTTATGGTATTTATCTAGCCATTTGTCAAGGATAAAATTGGAAGCACTGAGGTTTTCAATTCATCCAGGAACCATTAAATGTTTAGGAAGCTCATTTCAATGAAAGCTCTGGAAAACTCTCACAAGCACGGCTTTTCAAAAAGTGGCCAAAAGGTCAAATGAAGCCAGGCCCATTTAGGTCTACAATGTGAGTTCTATGTTTGTTTTGACTCTCAACTATGGCTGTCAAGTCTTTCAGAATAAAATCATGGGATATCCTGTCTGAGATTCCCAGTTCTTTGTGGAAAGCCACCCTGGGCATAGATCTCAGGTTCCAAGGGCGAATGTCATGCGTGGTCTCCTAAAACCACAACACAATTCGTGGCAATATTTCTCTGAGGTCAGTTCCAGATCTCAGTCTCTAAGTGGAATCACACCAGAGTTCAAGCTCAGGTGGACACAGTCATCTCTTCCAACCACCACACAAATGACCACAATTAAAACCAAAACACTCCCACATGGCCCTCATCTTCTTCCATATAGACACTACTCATAACCTCTGGCTGGAGTTTTCCATGAGGGGCGAAGCCCAAGACAATGTCCAAAATAAACTCCATTTCCCGTCATTTCCCTAAAATCAGGGTGGCCTGAACACCCCTCCAGTGAACCAGGTGGGATCCAATATGCCTTCCATTAATACTGCTCTGCTTCTCCAATTTGAGGCCTACTGAATGTCGGGTATAGATTCTTTATGTGATTTGGAGACATGAGAAAACACAAGCATGTATGGGCTAGCCTCTGCAGGGCTTTGAAGAACTCATTTGTTTCAAAGGATCACTATTCTCACTAGATGGAGGTCAGGAACCTAACAGAGGAAGGCAAGAGACTTCATCAACAATGACTGATATTTTTACCATTTTGGTTTTGGATGCACACATGGGATCTTTCTTTAGATTCAACAGGGGCTGAGATCTAAGCCACAGCCTCACACAGGGCCAAGAGCCTGATTCAGACATATCCATTTCCAAAGCAATTCACAAAGAGCCACAGGTGATGCCCATTCATGTCCATTTGAAAACTGTTTTCTTCAGGCTTCACAGAGGAGTGGCCTGAGGCCAAGACCTTCCTTACATTCAGGGGAAGAGAAGAATTGGTTAGCAAAAGGCCCAAAGCAGGGTTACTCCACTGAGGCTTTCCACGTCACTCTGGTATCTGAGTTTTCTGAGATGCTTGCCATTCCTTTAGCTATCCAGTACATGGCTATGTCACAGAGCTTGGAGGTGGTACATTTCTTGGACACAAAACCATGAGCCTATTCCGGAGAGTGGCCAGAATCAGGAAGAAAACAGGAACTTAGGAAAATTGTAGGTGTTGCCCATCCATAAGGGAAGCGACAGTCCATTCATCAATTGGGCAGGATGAATGCTGGGAAGCTTTCTACTAAACAGGAAACATCCATTCATGCATTCTATTTTCTAATATCTACAACCACGAACACAGTGGGATACACAGACATAGAAAGACTCATCTTGTCAAAAGACTTACTAGAAACAGTCCACTCCAAACCAAATAAACCGCTTTTCCAACCTATTCTTAGAACATGAGACAAAACCACAAACTCACATCCACACCCACAAAGGCACCTCCTTCCCCCAAGTAGGTCTGTGACTATCCAGAGTGTCCTCTGACTGGTGAGCCATACTACGTTTCCCTTAAATGGCCTGTCCTGTCTCAAATCTGATCTCATTGGACAACTCTGTGAAGTTGTCAGGAGCCAGTGGTGAGCCACTACCTGCTTTCTCAGGAAAGGCCCCTCTTCAGAGCTCTCCTGAAATTTGGCCATCCTCACATCAGTAGGTACCAAGAAAGATTGACTCTGTTCTTGGTAAATCCAAACACGTGAGCACACTTGGAATGGCACTGGGACTGGCTCTGGGTGCATGTCTACCTGGATCCCAATTTCAGAGAGTTCGATCACCAAGATAGTGAGGAAGGTCACTTCCTTTATACACTGAATGAGGTCCCTGCTTTGGCAACCAACTTGTCCTAACATTTGCTTCCAAGGTTCCCATGAGAAGGAGGCTGCCCCTACTTCCTGTGACACTTTCACAACTGGGAATTGTATATCAACCGTAGGCACCCAGGAACAGCTCTCCACACAGGCCTGGTTTGGTCCTTCTTCTCTACATTAAGAAGAGTGAGGCTGATTCTGACACATCCCTTCATCCTGACCAGGTTGTTTGCCATGAAAGATGAGTTTTGCTAGCTCAGGTCCTTCATAGCTGCCTACATCATCTCCAGGGATTATTTCTGCATGGAACTTTGAGGTTCTCAGCAGCTTGAAGATCCCCTACATTCCTGTATTGGAAGACCAATTCTGTCCCTCTTCTTCTGTAAAGTTAGATTGAGGGACCATTGTATGGTTAAGGTTAATAACAGGTTCCATTTAGGTTAGGAATCATTCTGCGGGATGAATAATGGTATTGTGATTTTGCGATATTTACAAGAATATATAGGTGAAATATAAGTATGAACACAGAAATCTAGGTAATTTTTAAAGTCCAGAAGGGCATTGGGCCCATGATTGGGATTCTTAGCTTTGAATTATGTTCTGCACAGGTGTCTCAGATAAATCAATATACAGTGGCATAGGACCTTGTCCCTTGGATGATTGAATGTCAAAGACAACATCCAGTCAAAAAGGGATAGTTGGTGGATTAAGAAGATAGTTGGTAGGTTTATAATGAAGAGTGTGTATAGGATTTGGACCAAAAGATCTTTAGCAATAAGGTTTTGGGTAGAGAGTGAAAGTAAATGTCAGCACATTTGATGAGTCGGTCACAATGATTAACTGGGGAAAATTATAGGAAAAAAATATCAATAGAGACATTAGGAAATCAGGCAATGTATAAAGTGAGTGATAGGATTAGACATTTTCAACAGGGTTGAGGTTGAATATATAATTTCAGGAATAAACAAATATGCAGTCACCAATAGGATTGACATTTGAGAGCATTAGGCAACCTGGAAATAGATGTTTTTAGTAACCCATGCTCACTTTCCATTTAGGATTTGGTACAATCATAAGTGTGACCTTGCTTTTTGTTTCCACAATATTACTGTGATTAAATGTATATATAGATCAGGTGACATGAGTATTTCTTTCACCATTTTTGGGAGCAATATTTTGAAGACGTATAAATTAGTATTGGGGGTACAAATAGGTGTAATCTCTGTTATATGAATATAGAGAAAATGCATGAATAGACCATACTCTGAATAAATAATATAACTGGTTCCAAATTTAAATAATGGATTGAATTGATATTTGAAAATATACAGGAAATCTTACATTGATATTCATACATTCATTCCATCCTGTTATACATCTAATGGTAATATTAGTGTTATGGTTTATCATGAAGAGTGTGTGACTTTTGCCTCAATAGTGATTATGGGAATCCAAAATAATGTGTTTGGAAAGAAGTCTCATGAAAAGTCTAGTCAAGAAACATGGAGGAATACATGTGTTCTGAAGCAGGATGTGATTGAAAGTGAAACAAATTGATATAAATTTGCTAACTTGTGGATTAAATATGTATCCTATGATGTGCATAAACTGAAGAAATAGTAATTTACCATTGTTGAAAAAAATTGAACGTCAAAATACATATCATGTCCTATAGGAATCTACTTGCATTGATGTTAAACATGGTCAGTAACTGTAGAAATATTAGGATTTGTATGCACAATTCGCTGAAGTTAGTTTTCAGTACTAGGAAACAAATATGTATTTCAGGTGGATGAATATTTCTGAGAATAATCTTGTGAGAAGTTGATTATAAATCCACATACATGAACATGAATGAATTTAGGGAGTGTATAATAAGACACATTTATTTTATATTTTGAAAAATCTGGAGAGTATATATATATATATATATTCTACCTATACACACACACACACACACACACACACACACACACAGAAATTTAAAAGTAGCAATGTATATGCCAATCGAAATACATCATGAAATATATATCATCCACAAATTCAAAAATCTTCATTTTACTGAACATAGATTTATGTATAATGTTGTTCAACTAGGAAGCTCACCCATAGTTTGAATTTTAAGTTCCAACGGCGTTTAAGAGGAGTGATCTCTTCTCACAATTTGTATCTGCCAAGTCAGCAACCTCACAAGTATTTACATGTGATACCAGGTAGGATTCTATATGTACATATAAAAATACATGTGCTGAATAGGGTACAGAGAAATGGAGACAGGAATTCACATATTTGTTAACTTTAAAAACACATGAAGAGAGGGAGGGACAGAGCCACCAACCGCACCTGCAAGGTAGGCGGACCCTCCACCCACCGGTAGAACAGGCTTAGCGGCCCGCCATCATAAAAGACACATCGCACTGGTTGGGGAAAGGGCAGAGCCACCGCGCGGCTGCAAGGTACGCGGACCTGTGACCCACAGGCAGAACAGGTCCAGAAAACCGCAGTGGGGCAGAGGCGCCCCTTGCGACTTCAAGGTTGGTGAATAGCAATCCACCGGCAGAACAGGCCCAGCAGCCTTCAGAGGGGCAGAGACGCCCCCCGCGCCTGCAAAGTAGGCGAACTTGCGAACATGGACAGACCAGGCCCAAGGGCCCGAGAGGGTGGAAGACACATCACCAGGTTGGGGGAGGGTCCGAGCCGCCGCCCGTGCCTGCAAGGCAGGTGGACTTCTGACCCACCAGCACAGAAGGCCCTGCGACTTGCCAGCATGGTAGACACATCACCCCGGTTTGGGGAGGGGCAGAGACGCCACCCGTGCCTGCAAGGTAGACAGAGCTGCAACCCACAGACAGAAGAGGCCCAGCATCGTGAGGAGGGGCGGAGCCGACGACCGCACCTGCTGGGTAGGTGGGCCTGTGACCCACTGGCAGAAAAGGCCCAGCGCCCGCCAAGGGCTAGAGCCGTTGCCCGCTCCTGCAAGGTTGGCGGACCTGATACCGACCGGCAGAACAGGCCCAGCGGCCTGCTGGTGAGGTAGGCACATTGGCCTAATTGGGGCAGAGCCATGTCCTGTGCCTGTGAGGGAGACTTTGCAAATATACAAGAGCAATGTAAATATTTAGGGGTAAAATTCAATAACACAACAGTTTGAACAAGCAGAATGAAACGCGAACAGTATGAAAAGACAAGGAAAGAAAGGACGACAAGAAATGCAGGTCAACTCAACATTAGAAGAGGTAATACCTGTAGCAGATGGAATGTCAGATGAAGAATTCAAAATATACATGCTTCAGATGATCTGGAGTCTCAAGGAAGACATTAGACAGCAAAATCAGACAATGAAAGATCACTTGGACAATGAATTACATAAAAAAATCCAAGAAGCAAAAGATCAACTATACAGGGAGATAGAGGTTATAAAAAACAAACAGAAATCATAGAAATGCAGGAAGCAATAAACCAACTTAAAAGCTTAATTGAAAATAATACCAGCAGAGGAGATCACTTAGAAGATAGAACATCAGACAATGTATTTCAACTTGAAAAGAACAGAGACAGCTCAGCAAGACTGTTAAGAAACCATGAGCAGAACATCCAAGAAATATGGGATAACATAAAGACACCAAACTTAAGAATCATTGGGATACAGGAAGGTATAGAGGTCCAAACCAAAGGAATGAGAAATCAATTCAATGAAATAATATGGGAAAACTTCCCAGACTTGAAGAATGAGACAGAATCCCAAATCCTAGAAGCCTACAGGATGCCGAATGTGCAAAATCATAAGAGATCCACATTTAGACATATTATAATGAAGATGCCAAACATACAGAATAGGAGAGGATTTTAAAAGCTACAAGAAAAAGTAAGCAGATTACATTTAGTGGTAAACCAATCATTATAACAGCTGATCTTTCAACACAGACTCTGAAAGATAGAAGATCCTGGAATAACATTTTTCAAAAACTGAAAGAAAATGGGTTTCAACCGATAATTGTGCATCCAGCAAAATTAAGCTTCAGGATGGAAGATGAAATTAAAACCTTCCATGATAAACAAATTTAAAAGAATTTGCAGCTAGAAAACCATCTCCTCAAAACATCCTCCGCAAAACATTATAGGAAGAGGAAATGGAAAATAACAATGAAAACCAACAGTGGGTGGTAGTACAGTAAAGGGGGGAAAATAATCAAAGAAAAACAAACCATGTTCAGTAACATAAATCAACAAATATGGCTGGAAGAACAACCCATATCTCAATAATAACAGTAAATTTTAATGGCTTAAACTCACAAATTAAGAGACACAGGCTAGTAGAATGAATCACAAAACAAGACCCAACAATATGCTGCCTACAGGAGACACATTTGATAGGAAAAGACATACATAGACTGAAGGTGAACAGTTGAGAAAAATCATATCACTCATATGGACTTCAGAAACAAGCAGGAGTGTCCATACTCATATCAAATAAAATAGATTTCAAGCCAAAGTTAATCAAAAGGGATAAAGAGGGATACTACATACTGCTCAAGGGAACCATACACCAACAAGACATAACAATCATAAATATATATGCCCCAAACAATGGTGCAGCTATGTTCACTAAACAAACTCTTCTCAAGTTCAAGAGTTTAATAGACCACCATACAATAATCATGGGAGACTTCAACACACCTCTCTCACTACTGGACAGATATTCCAAACAAAAGTTGAATAAGGAAACAATAGAACTCAATAACACAATTAATAACTTGGACTTAATTGACATATATAGAGTATACCACCAAACATCAAGCAGTTACACTTTTTTTCTCAGTAGCACATGGATACCTCTCAAAAATAGATCATATATTATGTTACAGGGCAACTCTTAGACAATATAAAGGAGTACAGATAATACCAGGCATCTTATCTGATCATAAAGGAATGAAACTGAAAATCAACGATAAAAGAAAGAAAGAAAAATCATCCATCACTTGGAGAATGAACAATAGACGACTGAATGATCAATGGGTTATAGAAGACATCTAGGAGGAAAATAAAAAAAATCTTAGAGATAAATGAAAAGACAGACTGAAAATATCGGAATCTAGGGGACACATTGAAAGCAGTTCTAATAGAAAAATTCATTGCTAGGAGTACTTTTCTTAAACAAAGAAAAAAACAACAAATAAATGATCTCATAGTTCATCTCAAAATCCTAGAAAAACATGAGCAAAACAACAGCAAAAGAAGTAGAAGGCAAGAAATTATGAAAATCAGAGCTGAAATTAATAAAATTGAAACAAAAGAAACAATTGAAAAAAATTGACAAAACTAAAAGTTGATTACTTGAAAAAATAAATAAAATCGATAGACCCTCTGCCATGTTAAGGAAGAGAAGAAGAGAGAGAACTCAAATTACTAGCATACGGGATGAAAATGGCAAATCACAACAGAAACTTCAGAAATACACTTCAGAAATTATTTTGAATACTTATACTCCAATAAATTAGAAGATAGTGAAGGCATCAATAAATTTCTTAAGTCATATGATCTGCCCAGATTGAGTCAGGAGGATATAGACAACCTAAACAGACCAATATCAATTGAGGAAACAGAAGAAATCATCCAAAGACTATCAACTAAGAAAAGCCCAGGACTGGATATTTATACAGCAGAGTTTTACAAAACCTTTAAAGAGGAACTAATACCAATAGTTTTCAAGATATTTCAGGAAATAGAATAAGAGGGAGAACTTCCAAATTTATTCTAGGAGGCCAATATTACCCTGATTCCTAAACCAGACAAAGACACTTCAAAGAAACAGAACTACAGACCAATATCTCTAATGAACCTAGATGCAAAAATCCTCAATAAAATTCTGGCAAATCAGACACAAAAACATATTAAAAAAATTGTGCAATATGATCAACTAGGATTCATCCCTGGGATGCAAGGCTGGTTCAATATATGGAAATCAATAATTGTTATTCACCACTTCAATAGATATTAAAATAAGAACCATATGATCATCCCGATATATGAAGAAAAAAAACATTCAACAAAGTACAGCATCCCATTATGTTCAAAACTCTAGAAAAACTAGGGATAACAGGAACATACCTCAATATTGTAGAAGCAATCTATGCTAAGCCTCAGACCAGCATCATTCTGAATTGAGAAGAACTGAAGGCATTCCCTCTAAAATATGGAACAAGATAGGGATGCCCTCTCTCAACACTTCTGTTCAACATATTTCTGAAACACTGGCCAGAGCAATTAGACAAATGAAAGAAATTAAAGGCATAAAAATAGGAAAAGAAGACTTAAATTATCACTATTTGTAGCTGACATGATTATATACCTAGCAGACCCAAAAGGGTCTACAAAGATACTATTAGAGATAATAAATGAACTCAGTGAAGTGGCAGGATATAAAATCAACACGCATAAATCAAAGGCATTCCTGTATATCAGTGACAAATCCTCTGAAATGGAAATGAGGACACCACTCCATTCAGAATATCCTCAAAAAAATAAAATACTTGGGAATCAACCTAACAAAAGGGTGAAAGACTTATACAATGAAAACTATAGAACCCTAAAGAGAGAAATATAAAAAGATCTTAGAAGATGGAAAAAATATACCCTGTTCATGGATACGCAGAACTAACATCATCAAAATGGTGATATTACCAAAAGTTCTCTATAGGTTTAATGCAATGCCAATCAAAATCCCAACGGCATTTCTTGTAGAAATACATTAAACAATAATGAAATGCATATGGAAAAATAAAAGACTCAGAATAGCAAAAGCAACCATAAGCAGGAAGTGTGAATCAGGCGGTATAGCGATACCAGACCTCAAACTGTACTACAGAGCAATAGTAACAAAAGAGCATAGTACTGGTACCAAAACAGGTGGGTGGACCAATGGTACATAATAGAGGACACAGAAACAAATCCGCAAAACCATAACTATCTTATATTTGATATAGAGGCTAAAAGCATGCAATGGAGGAAGGATAGCATTTTCAACAAATGGTTCTGGGAAAACTGGAGTTCCATATGTAACAAAATGAAAATGAATCCCTTTCTCTCGCCATACACAAAAGTTAACTCAAAATAAATCAAACAGCTTGATATCAAATCAGAGACACGGCATCTGATAGAAGAAAACCTTGGCTACGATGTACATACTGTGGGGTCGGGCTCCAAATTCCTCAATAGGACACCCATAGCCCAAGAGTTAATAACTAGAATGAACAAATGGGACTTACTCAAACTAAATAGATTTTTCTCAGAGAAAGAAACAATAAGAGAGGTTAATAGAGAGCATACATCCTGGGAACAAATCTTACTCCTCACACTTCAGATAGAGCCCTAATATCCAGAGTATACAAAGAACTCAAAAATTAAACAATAAGAAAACGAATAACGCAATCAACAAATGGGCCAAGGACCAGAGCAGACACTTCTCAGAGGAGGACATACAATCAATCAACAAGTCCATGAAAAAATGCTCACCATCTCTAGCAGTCAGAGAAATGCAAAACAAACCCACCCTAAGATACCATCTCACTCCAGTATGAGTGGCAGCCAATATGAAGTCAAACAACAACAAGTGCTGACGAGGATGTGGGGAAAAGGGTACACCTGTACATTGCTGGTGGGACTGCAAATTGGTGCAGCCAATTTGGAAAGAAGTATGGAGATTTCTTGGAAAGCTGGGAATGGAACCATCATTTGAACCAGCTATTTCTCTTCTCAGTCTATTCGCTAAAGACCTAAAAAGAGCATGCTACAGGGACACTGATAAATCGATGTTCCTAGCAGCACAATTCACAATAGAAAGACTGTGGAACAAAACTCGATGCCCTTCAAAAGATGAATGGATACAAAGAAATATGGCATTTATACATAATGGAGTATTACTCTGCATTAAAAAATGACAAAATTATACAATTTGCAGAGAAATGGATGGCATTAGAACATATTATGCTAAGTGAAGAGAGCCAATGCCTAAAAAACAAATGCCAAAAGTTTTCTTTGATATAAGGAGAGTAACTAAGAACAGAGTTGGGAGGAAGAGCATCAGAAGAAGATTAACATTAAACAGGGGTGAGAGGTGGGAGGGGAAAGGAAAGAGAAGGGAAATTGCATGGAAATGGAAGGAGACCCTCAGGGCTATACAAAATTAAATACAAGAGGATGTGAGGGGAAAGGGGAAAAAAACAAGGGGAAGAAATGAATTACAGTAGGTGGTGTAGAGAGAGAAGATTGGAGGGAATGGGATGGGAGATAGTAGATAGAAAAGACTGCAGAACACAACAGACAGTAGTATAGCAATATGTAAAACAGTGGATGTGTAACTGATGGGATGCTGCAATCTGTATACGGGGAAAAATGGAAGTTCATAACCCACTTGAATCAAAGTGTGAACTATGATATGTCAAACACTATGTAATGCTTTGAAGATCCAACAATAAAAATTAAAGGAAAAAAAAACTCATAGAGAACTATTTCAATAAAAATTGACTCGATTTATAACACCTACACTTTATCATGCAAAAGCAAGTCCAACTATACACCATGCCTCCTCTGAACTGCTTGTATTTCTATTCTGTTTGGGTTATTTTTCTCCATCATATTAGGAATAGTAGTCAGAGTCTAGTAGGGTATGCGTTAGTGTCAGAGATTCAGTATTTCAAATGGAAAATAGGAAATTGAATCCAATGTGTATGCAAACATGTGCTACATGAAAATCTTCCCACTCTCATCCACAACAATGCCTTCACGTTACCTTCGCCCCAATTAAGCAACAATTAGAGGAGAAGAGTTAGAAATTCTGTGAATATATATCTGGAATAGAAAATGCTCAGGAGTTCACAAACTTGGATGTGGTAGAGGAGTCTCCCAAAGTAAGGGACAGGATAAACACTCCAGAAATATGAAGGTCTGCTGGCCTTAAAAATTCTTGAGAAACTGCCTCTGAGGATGGGCACTTGAAATATATGTTGTTGTCAGGAGCTTTAGCTTCCTTTGTAGAGAGACCATCAAAGCTGGGTCTGCATCTATGTTTCCTGGAGGACATTCTTTCTTATTTTCCAATGCACATGAGGAAGCAGTGCTGAATTCTCACTTTGTAGGTAAACTGTGGCCACTGGGGGCTAAATGTCTCTTCGTGTGGACTGTGAAGCCTTTTGGTCATCCTCGACTTTTCGTGGTTTTTTTCCTGCTGCTGCACTGGGAGTTTGGTATTTGCTTCACGAAATACAAGGAGTTCAACTGGGACACAGTGCTGGAGGGAGTTCTGTCACATGTGGTTTTTCAGGGTCTGCAAGAGAATGCAACAACCAGGCTTCATTCCCACATAGCTTGCTCCCTTGTCCATAGCAACCTGATTCTGCACATTGCCCTGAAAACTATCCATATAACAAGATGCATTTACATACAAGGGTCTGCTCACTGCACCGTGTCAGTGTCAAGCCATTTGGAAATCAATGGCAAATCCACATGGCCCCACCACAGATGATTTATCACACACCTGCACACCACAGCTTTGGCCCCACTACTCAGGAGGGTCCAACTTACTGGCAACTCTGTTCTACACCATTTTCATAAAACCCATTCAATCAAGGCACTGTCTGGTACACCACAAACTCACACCCACAACCACAATGGCACCTCCTTACCCAAGTAGGACTGTGACTATCTGGAGTGTCCTCTGACTGGTGGGCCATAATATTTTCCCCCCGAAATGGCCTGTCCTGTCTCAGATCTGGTCTCCTTTGCCAACTCTGTGAAACTGTGAGGAGTCAGCGGTTAGCCACTACGTGCTATCTCAGGAAAAGACCCTCTTCAGAGCTCTACTGGCATTTGGCCATCCTCACATCAGTAGGTACCAACAAGGTCTGACTTTGTACTTTGTAAATCCAAACAAGTGAGCCCACTGGGACTGGTGTTGCGACTGGCTCTGGGTACCTGGCTTCTTAAATCCCAAGTTTATAGAGTTCCATCACCAAGGAAGATTAGGTAGGTCACTTCCTTCAGGAACTGAATTAGGTCACTGCCTTGGCAACCACTTTGTCCTAACAGTTGCTTCCATGGGTCCCATGAGATGGAGGCTGCCCCTACTTCCTGTGACAATTTGACTACTTATAATGGTATATCAACAATAGGCACCTGGGAACAGCTCTACACGCAGGCCTGCTTTGGTCCATCTTCTCTACATTAAGATGAGAGAGGCTGATTCAGACACATCCCTTTGTCCTGTCCAGGTCGTTTGCCATGGAAAATGGCTTTTGCTCTCTCAGGTCCTTCATAGCTGCCTACATCTTCTCCAGGGATCATTTCTGCATAGAACTTTGAGGTTCTCAGTAGTTCAAAGATAACCTACATTCCTTTATTGTAAGATGAACTCTGTCCCTGCTCTTTTGTAATGTTAGATTGAGGAAACAGTGTAGAACTCAATAACACAATTAATAACATAGACTTAATTGACATATACAGAATAAATCACCCAACATCAAGCAGTTACACTTTTTTCTCTGCAGCACATGGATCCTTCTCAAAATAGATCATATATTACGTCACAGGGCAACTTTTAAACAATATAAATGAGTAAAGATAATAGCATGCATCTCATCTGATTATAATGAAATGAAACTGAAAATCAATGATTAAAGAAGTAAAGAAAAATCATGCATCACTTGGAGAATGAACAATAGGTTACTGAATGATCAATGGGTTATAGAAGACATCAAGGAGAAAATTAAAAAATTCTTAGAGATAAATGAAAACACAGACACAACATATCAGAATCAATGGGACACATTGAAAGCAGTTCTAAGAGGAAACTTCATTGCTTGGAATTCATTCCTTAAAAAAAGAAAAAACCAACAAATAAATGATCTCATACTTCATCTCAAAATCCTAGATTAAGAAGAAGAAAACGACAGAAAAAGAAGTAGAAGGCAAAAAATAATTAAAAACAGAGCTGAAATTAATGAAATCGAAACAAAAGAAACAATTGAAAAAATTGTCAAAACTTAATGTTGGTTCTTTCAAAAAATAAATAAAATCGACAGAATCTTAGACATTTTAATGAAGAGAAGAAGAGAGAGAACTCAAATTATTAGCATGTGGGATGAAAAAGGCAATATCACAACAGACACTTCAGAAATACGGAAGAAAATCAGAAACTATTTTGAATCCTTATACTCCAAAAAATAGAAGATAGTGAAGGAATCGATAAATTTCTTAAGTCATATGATCTGCCCAGATTGAGTCAGGAGGATATAGACAACCTAAACAGACCAATATCAATTAAGGAAATAGAAGAAAAACATCCAAAGACTATCAGCAATGTAAAGCCCAGGAAACGGATGTGTATACAGCAGAGTTTTACAAAACATTTAAAGACGAATTAATACCAATACTTTTCAAGCTATTGTAGGAAATAGAAAAAGAGGGAGAACTTCCAAATTCATTCTATGAGGCCAACATCACCCTGATTCCTAAACCAGAGAAACTCACTATAATGTAACAAAACTACAGACCAATATCTCCAATGAACCTAGAAGCAAAAATCCTCAATAAAATTCTGGCGAATCGGATACGAAAACATATCAAAAAATTGTGCACCATGAGCAAGTAAAATTCATCCCTGGGATGCAAGGCTGGTTCAATATACAGAAATAAATAAATGTTATTCCCCACATCAATAGACTTAAAAATAAGAACTATATGATCATCTCGATAGATGCAGAAAAAGCATTCAACAAAGTACAGCATCCCTTTATTTTCAAAACTCTAGAAAAACTAGGGATAACAGGAACATACCTCAATACTGCAAAAGCAATCTATGCTAAGCCTCAGGCTAGCATCATTCTGAATGGATAAAAATTGAAGGCATTCCCTCTAAAATCTTGAACAAGACAGGGATGCCATCTCTCACCATTTCTGTTCAACATAGTTCTGGAAACACTGGCCAGAGCAATTAGTCAGACGAAAGGAATTAAAGGCATAAAATAGGAAAAGAAGAACTTAAATTATCACTATTAGCAGATGACATGATTCTATACCCAGCAGACCCAAAAGGGTCTACAAAGAAACTATTAGAGATAATAAATGAATTCACCAAAGTTGCAAGATGTAAAATCAACATGCACAAATCAAAGGCATTCCTGTATATCAGCGAAAAATCCTCTGAAATGGAAATGAGGACAACCACTCCATTCACAATATCCTCTCAAAAAATAAAATACTTGGGAATCAACCTAACAAAAGAGGTGAAAAACTTATACAATGAAACTACAGAACCCTAAAGAGAGAAATAGAAGAAGATCTTAGAAGATGAAAAAATATACCTTGTTCATGGATAGGCAGAACTAACATCATCAAAATGGCGATATTACCAAAAGTTCTCTGTTGGTTTAATGCAATGCCAATCAAAATCCCAACGGCATTTCATGTAGAAAAAGAGAAAGCAATCATGAAATTCATATGGAAAAATAAAAGACCCAGAATAGCAAAAACAATGCTAAGCAGAAAGTGTGAATCAGGCGGTATAGCAATACCACACATCAAACTATACTACAGAGCAATAGTAACACAAAGAGCATGGTACTGGTACCAAAATAGGCGGGTGGACCAATGGTACAGAATAGAGGATACAGAAACCAATCCAAAAAACTCCATACTATCTTATATTTGATAAAGGGGCTAAAAGCATGCAATGGAGGAAGGATAGCATCTTCAACAAATGGTGCTGGGAAAACTGGAAATTCATATGAAAAAAAAATGAAACTGAATCCCTTTCTCTCGCCATGCACAAAAGTTAACAATAAATGAATCAAGGAGCTTGATATCAAATCAGAGACATGGCATCTGATAGAAGAAAATGTTCGCTACGATCTACATACTGTGGGGTCGGGCACTAAATTCCTCAATAGGACACCCAAAGCACAAGAGTTAATAACAAGAATAAAGAAATGGGACTTAATCAAACTTAAATGTTTTTTCTCAGCAAAAGAAACAATAAGAGAGGTAAATAGGGAGCCTACATCCTGGGAACAAATCATTACTCTTCACCCTTCAGATAGAGCCCTAATATCCAGAGTATACAAAGAACTCAAAAAAATTAGACAATAAGATAACAAATAACCCAATCAACAAATGGCCCAAAGACCTGAGCCGACAATTCATAGAGGAGGAATACAATCAATCAACAAGTACATGAAAAAATGCTCACCATCTCTAGCAGTCAGAGAAATGCAAATCAAAACCACCCTAAGATACCATCTCACTCCAGTAAGATTGGCAGCCATTATGAAGTCAAACATCAACAAGTGCTGGCGAGGATGTGTGGAAATGGGTACATATGTACATTGCTGGTGGGGCTGCAAATTGGTGCAGCCAATTTTGAAAGCGGTATGGAGATTTCATGGAAAGCTGGGAATGGAACCACCATTTGACCCAGCTACTCCTCATCTCAGTCTATTTTCTAAAGACCTAAAAAGAGGATGGTACATGGACACTGCTACATTGATGTTCATAGCAGCACAATTCACAATAGCAAGAGTGTGGAACCAACCTAGATGCCCTTCAATAGACGAATGGTTAAAAAATGTGGCATGTATACACAATGGAGTTATACTCTGCATTAAAAAATGACAAAATCATAGAATTTGCAGGGAAATGAATGGCATTAGAGCAGATTATGCTAAGTGAAGCTAGGCAATCCCTAAAAAGCAAATGCCAAATGTCTTCTTTGATATAAGGAGAGTAACTAAGAACAGAGTAGGGACAAAGAGCACGAGAAGATTAACATTAAACAGGGATGAGAGGTAGGAGGGAAAGGGAGAGAGAAGGGAAATTGCATGGAAATGGAAGAAAACCCTCATGGTTATACAAAATTATGGAAAAGAGGAAGTGAGGGGAAAGGGAAAAAAATACAAGGGGGAGAAATAAATTACAGTAGAGGGGGTAGAGAGCGAAGATGGAAGGGAAAGGGAGGGGAGGGGGGATAGTAGAGGATAGGAAAGGCAGCAGAATACAACAGACACTAGTATGGCAATATGTAAATCAATGGATGTGTAACTGATATGATTTTGCAATCTGTATACGGGATTAAAATGGGAGTTCATAACCCACATGAATCAAAGTGTGAAATATGATATATCAAGAACTATATAATGTTTTGAACAACAAACAACAAAAATTAAAAGAAAAAAGCACATGGAGAACTATTTCAACAAAAAATTGAGTAGATTAATAACTCCAACCCTACATAATGCAAAAGGCAAGTCCAATTATACACCATGCCTCCTCTGAACTGCTTGTATTTCTATTCATTTTGGGTTATTTTTCTCCATTATATTAGGATTAGGAATCAGAATATTAAGTCTAGTAGGGTAAGGGTTAGTGTCAGTGATTCAGTATTTCGAATGAAAATTAGGAAAATGAATCCAATGTTTATGCAAATATGTGCTAAAAATAATCTTCCCACTCTCATCCAGAACAATGCCTTGACGTTAACTTCGCCCCAATTTAGACACAATTAGAGGAGAAGAGTTAGAAAATCTATGAATACTTATCTGGAATGGAATATGCTCAGGAGTTCACAACCTTGGCGGTGGTAGAAGAGTTTCCAAAAGTAAGAGACAGGGTAAACACTTCACAAACATGGTGCTTTTCTGACCTAAAGACTTATGAGAAACTGCTTCTGAGTTTGGGCACTGGAAATATATGTTGTAGTCAGGAGCTTTAGCTACCTTTGAAGTGAGACCATCAAAGCTGGTTCTGCATCTATGTAACCTGGAGCACATGTTTTCTTATTCTTTAATGAACATTAGGCAGTAGTGCAGAATTCTCTCTTTGCAGGTAAACTGTGGCCAATGGGGGCTAAATGTCTTCCTGTGTGGACTCTGAAGCCATGTGGTCATCCTCCATTTTTCATGGTCTTTCTTGCTGCTGCAATGGGAGTTTGGTGTTTGCTTCACGAAATACAAGGAGTTCAACTGGGACACAGTGATGGAGGGAGTTCTGTCACGTGTGGTGTGTCAGGGTCTGCCAGGAGAATGCACCAACCAGTCTTCTATCCCACATAGACTTCCCCCTTGTCCATAGCAACTTGATTCTGAACATTGCCCTGAAACCTCTCCATATAACAAGATGCCTTTTCATACAAGGGTCTGCTGGCTGCACCATGTAAGTCACAAGCCATTTGGAAGCCAATGGCAGATCCACATGACACCAACACAGATGTTTAATCACATACCTGCCCACCATTGTTCTAGGCCCACTACTCAACAAATTTCAACTTACTGGCATCTCTGTTCTACACCATTTTCATGAAACCCAGTGAATCAAGGCACTGTCTGGTACACTCATGATCAGCAACAGGACATCCAAAGGTTCTCCAGTGCCACCTGGTCATGGGAATTTCAAAAATTTCATGGTATTTATCTAGCCATTTTTCAAGTATCAAGTTAGAGGCACTGGTTTTTCAATTCATTCAGGAACCATTAAATGGTGAGGAAGCTGATTTCAATGAAAGCTCTGGAGAACTCTAAAAGGCAACGCTTCCCAAAGAGTGGCCAAAAATGTCACATGAAGCCAGGCCCATTGATGTCTACTCAATTTGAGTTCCATATGTGTTTTGACTCTTAACTACGGTTGCCAAGTCTTTCAGAATAAAATCGTTTTATATCCTGGCGGAGATTCCCAGTGCACTGTGGAAAGACACCCTGGGACTAGATCTCAGTTTCCAAGGGCGACTCTCATGCGTGGCCTCCTAAAATCCCACCACAATTCATGGCAATAGTTCCCTGAGGTGAGTTCCAGAACTCAGTCTCTAAGGGGAATCACAGCAGAGTTCAGGTCCAGGTGGACCCAGTCATCTCTTCCAACCGCCACACAAATGACCACAATTTAAACCAAAACACTGCCACATGGCCCTCATCATCATCCATATAGACACTCATCGTAACCTCTGGATGGAGGTTTTAATGAGGGGCGAAGCCCAAGACAGTGTCCAAAATAAGCTCCCTTGCCCCTCATTTGCCTAAAGTCAGGGTGACCTGGACACCCTTCCTGTGAACCACGAGTGATCAAATAGGCCTGCTGTTAATACTGTTCTGCTTCTCCAATTTAATCCTACTGATTGTCAGGTATAGATTCTTTATGTGATTTGAAGGCAATAGAAAACCCAAGCACACATGGGATCTTTCTTTAGATCTATCACGTTCTGAGAATCAAAGCCCCAACCTCACACAGGGCCAAGAGGCTGATTCAGACACATCTCTTTCCAAAGCAAATAAGCAAAGATCCACAGGTGATGCCCATTCATTTCCATTTGAAAAATGTTTTCTTCAGGCTTCAGAAAGGGGTGGCCAGAGGCAAATACCTTCCTGACATTCAGGGCAACAGAACCATAGGTAAGCAAATGGCCCAAAGCAAGGTTTTTCCATTGAGACTTTACTGGTTATACTGATATCTGAGTTTTCTGAGATGTTCCCATTCCCTTCAGCTATAAATTACATGGCTATGTCACAGATTCTGGAGGTGGTACATATCTTGGACACAAAACCATGAGCCTATTCTGGAGAGAGGCCAGAAATCAAGATGTGAACAGGACCTTAGGAAGATAGTAGGTGTTGCCCATACATAAGGCAAGCCGCAGTTCATTTATAAAGTGGGCAGGATGAATGCTGGGAAGCTTCCTACTAGACAAGAAACCTCCATTGATGCATTCTCTTTTCTAAAGACTACAACCACGAACCACAGACATAGAAACACTCGCCTTGCCAAACGACTTCCTAGAAACAGTTGACTCCAAACCATACAAACCACCTTTTCTACCTATTTTCAGAACATGAGACAAAACCACACACTCACACCCACATCCACAAAGGCACCTCCTTCCCCCAAGGAGGTCTGTGACTATCTGGAGAGTCCTCTGACTGGTGGGCCTTACTATGTTCCCCCAAAATGGCCTGTCCTGTCTCAGATCTGTTCTCCCTGGCCCACTCTACGAAGTTGTCAGCAGCCGGCATTGAGCCACTACCTGCTATATTAGGAAAGGCCCCTTTTCTGAGCTCTGCTGGCATTTGGCCATACTTATATCATTAGGTACCAAGAAAGACTGACTCTGTCCTTGGTAAATCCAAACAAGTTCGACCACTGGGACTGGGACCGGGACTGGCTCTGGATGCCTGGCTTCTTGGATCCCAATTTCAGAGAGTTCCATCACCAAGGAAGTTAGGTAGGTCACTTTCTTCAGGAACTGAATGAGATCACTGCTTGGCGACCACTTTCTCCTAACAGTTGCTTTCATGGGTCTCATGAGATGGAGGCTGCCCCTACTTCCTGTGACACTTTGACAAGTTTGAATGGTATATCAACAATGGCCACCTGGAACACCTCTCCACGCAGGTCTGGTTTGGTCCATCTTCTCTACATTAAGAAGAGAGAGGCTGACTCATACACATCCCTTCGTTATCACAAGGTGTTTGCCATGGAAGATGGCTTTTGCTCTCTCAGGTCCTTCATAGCTGCCTACGTCTTCTCCAGGGATCATTTCTGCATGGAAATTTGAGGTTCTCAGCAGGTGTAAGATCCCCTACATTTCTGTATTGTAAGACAAACTCTGTCCCTGCTCTTTTGTAATGTTAGATTGAGGCAACAGTGTATGGTTAGGGATAATAACAGGATCGATTTGGTTTAGGAATCATTCTGCGGGATGAATAATGGTATTGGGAACCTGCAATATTTATAGGAATGCAGAGGTGAAATATAAGTATGAAAACAGAAATCTAGGTGAGATTTGAAGCTCAGAAGTGCATTGGGCAATTGATTGCGATACGTAGCTTTGAATTACGTTCTGCACACATGTCTCAGATAAATCGACATACAATGCCATAGGACTTGTACCTTGGGTGATTGAATGTAGAGGAGAACATCCACTCAAACAGGGATAATCAATAGGATCAGGAAGATATTCGGTAGATTTCGGAACAAGGGTGAATTTAGTATTTGTACCAAAAGTTCTTTAGCAATAGGGTTTCGGTTAGAGAGTGAATATCAATGACAGCACATGTGAAGGGTCAGTCACAACGATGAACTGGGGAAAATATGTAGGAAAGCAGATATCAATAGAGAGATTAGGAAATCAGGCAAAGTATAAAGTGAGTGATAGTATTAGACATTTTCAACAGTTTTGAGGTTGAATATATAATCTTAGGAAGAAACAAATATGTAGTCACCGATAGGATTGACGTTTGAGAGCGTTATGCAAGCTGGACATGGATGTTTTTAGTAATCCATGTTCAGTTTCCATTTAGGCTTTGGTACAAGCACACGTGTGAATTTTGCATTTTGTGTCCAGAATATTACTGTGATAACATGCATATTTAGATCAGGTGACATGAGTATTTCTTTCTCCATTTCTGGGAGCAATATTTTGAAGACGTATAAATTAGTATTGGAGGTACAAAGAGGTGTACCCTGTGTCTATGAATATAGAGATAATGCATGAATAGACCATACTGTGAATAAATAGTATAACTGGTTCCACTTTAAATAATGGATTGAATTGATATCAGGAAATATATAAGAAATCTTATATTGATATACAATCATTCATTCCAACCAGTAATACATCTAATTGTGAAATTATAGTTATGGTTTATCATGAAGGGTGTGTGAGTTTTGCTTCAACAAATATAAAGAAAATCGGAAATAATGTGTTTGGAAAGAAGTCTCATGAAAAGACCAGTTAAGAAACCTGGAGTAATACATGTGTTCTGAAGCAGGAAGTGATTGAAAGTGAAACAAATGCCTATAAATTTGCTAACTTGTGCAGGAAATATATATCCTCTGATGTGCATAAACTGAAGAAATAGTAATGTACCAGTGTTGAATAAAAATGAACGTCAATAAACAAATCATGTCCCATAATAATCTACTTGCATTGCTGTTAAACTGGGTCAGTTACTGTATCAATATTAGGATAATGCTGCAGTCTTGCTGGGCACAATCAGGAGCCACTTGTCAAAAGAAACTAACTTTATTTTTAAAACCACACACGCCAAACAAAACAGCCTCTCAGGATAAACCCTCAGAGCCCCAACTGCCACCACTGGTTTCCCAAAAGCCTCTTCCTCCCACAAAAGCCTCTCTCCACCTCCCATAATCCTCCTGCTCTTGAGGCCGATTGGCTGGGTCATGTGGGCAGAGCCAAAAAAGTCCCCTAATGAGAAACTCCGTGGTCTGAAAGGGCAGGGAAACAGCCCAATGAGCGACACCGCAGAGGAGCCAATCAGCTAGGTGTTGCTGGAGCCGCTGTGATCCAATCATCAGCTGGCAGTCTGAAAGAGTGGGGAAACATCTCAATTAGCATCTCCATTGAGCATCACAGCAGAGGAGCCAATCATCTAGATGTTGCTGGGGCTGCAGTGAGCCAATCATCATCCAGCAGCTGGAAGTTTGCTGGCTTCTAGAATTTTGCTGGGGCCCCTTCGGATGTGGCTCTAAACATCTCCCCCTCTCTGTTTAAACAACGCACATGTGGCTTAGGGACAGTGCCTGCCTTAGGTTGTCCAATAGTACATATGGTCCTTACCTGTTAAGTTGGTACCATTGCAATTGGATCTTACCCGTCACTGACTACCGGTCCAGTATACAGCCACACCTGTGGAGAGGTCTTTGTACCACCAGGGGGTGGTGAGGTTCTTTGCCTCACCTCTAATGGCCGCCAAACTTTAGCTGGACGATCATGACACACAGAAGGGAGGAAGATACACCAAGCCAATTGACGGCTCCTTTTGGAAAAATTGTACCACCAATGACATCATCAGCAAGTATACCCCAACACTACCACAAGTCGCTGCACAGACAGATAGTTTACAATGCATACAGGTGAGTTCACAATGTGTCCAGGCAAGTTCTGCAAGCATTTCAGTGATGGCTATTTCAGAAGCTGTAGATTGGTTTTATCTTTGATTTCACCAGCACTGGGATGAAGATAGGAATTCTGTCAATAATGGCTAAAGAAAAATTATGTAACATTCAAGAAGGCACTGAAAGAAAACAATTTTCTTAACTATTTACATTGTCTTGAAGAGAATTATTAAATATAATGAAAAGGAAAAGTGAAAGAAAGCAAACAGATCTGTTAACCTCCTTTTTTTCACATTTTAAAACAAACCTCAACAGCTCTTTACCCAATTTAAATTAATCCATTTAAATAATGTGAATAAAAAAAAATATTTGGATCCATTTCTTTATGAGTGCTCACCATATATGATATATGGACATACGAACATTCAAACATATAACACAAAACACAAGTGTGCACACATAATATAATACATACAACACATAACCTAATAGTAAAGGCCTTATATCTTTTTACACGTGAAATCTCCATTGCAATGTTCAAAAACTCTATTGTCAAATAGAACTGATCAGGAAAACATTATACTAGGTCTGTATGAGCTCAAAAAACAAAATAGAATGTGGGAAAGGGCAATAATAAAATAGATATTGAAAAAAAGCATCCTGGTTGTATCTCAGATGTAAGGAGAGCCAAACTGGAATTTTATAAATATCAGCTGATATGGACTTGAGTCAAATCATCTTCTTTTTGTTCTGGAGAAATCGCTTTAGTTAATCTCTCTGGAATCCAAATCGGCTGTTGTTCCCCCTGTGGAAACACACAAACAGGTCCCCGACTCTAGACAATCATTGGGTCAGGACCTTGCTTAATCTGTCTGGAATCCAAATCGGCTGCTGTTTTCCCTGTGGAAACACACAAACAGACCCCCGACTCCAGACATTTACTGGGTCAGGACCTTTCCATTGTCCTGTTAGAATATCCTTCCAAAGAACCTTGGGCTTATGCACATTTTTTGGACACATATGCCTTTCCACAGCACTAAGTCCTGATGAAACCAAATTTTAAAAGTTTATAGTAAAAAGTGTTATTTTAAGTTTATCTTTGGGGAAACTATACCCCTTCCCAATTCCGTCTTTTTTCTTTAATAAGTACATTTTAATAGTTTGATGAGCTTTTTCAACTATGCCTTGTCCCTGTGGATTGTATGGGATTCCTGTTATATGAGTAATGCCAAACGATGACCAAAATTGTTTTAAAGAGGTAGAAGTATAACCAGGGGCATTATCTGTTTTTAACTGTTTTGGAACGCCCAGAGTGGCAAAATTTTGTAAGCAGTGAGCTCTAATATCTTTAATTTTTTCTCCAGCATGAAGGGAGCCCATCAAAAATCCAGAAGAAGTATCAACTGTAACATGCAAATATTTTAATTTTCCAAATTCTGGCAAGTGTGTGATATCCATCTGCCAAATATGGTTAGGTATCAATTCTCTAGGATTGACTCCAAGATTAACTTGTGGTAAAAATGTCACACAATTTTGACATTGTTTTATTATTTGTCTAGCTTGTTCCTTAGATATTTTAGAACGCTTTTGTAATGTATTAGCTTTGACAGGGAACTTTTTATGAAAATTTATAGCTTCTTCTAGTGTGGAGAAAATATGTATGTCATGTGTAGTTTTATTTGCTAATCATTGCCCAAACTAAGGGCTCCAGGCAATCCTGTATGTGCCCTGATATGTCCTATAAAGAATGAATCTTTTCTGTCCCAGATTAGACTTTGTATATTGGAAAGCAAAGAAAAAAGAGTAGAGGAAGGAGAAATCCTACCAGCATCTTCAAGGGATACTATAGCATTAACTAAATACTGACAATCGGAAAATAAATTAAATACAGAATCTTTAAATATCTCAAAAGCTTGTAATACTGCATTAAGCTCTACCTTTTGAGCTGATTTTTTGGGTACTAAAAATGTATAAGTTTGATCAGGTGTAACTATTTCTGCTGTACCATTATTTGATACATCAGTGAATATATTTGGAGCATTCATGATAAGTGTTTTTCTTGTCAATTGTGGAAAACTAACAGGATGCGATGACCAAAAAGACAATTAAGGATTAGATGGTAAGTGGTTATCAAATGAAACATTAGATTGGACCATGATTATTGCCGAAGTATTTAACTCATTAGCTAACTCATCAATTTGATTCAGAGTATATAGAGTAATAATTTTATTGGGAGAAATTCCAAATACTCCATTTGCTGCTTTTATTCCTTTGAGTATTGATTATCCTAAAGACTCAGGATACCTAGTAAGAATAGTGTTAGGAGAATAAGATAAATGTATCCATAATAATGGACCTTCTTGCCAAAATACTCCTGTAGAAATATTTTTTGTTGGTACTACAATAAATAATAAAGGCAAACTTATATCAATTCTATCCAAATGCATACTTTCCATATAATTTTCAATGATTTTTAATGTCATTCTTGCTACAGGCGTTAACATGCGGAGTGAATTTGGATTTGATGGACCTTTTAGGATATCAAATAAAGGTCCCAACTCTCCTGGTGGTATACCTAGATAAGGCCTTATCCAATTTATGTCTCCTAATAACTTTTGAAAGTCGTTATGTGATTTGAGTTGATCTACTCATATTTGAATTTTTGGTGGACAAATCATGGTTGAGGATAATAGAACTCCTGAATAATTAATTGGAAAATTTAAGTGTGCTTTATCTATTGCTATCTCTAGATTATAATTTTTAATAAGTTTGTAAGTGTTGCATAACTTTCTAGCAATGTGTTTTTAGCTTTGTGTACTAATAATACATCATCCATATAGTGAAATATTTGTAGTTCAGGAATTTGATTTCTAAGTGGCTGGATTACTGTGTTAACATACATTTGACACATAGTTGAGCTGTTAGCCATCCCTTGAGGGAGTACTTTCCATTCATATCTCTGATCAGGACCTTCATGATTCAGTGCAGGGATAGTAAAAGCAAAACCTGGACTATCCTCAGGATGAATTAGAATTGAAAAAAAAAAAACAATCTTTAATATCTATAACTAAAACATACCAGGTTTTTGGCAAAGCAGACAATTGAGGAATCCCTGATTGAGCAGGTCCCATAATAACCATATCATTATTAATGGCTCTTAAATCTTGCAATAGTCACCATTTACCACATTTCTTTTTGATGACAAAAATGGGAGTATTTTGGGGATATACAGTCGGTTTTACATGTCCTTCTGCTAATTGTTGTTTAACCAGGTCATGGACTGCTTGTATCTTTTCTTTAGTGAGGGGCCACTGAGGAACGCATACTGGTCTTTCTGATTTCCAGGTAATTTTTACTGTCTCAGTGGCCCTTACTGAAAATCCAACCCATGTCTGTCTGTTCCTTGATCTATTTGTATTGGTGCTGCTATGACTTGTTCTTGTTTTTCTAATCTTTTTTCTTTCCTAAAACCTTGTCTAGTCATAATAGTGGGTGCATTTTGGTTGATGTTATTTGTTAATGTCAAACCTAATTGATCTAGGACATCTCGTCCCCAAAAATTTATGGGAAGATGATCCAATACATATGGCTGTATAGTTTCTTCACATCCTTCAGGATCCTTCCTATCTAATACCATTGCACTTCTATGGGGATTAGTCGCCACTCATAGGCCTTGAAGCGTTTGAGTGGCTTGTTGTAATGGCCAATGTTTTGGCCATTCTTGACGAGAGATGATGCTAATGTCTGCACCTGTATCCAGTAGCCCATTAAATTCATGCCTTTGAATATTTAGTTTTACCATGGGGCGAGAATCTAAATTTAAAGACAGCATAGCCCAATCTACACCTGTGGAGCCTAATCCCTTGGAACCTCTTTCTACAGTACGACTGGAAAATTTATCATGTTGGCTGGGTATTATTAGTAACTGTGCTATTCTATATCCTGGTGAAATTACTGATATACGCTTTGGAGAACTGGCTATAATTTTTATTTCACCTTCATAATCGGGATCAATCACCCCAGGACTTATCATAAGTTCTTTTAGAGTAGAAGAGCTGCATCCCAATAATAAGCCTACGGTTCCTTTGGGAAGAGGTCCTTTTACCCCTGTGGGAATGATTTGAACTCCCATCTCTGGAGTTAGTACTGATCTGGCAGAGGCGCAGATGTCCGACCCTGCACTCCCTCTGGTTTGTCTGATGAGGGATCTGATGGACAATGTGTCCTGGGCACTACCCTGATGGGTTTGCTGGGTTCCTCCAGTGCTCTGTATATTTGTGGTTTTGGGCCGTGGAGCATTGGAACCCCCTGTCCATTTTTTGGCAATTGAGCCCAATGCCTTTCTCGATGATATTGTGGATACACACCTGGTCCTTATTCATTTTTTGATAATTGAGTACCCTTTATGGTGGTTTGGGAAGAGCACTCATTAGCCCAATGTCTCCCTCTATGGCATCATGGGCAAATACCTGGTATTCTACTCCTTTGATACCTAATTTTGTTAAACCCTCCTCCTATGGGGCAATTACTTTTAAAATGTCCTGTTTCTTCACATTTGTAGCATGTTCTTGGTCTGGCATCTAAAGCCTGTTTTACTGCAGCTGCCACAATTTGCCCTTGTTCATTAATGTCTGTGGCATCTAAAGCCTGTTTTATTGCAGCTGCCACGACTTGCTCTTGTTCATTGATGTCTCTACATAATTTAATATATGTGTTTAAATCTTCATGTTTCCATGGTCTAATGATATCTCTGCAACAACGATTTGCTTGCTCATAAGCCAGTTGTTTTAGTAATGGCATTGCTTGTTCTGCATTCCCAAAAACTCTGGTAGCTGTTTGAATAAGCCTATCTACAAACTCAGCATAAGGTTCATTAGCTCCTTGTATTACCTTAGATAATCGACCTTGTAAACCTCCATGTTCTTGTAAAGTCTTCCATGGCTTAATTGCATGTACAGCAATTTGTGCACATACACCATGATCATTTGCAATTTGTTGCTGCTGATCCTCATAAAGTCCCTTTCCTAAAAACATATCTAGATTTCTCTGAGGATAACCAGCTCCTGCATTTCGCCTAACTGTCTCCTTGCAAAATTTCTCATTGGCAACCTTCCATAACATGTATTGTCCTCCATTTAGCACAACATTACACATATTAGCCCAATCTGCTGGCTTCATGTTCAAGTTGTTAATGGATTCGACCATGATTACAGTGAAGGGTGCTTGAGGACGATAGGTTGTTATAGCCTCTTTTAGCTGCTTCACTGTTTTGAAATTTAAAGCATGGTAAACACGCTGCCCTCCTCCCTCAAATACAGGGCATGTTAAAATTTGAGATCTTGTCTCAGGATCCCAACTATCAACTGCGGGATTTGGGGGCCTCCCAGTATATTGAGATGGCCTTGTTAGTTGGACACTTATGTCCTCTGGTGATAGAAAGGTGTTAGTAGCAGTCTCCTGTAGAGGTGGTGCTGTTGGTTGGACACTTACACCCTCTGGTGATAGAAAGATGTTAGTTGCAGTCTCCTGTTGTAAATTTCCCCTGATGGTTTTTACTGTTTTACACTTTCTTTTTCTGTCTAACTAGCTTTAGAGGCCTTCTCTTTTAATTGAATTTTTTCCTCTGTCTGACTAGTTCGAGAGACCTTCTCTTTTACTTGAATTTTTTCCTCTATCTGACTAGCTCGAGAGACCTTCTCCTTTACTTGAATTTTTTCCTCCATCTGACTAACTTGAGACACCTTCTGTTTTACTTGAATCAATATGTCTTCTCCTTCCTCTACCATTGACTGAACTGAAGGCTTTGGAGTAAGCAAACAAGATATGAATGTCCACAATGGCAATGTGCCAACTGGCAGAGTCCCTGGGCTTTTCTTTTCTATTCTTTTTAAATCTGCACCATGATGGTTCCATTGTGATATATTTAACAACTCCTCCTTAAAAAGACATGGTCTACATTTTTGTATTGTATCAACAGTTGCCCTGACTGCTCTTGATTTTACTGGGATGCCTCCTTCCTCTAACAATTATCTTAACACTTTTTTGGTTTGTTTTTTACTAATTTCTGATCCCATATTTCTACTATAATACAAACCAACAAGATAACACCAAACAAAAAAGAGATAGAACGAAATCAAAATGGAACATCAAAAAATTATTATAGCCTTTCTCCCTATCTGTTCCTCAGACACAAATAGTTTTTCCTCAAATGTGGGCGGTTTTTCTTCCATCTCACTAATCTCCAGGGACAGGCAACTTAAAACAAAAGAGGAATCATAAAATGGCTACGCATCCTCTCACCCTGCCCTCATGGCCGAGCAGTTTACCTTATCAGTTACCCTCAGTCGCTCCCCATGCGAGCCACCAAATGCTGCAGTCTGGCTGGGCACAATCAGGAGCCACTTGTCAAAAGAAACTAACTTTGTTTTTAGAACCACACACGCCAAGCAAAACAGCCTCTCAGGAAAAACCCTCAGAACCCCAACTCCCTACATCAGTTTCCCAATAGCTTCTCCCTCCCACACAAGCCTCTATCCACTTTTCACAATCCTCCTTCTTTTGAGGCAGATTGGCTGGGTCACGTGGGCAGAGCCAAAAAAGTCCCCCAATGGGCAGCTCCATGGTCTGAATGGGCAGGGAAACAGCCCAATCAGCATCACCGCAGAGGAGCCAATCAACTAGATGTTGCTGGGGCTGCTGTGAGCCAATCATCAGCTTGCATTCTGAAAGGCGGGGAAACATCTCAATGAGCATCTCCAATGAGCATCACCACAGAGGAGCCAATCAGCTAGAAGTTGCTGGGGCCGCTGTGAGCCAATCATCAGCCGGCAGCTGAAAGTTTTCTGGCAGCTGGAAGTTTGATGTGGCCCCTTGGGCTGTGACTATCAATAGGATTTGTATGCACCATTCACTGAAGTTAGTTTTCAGTACTAGGAAACAAATATGTATTTCAGGTGGATGAATATTTCTAAAAATAATCTTGTGAAAAGATGATTATAAATCCACATTCTTGAACATGAATGAATTTAGGGAGTGTAAATAAGACACATATATTTCATATTTTGAAAAATCTGGAGAGTGTGTGTGTGTGTGTATATATATATACACACACACACACATACACACACACATACACACACACACACACACACACACAAATTTTAAAATGTAGCAACTTATATGCCAGTCGAAATTCACCATGAAATATACATCATTCACAGATCCAAAAATATTCAATTTACTTAACAGGGATTTATGTATAATGTTGTTCTCCTAGGAAGCTCACCCATAGGTTCAATTTTCAGTTCCAACAGCATTTCGGAGTAGTGATCTCTTCTCAGAATTTGTATCTGCCAAGTCAGCTACCGCACAAAAATATGCATGTGATAAAAGGTATAATTCTATATGTGCATATAAAAATAGATGTGCTGAATAGGATACAGAGAAAGGGAGACAGGAATTTATATATTTGTTAACTTTAAAAACACATGGAGGACTATTTTAATTAAAAATTGACTAGATTTATAACAAGTACCTTTATCATGCAAAAGGCGAGTCCAAATATATACTATGCCTCCTCTGAACAACTTCTATTTCTTTTCTGTTTGGGTGGTTTTTCTCCATCATATAAGGATTAGTAGTCAGAGTCTAGTAGTGTATGGGTTAGTGTCAGGGATTCAGTATTTCGAATGGAAAATAGGAAAATGAATCCAATGTGTATGCAAACATATGCTACACAAAAATCTTCCCACTCTCATCCAGAAAAATGCCTTGACATTACCTTCGCCCCAAGAAAGACACAATTAGAGGAGAAGAATTAGAAAATCTTTTTGTACATATATGGAATGGAAAATGCTCAGGAGTTCACAACCTTAGAGGTGGTAGAGGAGTTTCCAAAAGTAAGGGAAAGTGTAAACACTCCAGAAACATGGAGCTCTGCTGGCCTAAAGACTTCTTGAGAAACTGCCTCTGAGGTTGGGCACTTGAAAAATATGTTGTTGTCAGAAGCTTTACCTTTCTTTGTAGTGAGACCATCAAAGCTGGGTCTTCATCTTTGTGACCTGGAGGATGTTGTTTCTTATTTTCCTAATGAACATGAGGCATCAGTGCTGAATTCTCTCTTTGTAGGTAAACTGTGGCTACTTGGGGCTAAGTGCCTCCCTGTTTGGACTGTGAAGCCAGTTGGTCATCCTCCAGTTTTCGTGGTGTTTCTTGCTGCTGCACTGGGAGTTTGGTAATTGCTTCTTTAAATACAAGGATTTCAACTGGGGCACAGAGCTGGAGGGATTTCTGTCACATGTGGTGTGTCAGGGTCTGCAGGAAAATGCACCAACCAGGCTTCTATCACACATGCTTGCCCCCTTGACCATAGCAACTTGATTCTGAACATTGCCCTGAAAAATCTCCATATAACAAGATGCCTTTACATATAAGGGTCTGCTGGCTGCACCATGTCAGTCACAAGCCATTTGGAAGCCAATGGCAGATCCACATGGCCCCAACACAGATGTTTTATCACACACCTGCACACCACTGCTCTAGGCCCACTACTCACCAGGCTCCAAATTACTGGCATCTCTGTTCTACACCATTCTCATGAAACCAAGTCAATCAAGGCACTGTCTTGTACACTCATGATCAACAGCAGAAGATCCAATGTTACTTCAGTGCCATCTGGTCATGGGAATTTCAAAAATGTCATGGTACTTATCTAGCCATTTTTCAAATATGAAGTTGGAGGCACTGTGGGTTTAAATTCATTCTGGAACCATTAAATGTTGAGGAAGTTCATTTCAATGAAATTTCTGGAGAACACTCAGAGGAAAGTCTTCCCAAAGAGTGACCAAAAAGTCACATGAATCCAGGCCCATTGAGGTCTACAATGTGAGGTCCATGTGTGTTTTTGACTCTCAACTATGGCTGCCAAGTCTTTCAGAATGAAATCATGTGATATCCTGGCTGAGATTTCCAGTGTTCTGTGGAAAGTCACCCTGGTCCAAGATCTCAGTTTCCAAGAGCGACTCTCATGCATGGCCACCTAAAATCCCAACACAATTCATGGCAATACTTCTCTGACGTCAGTTCCAGACCTCAGTCTCTAAGGGGTATCACAGCAGAGTTCAACCCCAGGAGGACCCAGTCATCACTTCCAACCGCCACACAAATAACCACAATTAAAACCAAAACACTCCCACAAGGCCCTCATCCTCTTCCATATAGACACTCATCATTACCTCTTCCTGGAGGTTTCCAAAGGGGCGCAGCCCAAGACAGTGTCCAAAAGAGCTCCCTTAACACTTATTTTCCTAAAGTCAGCGTGGCCTGGACACCCTTCCTGTGAACCAGGAGTGATCAAATAGGCCTGCTGTTAATACTGCTCTGCTTCTACCTTTTGAGGCCTACTGACTCATTGTTATAGATTCTTTATGTAATTTGAAGTCATGAGAAATCTCAATCACCTATGGGCTAGCCTCTGCAGGGCTTTGAAGAACTCATTTGACCCAAAGGATCACTATTCTCACTCGACAGATATCAGGAACCTGACAGAGGTAGGCTAGAGACTTCATCCACAATGACTGATTTTTTAACATTTTTGTTTTGGATACACACATGGGATCTTTCTTTAGATCCATGAGGTGCTGAGAATCTAAGCCACAGCCTCACACAGGGCCAAGAGTCTGAATCAGACACATCCCAATCCTAAGCAATTAAACAAAGAGCGACAGGTGATGCGCATGCATTTCCATTTGAAAACAGTTTTCTTCAGTCTTCCCAAATGGGTGGGCTGAGGCAAAGACCTCCTAACATTCAGGTCAACAGAACAATAGGTAAGCAAAAGGCCAAAAGGAGGGTTTTTCCACTGAGACATTACTGGTCACACTGATATCTGTGTTTTCTGAGATGCTCCCATTTCCTTCAGCTATCCAGTACATGGCCATGTCACAGAGCTTGGAGGTGGTACATATTTTGGACACAAATCCATGAGACTATTTTGGAGAGTTGCCAAAATTCAGGAAGATAACATGAACTTAAGAATTTAGTAGGTGTTGCCCATTCATAAGACAAGCCACAGTCCATTAATAAATCGGGCAGGATGAATGCTGGGAAGCTTTTTAATATACAGGACACATCCTTGATGCATTCTCTTTTCTAATTTCTTCAACCATGGACACAGTGGAATACATAGATAAAGAAACACTCATCTTGTCAAACGACCTACTATAAAGAGTCCACTCCAAACTAAAAAAACCGCCTTTCCTACCTATTCTCAGAACATGAGACAGAACCACAAACTCACACCCACATTCACAAAGGCACCTTTTTCCCCCAAGTAGGTCTGTGACTATACGGAGTGTCCTCTGAATGGTGGGCCATAATATGTTACGCTAAAATGGCCTGTCCTATCTCAGATCTGTTCTCCTTGGCCAACTCTGTGAAGTTGTGAGGATCCAGTGGTGAGCCACTTTCTGCTTTCTCAGGAAGGGCCCCTCTTCAGAGCTTTTCTGGCATTTGGCCATCCTCACATCAGTAGGTACCAAGAAAGACTGTCTCTGTCCTTGGTAAATCCAAACAAGTGAGACCACTGGGAATGGTACTGGGACTGGCTCTGTGTGCCTGGTTTCCTGGATCCCAAGTTCAGAGAGTTCCATCACCAAGAAAGTGAGGTAGGTCACTTCCTTCAGGAACTGAATGAGGTCACAGCCTTGGCAACCACTTTGTCCTAAGAGATGCTTCCAAGGGTCCAATGAGATGAAGGCTGCACCTACTTCCTCTGACATTTTCATAAGTTAGAATGGTATATCAACCATAGGTACTGGGGAACAGCTCTGCACAGAGGCCTGGTTTGGTCCTTCTTCTCTACATTAAGAAGAGAGATTCTGATTAAGACACAACCCTTTATACTGACCATGTTTTTTGCCATGGAAGATGACTTTTGCCCTCTCAGGTCGTTCATAGCATCCTACATATTCTCCAGGTATTATTTCTGCATGGACCTTTGAGGTTCTCAGCAGGTGGAAGATCCCTACATTCCTGTATTGTAATACCAACTCTGTCTCTGCTCTTCTGTAAAGTTAGATGGAGGAACAGTGTATGGTAAGGGTTAATAACATGTTCAATATGGGTTAGGAATCATTATGCATGATGAATAATGTTATTGGGAACCTGCGATATTTAAATGAAAATATAGGTGAAATATAAGTATGGAAATATAAATCTAGGTAAGATTTGAATCCCAGAAGGGAATTTGGCCCTTGAGTGGGATACTTAGCTTTGAATTATGTTCTGCACATATGTCTCAGATAAATCGATATACAATGGCATAGATCCTTGTACCTTCGATGATTGAATGTAGAAGAGAGCATCCAGTTAAAAAGGGATTGTTGCTAGGATTAGGAATATAGTCGGTAGGTTCACGAAGAAGATTGAGTATAGGATTTGGACCAAAAGTTCTTTAGCAATAGGGTTTTGGGTAGAGATTGAATATAAATATCAGCACATGTGAAGAGTCAGTCACAATGATCAACTGGGGAAAAAGTAGGAAAGAAGATATGAATAGAGATTAGGAAATCAGGCAAATTATAAAATGAGTGATAGGTTTAGACAGTTTCAACAGGGTTGAGATTGAAAATGTAATCCTAGGAAGAAACACATATGTAATCACCAATAGGATTGACATTTGAGAGCATTAGGCAACCTGGACATGGATGTTTTTAGTAATCCATGTTCACTTTCCATTGATGCTTTGGGACAATCATAAGTGTGACCTTTGCATTTTGTGTCCAGAATATTACTGTGATAAAATGTATATGTAGATCAGTTGACATGCGTATTTCTTCCACCATTTCTTGGAGCAATATTTTGTAGATATACAAATTATTATTGGGGGTACACAGAGGTGTACCCTGTGTCTATCAATATATAGATAATGCATGAATAGACCATATTGTGAATAAATGATATAACTGGTTTCACTTTGAATAATGGATTGAATTGATATCTGAAAGTATACAAGAAATCTTATATTGATGTACAATCATTCATTTCAACCAGTTTTACATCTAAGGGTAATATTAGTGTTATGTTTTATCATGACGGGTGTGTCAGTTTTGCTTCAAAAGTGATAATGGAAATCGAAAATAATGTTTTTGGAAAGAAGTCTCATAAAAAGAGAAGTCAAGAAACATGGAGGAATCCATGTGTTCTGAAGCAGGAAGTGATTGAAAGTAAAACAAATGTGTATACATTTGCTAAATTGTGGATGAAATATACATCCTATGATATGCATAAACTGGAGAAATAGTAATGTACCAGTGTTGAATAGAAATGAACGTCAAAATACACATTATATCCCATAGGAATCTTCTTGCATTGATGTTAAACTAGATCAGTTACTGTAGAAATATTAGAATTTTATTTTGGTATTATAATACAATTTATTTTAGCACTAGCATGCCACAGAATGTAGAGGAAAGAGCAATGGATTTTTAGTTATAGCACTAATAATCTAACATTTAATGATTATTTTGGGGAGTCTAGAAATTACCTAAGGCTATGCAACATAATTTTTTTATTACCATTCATAAAAACTTGGAATTTTTGTAATATTTCTCCTTTTTTTATTTTTTCAGTTGTTGATAGATATATCATCTTTCATACATTTGACTCAATTGGGTTATGAACTCCCAATTTTCCCCAAATACGAGTTGCAGAATTACATCGGTTACACATTCACATTTTTACAAGATGTCATATTAGTGACTGTTGTATTCTGCTACATTTCTGATCCCCTACTATCCCCTACTATCCCCCCTCCCCTCCCCTCCCATCTTCCCTCTCTACCCTATCTGCTGTTGTTCACTTCTCTGCCTTGCCCCCCCTTTCCCCAATTTTCCCTGCACCATTGTTTGAAGATGCTATCCTTCTTCCATTGCATGCTTTTAGCCCCTTTTTCAAATATAAGAAAGTTGTAATTTTGTGGATTGGTTTCTGTGTCCTCTATTCTGTAGCATTTGTCCACCTGCCTGTTTTGTTACCAGTACCACGCTGTTTTTGTTACTATTGCTTTTAGTACAGTTTGAACTCTGGTATCACTATACCTCCAGATTCATACTTCCTGTTTAGAGGTGCTTTTGCTATTCTGCGTCTTTTGTTTTTCCATGTTCTAAGATCTTCTTCTCTCTCTCTTTTTAGGGTTCTGTAGTTTTCAATATATAAAAATTTCACCTCTTTTGTTAGGTTGATTCCCAAGTATCTTATTTTATTTGAGGATATTGTGAATGGAGGGGTTTTTCTCATTTCCATTTCAGAAGTTGTGTTGCTGACATACAGGAATGACTTTGATTTATGCGTGTTGATTTTATATTCTGCCACTTTGCTGAATTTATTTATTAACTCTAGCCGTTTCTTTGTAGACCCTTTGGGGTCTGTTAAATATATTATCATGACATCTGCAAATAGCGATAATTTAAATACTTCTTTTCCTATTTTTATGCCTTTAATTTCTTTTGTCTGTCTAATTGTTCTGGCTAGTATTTCAAGAACTAAATTGAATAGAAGTGGTGATAGAGGGCATCCCTGTCTTGTTCCAGATTTTAGAGGGAATGCCTTCAATTTTTCCACATTTAGGGTGATGCTAGCCTGAGGTTTAGCATATATAGCTTTTACAATGTTGAGGTAAGTTCCTGTTATCCCTAGTTTTTCTAGTGTTTTGAACATAAAGTGATGCTAAACTTTGTCAAATGCTTTTTCTGCATCTATTGAGATGATCATATGGTTCTTGTCTTTAAGTCTATTGATGTGGTGAATGGCATTTATTGATTTCCGTCTATTGAACAAGCCTTGCATCCCAGGGATGAATCTTACTTGATCATGGTGCACAATTTTTTTGATATGGTTTTGTATTCGATTCACCAGGATTTTATTGAGAATTTTTGCATTGAAGTTCATTAGAGATATTGGTCTGTAGTTTTCTTTCTTTGAAGTGTCTTTTTCTGGTTTTGGGATCAGGGTGATGTCTCCTCATAGAATAAATTTGGAAGAGCTCCTTCTTTTTGTGTTTCTTGAAATAGCTTGAAAAATATTGGTATTAATTCTTCTTTAAAGGTTTTGTAGAACTCCGCTGTATACCCATCCGGTCCAGGGCTTTTTTTGGTTGGTAGTTTTTGATGGCTTCTTTCATTTCTTCCTTTGTTATTGGTCTGTTTAAATTGTATGTGTCTTCCTGACTCAATCTGGGCAGATCGTATGACTTAGAAAATTCATCGATATCTTCACTATCTTCTATTTTATTGGAATATAGTGTTTCAAAATACTTTCTAATTATCGTCTTTATTTCTGTAGTGTCTGTTGTGATATTGCCTGTTTCATCCCGTATGTTAGTAATTTGAGTTCTCTCTCTTCTTCTCTTCATTAGCATGGCTGTGGGCCTGTCGATCTTATTCATTTTTTCAAAGAACCAACTTTCAGTTTTATCAAATTTTTCAATTTTTTTTGCTTCAAATTTGTTGATTTCTGCTCTAAATTTAATTTTTTATTGTCTTCTACTACATTTGCTGTTGTTTTGCTCTTCCTTTTCTAGGTTTTTGAGGTGTAGTGTGAGTTCATTTATTTGTTGATTTTTTTCTTTTTTTGAGGAAAGAACTCCAAGAAATGAACTTCCCTCTTAAAACTGCTTTCATTGTGTCCCATCGATTCCGGTATGTTGTGTCTGTGTTGTCATTTGTCTCTAAGAATTTTTTTATCTCCTCCTTTATGTCTTAACCCATTGATCACTCAGTAGCATGTTGTTCATTTTCCATGTGATGTAGGATTTTTCTTTCCTTCTTTTATCGTTGATTTCCAATTTCATTCCATTATTATCAGATATGGTGCATGGTATTATCTCCATGCTTTTATATTTACTAAGAATTGCCCTATGGCATAATATATGGTCTATCTTTGAGTAGAATCCATGTGAAACTGAGAAGAAAGTGTATCCACTTGATGATGGTTGATATATTCTATATATGTCATTTAAGTCTAGGTTATTGATTGTGCTTTTGAGTGTGATAGTTTCTTTATTCAGTTTTTGTTTAGAGAATCTGTCTAATGCAGAGAGTGGTGTGTTGAAGTCACCCATAATTATTGTTTTTAGTCTATTTTACTATTGAACTGGAGGAGAGACTGTTTTATGAACATTGCAGCTCCATTGCTTGGTGCATACAAATTCATAATTGTTATGTCTTGTTGGTGGATGTTTTCTTTTAACAGAATATAGTGTCCTTCTTTATCCCTTTTGATTAACTTCGGTTTGAAGTTGATTTTATTCCACATGAGTATGGCGACTCCTTTTTTCTTTTGAGGGCCATGTGAGTGGTATGATTTTTCCCAACCTTTTACCTTCAGCCTGTGTATGTCTTTTCCTATCATATGAGTCTCCTTAAGGCAGCATATTTTTGGATTTGTTTTTTTTGATCCAGGATACTAGCCCATTCTCTTGATTGGTGAATTTAGGCCATTAACAATTAAGGTTACAATTGAAATATGATTTGTACTTCCAATCATGTTTATTTATTTATTATATTTTAGTTTGGCACTAAAACTATTTATTTATTATTATTTAGTTTTTACTTTTTTGGTTATTTTAATCCCCCTTTACTGAGATACCTCCTGCTGTTAGTTTTCGGCACTATTTATCAATTCCTCTTCTTGTAGTATATTGCTCAAAATGCTTTGCAGTGCTGGTTTTCTGGCTGCGAATTCTTTTAGCTTTTGTTTATTGTGAAAGACATTAATTTCGTTTTCAAATCTGAAGCTTAATTTTGCTGGATACAGTATTCTTTGTTGGAATCCATTATTTTTCAGCATTTGAAATACATTGTTCAAGGATCTTCTCGCTTTCAAAGTCTGTGATGAAAAATCAGTCGTTAACCTAATTGGTTTTCCCCTGAATGTAATCTGCCTCCTTTCTCTTATAGTGTTTAATATTCTCTCCTTGTTCTGTATGTAGGCTATCTTCATAATTATATGTCTTGGAGTTGGTCTATTATGGTTTTGAATGTTTGGGGTCCTGTAGGCATCCAGGATTTGGCAATCTGATCCATCTTTCATCTCTGGGAAGTTTTCTAGAATTATTTTATTTAATATGTTCTCCATTCCTTTGGTTTGAATCTCTATGCCTTCTTCTATCCCAAAGACTCTCATTTTTTTATGACATCCAATATCTCTTGAATAGATTGCTAGTGGGATTTAAGCCTCTTTTCTGTGTTGACTATATTCTTTTCAAGTTGATTAACTTTATTTCATTATCTGATGTTCTGACTTCTACTTGATCTAGTCTATTTGTAATATTCTCGTTTGAGTTTTTAATTTGGTTTATACTTTCCTGCATTTCTAGTATTACTGTTTGATTTTTTTTAAGATCTCTATCTCCTGGTAAAGCTCGTTGTTTGCCATTTGAATTTATTTGTTTAATTCATTTTCAAAATATACTTTTATTGCTTGGACTTGCTGCCTCATGTCTTCTCTAATATTCCTTTCCATCTGAGTTAGGTATGCCTTAAGTTCATTCCCTGTCCCTGTTTCTGATGATTCTAGGTCCTCCTGTAGAATTAAGTTGTCCTGAATTGTTTGTACTCCTTTCTTTCCCTTGTTTTTTCATGATGTTCACGTTACTTTCCAGCTCTATTTGATTGCTGTGTTTCTGCATTATTCTATAGATTTGTTTTGGTGTTGTGTATCTCTGTTGTCTCTCCTTTGTGTGTAGACTATGTCTTCTAAAGTGGATTCCACTTGTAAGGAATTCCGAAGGCCGAGCTCCAGTGACGTCACCTCTCTGCTTTGGCGGGCCCAGGATCCTTGCCGAGGTGTTCGAATAGAAGGGTGGAACTGGACTGTCTCCAGTTGGTTTCAGCACCAGGTCACTGGCGGGTGGGCAATCTCTAGCAACCCAGTGGTGCGGTCGGTCTCTGGCGGGCGGGTGTTCTCCAGAAGCCCAGTCACACGGACAGCAGGTGGACTGTCACCTGCGGGTCTGCGGTCTCCAGCCGCCCAGTCACAAGGGCCTGGCCTCTAGGCCCCTGGTTTCTCCTGCTAGTCCTGGTTTCTCCTGCTAGAACAGATTTCCCCTTAGTGATGCCTCTCTGCAGTTCATTCTGTATTCTGGGCTTGTCATTTTTTGGGTATTGATGGTGTCAATTGGGAACCCAGACACTCTATTGTTTTAATTTTTTCTGATTGCCCCTCCCCCAGCGCTAGCTAGACACGTTTCATTTTTGCCACTGATGGGAGGGGGAGTTGAAAGTCAGGTGTCTCTAGTTTTACCCACGTCTTTATGCAGGCTCGCTCTGTTAATCCCTCTCCCAGAAAGCCTAGGAGAGATTTAATGCGAATTACCCACTGTATGAAACATGAGCAGAGTAACACACACGTGTTTTATTGTTGCAATCTCTTGGAGAGTGGTGGTGCTTACTTCAGCTCTCCAAGATGGTGGCTGCTGGTTTCCATGGTGGAGTTTCCCTTGTGGGGGATAGAACTTTACCGCTTCCGTCCCCGTCTGAATTCCCGAACTCATCCTGGGGCTCATTGGGGGCTCAGTTCACGGGATTCCACAGAATCCCAGGCAACATTTCTCTCTACTTGCATGTCGCTTCTCGGTGGTTCTCCGCCATCTGTAACAGCGGGCCTGGCCGCAGGATTCAATCAGCCCAGATCTCCGGTCGCACGGTTGGCTATTAGGAACCCTGGCACTCTATTGTTTTGATTTTTTTCCGCTTGCCCCTCCCCCAGTGCTGGCTACACAGGTTTCATTTTCGCCACTGATGGGAGGGGGAGTTGAAAGTCAGGTGTCTCTAGTTTTACCCGCGTCTTTTTGCAGGCTTGCTCTGATAATGTCTCCCCCAGAAAGCCTAAGAGAGATTTTATGTGAATTCCCCGATGTATGGGAGATGAGCAGAGTAACACACACCTGTTTTATTGTTGCAATTTGTAGGAGAGTGGCTGTGGTGACTTCAGCTCTCCAAGATGGTGGCCGTTGGTTTCCTTGGAGGAGTTTCCTTTGTGGGGGATAGAACTGTACCCCTTTCTTCCCCGAATGAAATCCTGAACTCAGCCCTGGGCTCAGTGGGGGCTCTACTGGCAGGATTCCACAGAATCCGCATCAACGTTTCTCCCTGCTTATTGGTTGCATCTCGGTGGTGCTCCACCGTCTGTTGCCACTGGGCGGGCCGCGAGGATCATTCAGACTGGATCTCCAGTTGCACAGTTGGCTTGTTTTTCAGACCCAATTACCGGATCTCGGTGCTAAAAATCCTTTTTATAGGTTTCGGTGCACCCCCATTTTGCTGTAAGTTCCTAACAAGATAGTTTTTTGTCGTTCTAACTCGTTATTCACCTGTGCAGTGGCGCGTTACACTGGGTGTGATGCACTCTATTCGTTGCCATCTTGCAATGATGAAATATTATGATTTGTATGCAGCATTTACTGAAGTTAGTTTTCAGGATTAGGAAACAAATATGTATTTCAGGTGGATGAATATTTCTGAGAATAATCTTGTGAAAAGTTGATTATAAATCCACACACATGAATATGAATGATTTTAGGGAGTGTATAATAAGACACATATATTTCATATTTTGAAAAATCTGGAGAGTGATATATATATATATATATATATATATATATATATATATATATATATACACACAAACACACAAACACACACACAGACATTAAAAAGTAGCAATATATATGCCAATCAAAATTCAAAATGAAATATATACACTTCACATATCCAAAAAAATACATTTTACTGAAAATGGATTTATGTATAATGTTGTTCAACTAGGAAGCTCAACCATAGGTTGAAATTTCAGTTCCAAAAGTGTTTAGGAGGAGTGATCTCTTATCACAATTTGTATCTGCCAAGTCAGCCACCTCAGAAGGAAGTCCGTGTGATACCAGGTAGTATTCTATATGTGCATATAAAAATACATGTGCTGAATAGGCTACAGAGAAAGGGAGAGAGGAATTCACATATTTGTTAACCTTAAAAACACATGGAGAAATATTTCAATAAACATTGACTATATTTATAACTCCAACCCTATATAATGCAAAAGGGAAGTCCAACTATACACCATGCCTTCTCTGAACTGTTTGTATTTCTATTCTGTTAGGGTTACTATTCTCCATCATATTAGGATTAGTAGTCAGAGTCTAGTAGGTTATGGATTAGTGTCAGAGATTCAGTATTTCGAATAGAAAATAGGAATATAAACGCATTGTGTTTGCAAATATGTGCTATAAAAAACCTTCCCACTCTCATTCAGAACAATGTCTTGACATTACCTTCTCCCCAAATAAGACACAATGAGAGGAGAAGAGTTAGAAAATCTGTGAACACATATCTGGAATGGAATATGCACAGGAGTTCACAAGCTTGTAGGTGGTAGAGGAGTTTCCAAAAGTAAGGTACAGGGTAAACACTCCACAAACATGGAGCTCAACAGGCCTAAAGACTTCTTGAGAAACTGCCTCTGAGTTTGGGCACTTGAAATGTATGTTGTGGACCGGAGCATCAAAACTGGTCTGCATCAATGTGACCTGGGGGACATGGTATCTTATTTTCCAATAAACATGAGGCAGCAGTGCTGAATTCTCACTTTGAAGGTAAACTGTGGCAAATGGAGGCTAAGGGTTTCTCTGTGTGGACTGTGAAGCTATTTGGTCATCCTCTACTTTTCCTAGTGTTTCTTGTTGCTGCACTGGGAGTTTGGTATTTGCTTCACAAATACAAAGAGTTCAACTTGTTCAGAGTGCTGGAGGGAGTTCTGTCACATGTGGTGTGTCAGGGTCTGCAGAAGAATGCACTAACCAGGCTTCTATTCAACATAGCTTGTCCCCTTGACCATAGCAACCTGATTCTGAACATTGCCCTGAAACCTCTCCATATAACAAGATGCCTTTACATATAAGGGTCTGCTTGCTGCACCATGTCAGTCACAAGCCATTTGGAGGCCTATGGCAGATCCACATGGCCCCAACACAGATGTTTTATCACACACCTGCCCACCACTGCTCTAGGCCTGCTACTCAGCAGGCTCCAACTTACTGGCATCTCTCTTCTACACCATTTTCATGAAACCCAGTCAATCAAAGCACTGTCTGGTATACTCATGATCAGCAACTGGACATCAAAACGTTCTCCAGTGCCACCTGGTCATGAAAATTTCAAAAATTCCATGGTATTTCTTTAGCCACTTTTCAAGGTTGAAGTTGGAGGCACTATGATTTTCAATTTATTCAGGAACCATTAAATGTTGAGAAAGCTCATTTCAATTAAAGCTCTGGAGAACACTCTCAGGCAAGGCTTCCCAAAGGGTGGCCAAAAGGTCACATGAAGCCAGGCCCATTGAGGTCTGCAATGAGATCATGTGTGTTTTGACTCTCAACTTTGGCTGCCAAGTCTTTCAGAATAAAATCATGTGATATCCTGGCTGAGATTCCTCCTGCCTTGTGGAAAGCCTTCCTGGGCACAGATCTCAGTTTCAAAGGGCGACTCTCATTCATGGCCTCCTAAAATCCCAACACAACTCATGGCAATACTTCTCTGAGGTAAGTTCCAGAACTCAGTCTCTAAGGGGAATCCCACCAGAGTTCAAGCCTGGTGGAGCCAGTCATCTTTTTCAACTGCGACACAAATGACCAAAATTAAAACCCAAAAACTCCCACAAGGCTCTCATCTTCTTCCGTATAGACACTCATTATAAACTCTGCCTGGAGGTTTCCATGAGGGATGCAGAACAAGACAGTGTCCAAAGTTAGCTCCCTTGCCCCTCATTTGCCTAAACTCGGGGTGGCCTGAACACCTTCCTGTGAACCTGGAGTGATCAAATAGTCCTGCCGTTAATAGTGCTCTGCTTCTCCAATTTGAGGACGACTGACTGTGGGGTTTAGATTCTTTATGTGAATTGCAATCATGAGAAAACGCAAGCACCTTTGGGCTTGCCTCTCCTTGGCTTTGACGAACACATTTGACCCAAAGAATCCCTATTCTCACTTGATGGAGGTCAGGAACCTTACAGAGAAAGGAGAGAGACTTCATCCACAATGACTGCTCTTTTGACCATTTTGGTTTTGGATGAACACATGGGATCCATCAGGTGCTGAGAATCTAACCACAGCCTCAAACAGGGCCAAGAGGCTGATTCAGACAAATCCATTTCCAAAGCAATTAAGCAAAGAGCCATTGGTGATGCCCATTCATTTCCATTTGAAAACTTATTTCTTCAGGCTTCACAAAGAAGTGGCCTGAGGTAAAGACCTTCCTGATATTCAGGGCAACAGAACAATAGGTAATCAAAAGGTCCAAAGCAGGGTTTCTCCACGGAGACTTTCCTGGTCACACTACATACCCACTACATGGCCATATCACAGAGCTTTTAGGTGGTACATATCTTGGACACAAAACCATGAAGCTATTCTGCAGAGTGTCCAGAATTCAGGAAGAAAACAGAAACTTACGAAGATATCAGGTGTTGCCCTTCGATAACACAAGCCGCAGTCCATTTATAAATTGGGCAAGATGAATGCTGGGAAGCTTTCTAGTAGACAGGACACATCCTTCGATGCATTCTCTTTTCTAATGTCTGCAACCACGGACACAGTGGGATACACAGACATAGAAGCACTCACTTTATAAAACGACTAACTAGAAACAGTCCACGCCAATCCAAACAAACAGTCTTTCCTACTTATTCTCAGAACATGAGACAAAACCACGAACATACATCCACACCCACAAAGGCACCACCTTTGTCCAAGTAGATCTGTGATGACCCGGAGTGTCCTCTGAATGGTGGGCCATACTATATTTCGCAAAATGGCCTGTCCTGTGTCAAATCTGGTCTCCTTGGCCAATTCTGTGAAGTTTTCAGTAGCCATGGGTGAGCCACTACCTGATTTCTCAGGAAAGGCCCCTCTTCAGAGCTTTTCTGGCATTTGGACATCCTCACATCTGTAGGCACTAAGAAAGACTGACTCTGTCCTTGGTAAATTGAAGCAAGTGAGACCACTGCAACTGGCTCTGGGTGCCAGTCTTCCTGGATCCCACGTTCAGAGAGTTCCATCACCAAGGAAGTGAGGTGAGGTCACTTCCTTCATGAACTGAATGAGGTCACTGCCTTGGCAACCACCTTGTCCAAATAGTTACTACTAAGGGTCCCATGAGATGGAGGCTGTCCCTACATCCTGTCACACTTTCAAAAATTAGAATGGAATATCAACCATAGGCACCTGGGAACACCTCTCCACACAGGCCTGGTTTGGTCCATCTTCTCTACATTAAGTTGATAGAGGCTGATACAGACACATCCCTTCATCCTCACCAGGTTGTTTGCCATGGAAGATGACTTTTGCTCTCTCGGAAACTTCATAGCTGCCTACATCTTCTCCAGGGATTATTTCTACATGGACCTTTGATGTTCTCAGCAGGTGGAAGATCCCCTACATTCCTGTATTTAAAGAGAAACTCTGTCCCTCCTCTTCTATAAAGTTAGATTGAGGGAACAGTGTATGTTTAGGGTTAATAACATGTTCGCTTTGGGTTAGGAATCTCTCTGCTGGATGAATAATGGTACTGGAAATCTGTGATATTTACAAAAATATATAGGTGAAATATAAGTATGAAAACATTAATGTAGATAAGATATGAAGCCAGAAGTGCATAGGGCCCTTGAGTGGGATACTTACGTTTGAATTATGTTCTGCACATGTGTCTCAGATGAATTGATATAAAATGGCATAGGACCTTATACCTTGGAAGATTGATTGTCGAAGAGAACATCTAGTCAAAAAGCGATAGTCAGTAGGATTAGTAAGATAGTCAGTAGGATTATAAAGAAGAGTGAGTATAGGATTTGGACCAAAAGTTCTTTAGCAATAGAGTTTCGGGTAGAGAGTGAATGTAAATGTCAGCATATGTGAAGTGTCAGTCACAATGATGAACTGGGGAAAATATGTAGGAAAGCAGATATCAATAGATATATTAGGAAATCAGGCAAAGTGTAAAGTGATTGATAGAATTAGACATTTCCAACAGGCTTGAGATTGAATATATAATCTTAGGAAGAAACAAATATGTAGTCATCAATAGGATTGATATTTGAGAGCATTAGGCAACCAGGACATGGTTGTTTTTGGTAATCCATGCTCACTTTCTATTTATGCTTTGATACAATCATGAGTTTGACCTGTGCTTTTTGTGTCCTGAATATTACTGTGATAAAATGTATATATATATAAGGTGACATCAGTATTTCTTCCACCATTTCTGGGAGCAATATTTTGAAGAGGTATAAATTAGTATTGGGGAAACAAATAGGTGTACACTGTGTTTATGAATATAGAGATAATGCATTAATAGACCATACTGTGAATAAATAACATCACTGGTTCCAACTTCAAATAATGGATTGAAATGAAATGTTAAAATATACAGGAAATTTTATATTGATATACATACATTCATTCCAACCAGTTATACATCAAATGGTAATATTAATGTTATGGTTTATCATGAAGAGTGTGTGAGTTTAGCTTCAAAATTGATTATGGAAATCAAAAATAATGTGTTTGGAAAGAAGTCTCATGAAAATACCAGTCAAGTAACATGGAAGAATACATGTGTTCTGAAGCAGGAAGTGAAACAAATTCATATAAATTTGCTAACTTGTGGATGAAATATATGTCCTATGATGTGCAAAAACTGAAGAAATAGTAATGTACCAGTGTTGAATTAAAATGAAGGTCAAAATAGACATCAAGTCCCATAGGAATCTACTTACATTGATGTTAAACTGGGTCAGTTATTGTAGAAATATTAGGATTTGTAAGCACCATTGATTGAAGTTAGTTTTCATACAGGGAAACAAATATGTATTTCAGGTGGATGAATATTTCTGAGAATAATCTTGTGAAAAGTTGATTATAAATCCACATACATGAACATGAATGAATTGATGGAGTGTATATAAGACACATATATTTCATATTTTATAAAATCTGGAGAGTGTGTATATATATATATATATATATATATATATATATATATATATATATCACAAAAATACATTAAAAGTATCAATATATATGCCAAACGTAATTTATCATTAATATATATCATCCACAGATGCAAATATATTTATTTTACTGAACATGGATTTATGTATAATATTGTTCTACTAGGAAGCTCACCCATAGTTTGAATTTTCACTTCCAACAGCGTTTACGAGGACTGATCTCGTCTCACAACTTGTTTCTGCCAAGTCAGCCGACTCATAAAAATATACGTGTGATACCAGGTAGGATTCTATATGTGCATATGAAAATACATGTGTTGAGTAGGCTACAGAGAAAAGGAGACAGGAATTCACATATGTGTTAACTTAAAAACACATGGAGGACTATTTCAATTAAAAATTGAGTAGATTTATAACACCTACCCTTTATCATGCAAAAAGGAAGTCCAAATATACACCATGCCTCCTCTGAACTGCTTGTATTTTCATTCTGTTTGGGTATTTTTCTCCACCATATTAGGATTAGTAGTCAGAGTCTAGTAGGGTATGAGTTAGTGTCAAGAATTCAGTATTTCAAATAGAAAATTGGAAAATGTATCAATGTGTATGCAAATGTGTGCTACACAAAAATTTTCCCACTCTCATTCAGAACAATTCCTTGACATTACCTTCACCCCAAGTAAGACACAATTAGAGGAGAAGAGTTAGAAAATCTTTGAATACATATCTGAAATGGAAAATATTCAGGAGTTCACAAACTTGGAGTTGGTAGAGGAGTTTCCAAAAGTAAGAGACAGTGTAAAATCTCCGCAAACATGGAGATTTACCAGCCTAAAGACTTCTGGAGAAACTGCCTCTAGGTTGGGCACTTGAAATATATGTTGTTGTGAGGAGCTTTAGCTTCCTTTCTAGTGAGACCATCAAAGCTTGGTCTGCACATCTGTGACCTGGAGGACATGGTTTATAATTCTCCAATAAACATGAAGCAGCAGTGTTGAATTCTCTCTTTGTAGGTAAACTATGGCCACTGGGGGCTAAGTGTCTTCCCATGTAGACTGCTAAGCCATTTGGTCATCCTCCACTTTTCATAACGTTTCTTGCTACTGCACTCGGAGTTTGGTATTTGCTTCATGAAATACAAGGAGTTCAACTGGGACAAAGGGCTGGAGGAAGTTCTGTCACGTGTGGTGGGTGAGGGTCTGCAGGAGAATGCAATACCAGGGCTTGTATACCACATAGGTTGCTCCCTTGACCATAGAAACCTGATTTTGAACATTGCCCTGATACCTCTCCATATAACCAGATGTCTTTACATACAAGGATCTGCTGGCTGCACCATGTGAGTCACAAGCCATTTGGAAGCCAATGGCAGATCCACATGACCCCACCACAAATGTTTTATCACACACTTTCTCACCACCGCTCTAGGCCCATTACTCAACAGGCTCCAAATGACTGGCATCTCTGTTCTACACCATTTTCATGAAAACCAGTCAATCAACGCACTGTCTGGTACACTCATGATCAGCAACTGGACATCCAAATGTTCTCCAGTGTCACCTGGTCAAGCGAATTTCAAAAATTTCATGGTATTTATCTAGCCAATTTTCAAGAATAAAGTTGGCGAAACTGTGGGTTTCAATTCATTCAGGAATCATTCAATGGTGAGGAAGCTGATTTCAATGAAAGCTCTGGAGAACTCTCACAGGCAAGGCTTCCCAAAGAGTGGCCAAAAGGTCACATGAAGCCAGGCCCATTGAGGTCTACAATTAAGGTCCATGTGTGTTTTGACTATCAAATATGGCTGCCAAGTCTTTCAGAATAAAATTATGTGATATCCTGGCTGAGATTCCCAGTGCTCTATGGAAAGCCACACTGGGCCTAGATCTCAGTTTCCAAGGGCGACTCTCATGCGTGGCCACCTAAAATCCCAACACAATTCATGGCAATATTTCTCTGAGGTAAATTCCAGAACTCAGTCTCTAAGGGGAAAGACACCATAGTTCAAGCCCAGTTGGATGCAGTCATCTCTTCTAACCGCCACACGAATGACCACAATTAAAACCAAAACACTCCCACATGGCCCTCATCTTCTTAAATATAGACACTCATCATAACCTCTGGCTGGAGGTTTCCATTCGGGACGCATCCCAAAAGAGTGTCCAAAATATTCTCCCTTGCCCCTCATTTGCCTAAAGTCAGGGTGGCCTGGACACCCTGCCTGTGAACCAGAAGTGATCAAATAGGCCTGCCGTTAATACTGCTCTGCTTCTTCAATTTGAGGCCTACTGACTCTCAGGTATAGATTCTTTATGTGATTTAGAGTCACGAGAAAACACAAGCACCTCTGCAGGACTTTGAAAAACTCATTTGACCCAAAGGATCCCTGTCTCACTTGATAGAAGTCAGGTACCTAACAGAGGAAGGCAAGAGACTCATCCACAATGACTGATTTTTTGCCATTTTGGTTTTGAATGCAAACATGGAATCTATCTTTAGATCCATCATGTGCTGAATATCTAAGCCACAACCTCATACAGGGCTAAGAGGCTGATTCAGACACATCCCTTTCCAAAGCAAAGAACCACAGGTTGTGCCCATTTATTTCCATTTTAAAACTGTTTTATTCAGGCTTTACAAAGGGGTGGCCTGATGCAAAGACCTTCCTGACATTCAGGGCAACAGAACAATAGGTAAGCAAATGAACCAAAACATGGTTTCTCTATTGAGAGTTTACTGGTCACAATGATGTCTGAGTTTTCTAAGATGTTCCCATTCCCTACACCTATCAAATACATGGCCATGTCACAGAGCTTGGAGGTGGTACGTATCTTGGACACAAAACTATGAGTCTATTCTGGAGAGTGGCCAAAATTCAGGAAGAAAACAGGAACTTAGGAAGATAGTAGGTGTTGCCCATCCATAACAAAGCTACAGTCCATTCATCAACTAGGCCTGATGAATGCTGGAAAGTTTTCTACTAGACAGGACACATACATTGATACATTCTCTTTTCGAATGTATACAACCACGGACAGAGTGGGATACACAGACATTGAAGAACTCGCCTTGTCAAACGACTTACTAGAAACAGTCCACTCCAATCCAAACAAACAGCCTTTCCTACCTATTCTCAGAACATGAGACAAAACCACAATCTCACACCCACATCCACAAAGGCACCTCCTTAACCCAAGTAGGTCTGTGACTATCCGGAGTGTCCTCTGAATGGTGGGCCATACTATGTTCCCCTAAAAAGGCCTGTCCTGTCTCAGATCTGGTCTCCATGGCCAACACTGTGAAGTCGTCAGGAGCCAGCGGTGAACCAATACCTGCTTTCTCAGGAAAGGCCCCTCTTCAGAGCTCTTCAGGCATCTGGCAATCCTCATATCAGTAGGTACCAAGGAAGACTGACTCTGTCCTTGGTAAATCCAAACAAGTCAGACCACTGGGATTGGGACTGGGACTGGCTCTCGGTGCCTGGCTTCCTGGATCCCAAATTAAGAGATTTCCACCACCAAGGAAGTGAGGTGAGGTCAATTCCTTCAGGAACTGATTGAGGTCACTGCCTTGGCAACCACTTTGTCCTACCAGATTCTTCCAAGGGTCCCATGAGATGGAGGCTGCCCCTACTTCCTGTGACACTTTCACAAGTTAGAATGTTATATCAACCATAGGCACCTGGGAATAGCTCTCCACACAGGCATGGTTTGATCAATCTTCTCTACATTAAGAAAGGAGAGGCTGATTCAGACACATCCCTTTATACTGACCAGGTTGTTTGTCAAGGAAGATGACTTTTGCTCTATTTGGTCCTTCATAGCTGCCTGCATCTTCTCCATGGTATCATTTCTTCTTGGACCTTTGATGTTCTCAAGAAGTGGAAGAGCCCCTACATTACTGTATTGTAAGACAAACTCTGTCCGGGCTCTTCTGTAAAGTTAGTTTGAGGGTATAGTGTATGGTTAGGGTAATAACAGGTTCGATTTAGGTTAGGAATCATACTGAGGAATGAACAATGGTATTGGGAACTCGCGATATTTACGAGAATATATAGGTGAAATATAAATATGAAAACAGAAATCTAGATAAGATTTGAATCCAAGAAGGGCATTGGGCTGGTGATTGGGATACTTAGCTTTGAATTATGTTCTGCAGAGATGTCTCAGATAAATCGATATCAATGGCATAGGACCTTGTACCTTGGATGATTGATTGTCAAAGAGAACTTCCAGTCAAAAAGGGACAGTCCGTAGGATTAGGAAGATTGTTGGTAGGTTTAGAAAAAAGAGTGAGTATAGGATTTGGAACAAAAGTTCTGTAGCAATAGGGTTTCAGATAGAGAGTGAATGTAAATGTCAGCACATGTGAAGAGTCAGTCACAATGATGAACTCAGAAAAATATGTACGAAAGCAGATATCAATAGAGACATTAGGAAATCAGGAAAAGTATAAAGTGAGGGTTAGTATTAGTCATTTTCAACAGGGTTGAGGTTGAATATATAATCTTAGGAAGAAACAAATATGTAGTCACCAATAGGATTGATTTGAGAGCATTAAGCAACCTGGACATGGATGTTTTTAGAAATCCATGCTCACTTTCCATTTAGGATTTGGTGAAAGGTTAATAAGATAGGTACTTGTCACTTCCTGTTTTTCTGTATGCTTAACAAAACACTGTTGAAACCTTGAGGACTGTTTGCTAATCTTGTTCACAGAATGTGCTGTCCCCAACTGCCAAACTGCAGAACGTACACCCTCACCTTTTTGCACGCAAACTGCACACTCGCCCTGACCAATCAATAAAATTCCCTCCCTGCCCTCTCCAAGGAAAGTATATAAGCTCTGCTTAAGCTGTTCTCATTGCTCTCTGCTCCATCAAGTGAGATCTGAGCCCCAGAATGCTAGACTCCCAATAAACCCTTTACTGTTGCATGAGACATTCTCTTGGTGGTCTCTTTCTCACCCGACCTTTACATCTGGGGGCCCCAGTGAGATCTGGCAACGCCGGACGAAAAACCCCCAATGGGCTCCTTTCAGGGTAAGGAAGGTGTTTTTTTCTGGTTTCAGGTTTCAGGGTAGTGCTTTGCAAAATGGCTATTGGTGATGAGTGTGAGCTCTCTCTGATGGTGGCTGACAGACGTTTCACAGAGCCACAGGCCACGTACCTTGGAACGCCCCAGAGGTCTCAGGAAATCGAGGAACAATAGTCTCCTTGACTCAGTGATATTTTGTTTCGAATTCGGTATTGCCAGCCCATCAGGTTTTGCCGGCTACTCAGTCCTGGTGTCAGTATTGGATGTCCATTGCCTGTCTTTATTGCCTTGTCTTGTCTGTGTAGTGTATTGTTGCTTTCACTGTTTGTGTATCTCTCATTATGGGGCAGAGCACTTCAACGGCTCTGTCCCTGACCCTTGATCACTGAACCAAAGTCCGCTTAAGGGCCCAGAATCTTTGTTTTTCAGTAAAATGCCGGACCTGGCAGACTCTCTGTGCCTCAGAATGACCCACCTTTGTAGTCAGATGACCCCCAGAAGGATATTTCTACTTCCCACTAATTTGAAAAGTCAGAGATATTGTCTTTCAGCCGGGGCCACATAGCCATCCAGATCAACAGCCATATATCTTAAGTTGGCAGTACCTCTGCAAATCTCCTCCTCCATGAGTGAAGCCTTTCCTTGTCCCCGCCCCCGCTCCTACTCCTTCCCCCACGATTCTATCTCTCAAACCCTCTGCTACTCCTCCTCCACCCTCTGTTTTCCCTGAGTCTCAAGATTCTACCGGACTTTCCTCCCCCTTCTTATACCCTACCCTCGTCCCCCAACCCCCAATAACCTCAAAGTGATTCCCCTGCTGCTGTCTCTGCCTCTCCGCCATTGGAGGAATCTAGGCCGGCCCAGCGCCCTCCAGATGACTCACCTGCCGCACACACAGCCCCTCCTTCCCTGGAGGAAGCTGGCCCAGCTAAAAGTACTCAAAGTATTCCCTGGCGTTTTCACACCTACCTACTTGGGATGACTGCTAACAAATTCTAGGGACTCTCTTCATGACAGAGAAAGGACAGAGAAACCTCCTGGAAGCTAGAAAAAAATATCCTCGAACCAGATGGGCGACCGACACAACTTCCCATCATAATCAAAGCCAGCTTCCCCTTGAACTGACGCAACTCGGACCCCAACAGCTTTGAAGGTAGGGAGCATCTTTCCACTTATTGCCGGGCCCTAATACTGGGTTTCCAAGCGGCTGCTAGACGACCAACTAATTTGGCCAAGGCAATAGAGATTATTCAAGGGCCTGATGAATATCCCTCTATGTTTGTAGAGAGAATTACGGAGGCATATAGGAGATATACTCCTTTCGATCCTCAGGCAGAAGATCAAAATGCATCTGTCATGATGGCCTTCATTGGGCAAGCTACCCTGGATATTAAAAGAAAGTTACAATGCTTAGATGGATTACAAGATATGACTTTGAGATATTTAGTCAGAGAAGCCAAGAAAGTATACTATAAGAGAGAAACAGAGAGAAAGAAAGAGAGCAAAGGGAGGATGAGAGACGCAAAAGACAGACTAAGGCATTGACTAAGGTCCTGGTCACAACAATAAATAAGCCAGAAATTAAGAAACAGGGAGAGAGGAAGGGATACCTGGGTTCATGCCAGAGGCCACCTCTGGCCTCAGATCAATGTGCCTACTGTAAAAAAAACGGACATTGGGCCAAAGAGTGCCATAGAAAGAGACAGCTACGCCAGTCAGCCATTCTGAGTCTTCAGGATGACTAAGAAATTCGGGGCTCAGATCCCTTCCCAGAGCTCAGGGTAATTTTTGATGTGGAGGGGACCCCAGTAAACTTTGAAGTGGATACAGGGGCAGTGTACTCAGTTCTTAAGGCCCCACTTGGCCCTCTATCAAAAAAAAAAGATCTCTAGTTCAAAGGGCTAACACCAGTAAATATGGGAATTAGACAACTAAGAAAACCATGGACATGGGGAAAGGAAAAATCCATCACTCCTTCCTAGTAATCCCAGAATGCCTGGCCCCATTGATGGGCAGAGATCTGCTCACCAAGCTCCGGGCCAAAACAACTTTTAACCCCGAAGGCCCCAAAATGAAATTTCTAAATCCTTCATTATAAACTCCTATATTCATGGCTTTAAATATGTCAGTAGAAGATGAACAGCAACTCTTCACACCCCCCAAGACTCATCAAACAGGCAAGCTACTCCAGAAATGAATAACAGATTACCCAGATGCCTGGCAAAAAATTTCTGGGTTTGGCCTAGCCATGAAACAACCTCCAATAACAGTGGAGTTAAAAACCTCAGCCTCCCCAATCAATGTCAAACAATATCCTCTGAGCAAAAAAGCTAAAGATGGGATAAGGCCCCATATTCAGAAATATCTGGCCCTAGGGTCCTAAGGCCCTATCAATCATCCTAAAACACTCCCCTGCTACCAGTACAAAAAGCCAGCAACTGGCGACTATCCCCCATTCAAGACATAAGTGATATCTACAACAGAGTGTAGGACATTCACCCCACTGTACGTGATCTGTACAATCTGCTTATCACTCTGAACCCTGAGTGGAAATGGTACACTGTTCTGGACTTAAAAGATGCTTTCTTTTGCTTGCCTCTGCATAAAGATAGTCATTTGCTGTTTGCTTGCTAGTGGGTAGACCCAGAAACTGGAACGTCTTGTCAACTAAATTGGACTAGACTCCCCAAAAGGGTTCAAAAACTCCCCCACTCTCTTTGATGAAGCCCTCCACAGAGATCTCAACAGCTTCAGAACTATGCACCCCGAAGTTACCCAGCTTCAATACTTGGATGACCTGCTACTGGCAGCCAACACCAAAGAAATCTGTGAGTCTGGAACCCAAGCAGTATTATATGAGCTTCCTCAACTCGGGTATAGAGCTTCTGCCAAAAAGGCCCAAATTTGCCAGCAAGAAGTAATCTTCCTGGGCTATTCCTTTAGGGGCGGTAAACGATGACTCACTGAGCCCAGAAATCAAACAGTTGTGCAGATACCACCCCCATCTAACAGCAGACAACACAGAGAGTTTCTTGGGACTGCTGGGTTTTGCAGGTTATGGATTCCTGTGTTTGCGTCCTTAACTTCTCATTTATACCCGCTGTTAAAGGGAGATGCCCAATTCCAATGGACCCATGAGCACCAGCAAGCTTTTGATAACATCTAAGGACACTGACACTGTACTCCTCAACTTCACTGAGCCAAGCCTGCAATTTCAGAAAGCCTTACACTACTTTAAAAATGTACATCAGTTCACTCACCTTGGTTCAAAGAAATTGCAGGCATTCCTGAAGGATCAAGAACAGAGTTTTCCACAAACCAATTCACAGTGAAAGGAAATAACTGAACAGGTAAAAAAAAAGCCTGTGGCGTCTGTCAATATGTTAATGCTTACACTTCCAAGCTTCCTGCAGGAAAGCACCTACGAGGAATCAGACCAGGACATTTCTGGGAAGTGGACTTTACTGAAATTAAGCAAGCATGGTATGGACTTAAATATCTCCTACTCTTTGTAGATACATTTCAGGATGGATTGAAACCTTCACCCCTTCAAAAAAAGGCACAAATGGTGGTCAAGAAGATCCTGAAAGATATTTTTCCAAGGTATCGCCTGCCTATGGTAACAGGGTCTGATAATGGACCAGCGTTCATGGCCCAGGTAAGTCAGGGGTTAGCCAGGACCCTGGGGATTAATTGAAAGTTAGATTGTGCTTATAGACCCCAGAGATCAGGACAGGTAAAAAAAATTAGATAAAACCATTAAAGAGACCTTAACGAAATTCAGCTTAAAGAGTAGCATAAAAGATTGGACTATGCTCCTGCCTTATGCACTGTTTCATGCAAGAAATACTCCCTCTGTTTCTTTGTGTAATCTCACCCCCTATGAAATTCTCTATGGGGCCCCATCTCCAGAACGGACTTAACCCTAACTCAAACCTAACGATCCCTTCAACACCACCTTGCTTGACAGACTTAAAGCTCTGGAAAGAACTCAGCAATACCTGTGGAAACAGCTGGCCACTGCCTACCAACCTGGTGAAGAGGGCACTCCACATCGATATCAAGTAAGAGACTTTGTCTACATAAGACGACATCAGGTGTCATCCCTGGAACCCCGCTGGACAGGACCATACCAGGTGCTACTTATAACACCTACAGTGCTAAAGTTAGACGGAATCACTTCCTGGTTCCTACTTCTCATCTCAAGCCTGCGCCCTGTTCAGAATCTGGCTGGAAACTGGAAGACTGGTAACATTTTCAAATTGTGTATTCGCCATGTGAATAAGACTATAGACTCTCCCCTTGGCCACCAGTTGTCCTAACCCTCATCAGCCCATTCAGCAGCGATGGCTGATCACAAATCCTACTAGACAAGAAGTATGGTCTATCTCGCATACAGCCCACTTAGGGACCTGGTGGCCATCTCTCCACCAAGAAATTTGTCAGCTGGCTATACGTCTTTCTTATTGGGAAATCCCAGAGGAAGAGGATCCCCAAAAATTCCATTAAATACTTTCTGTACCATAGATAATGGAAACAAACATTATGGATATAGGGACACGCGAGCCAGATGCAGGTTGGCTAGCCTAGATTACTATGTTTGCCCGGCGGACTACCAAAGCCAAGAACAGCCACGACTGTGTGGGGGAAAAGCCAACTTCTTTTGTAAATAATGTAGATGTGAGCATTCAGGGGCTACCTGGTGGAACCCAAACTCCTCATCAAATTCAGTACACAGCATTGGCCATATTAACAGTTAGATAACAAAAACCGATGGCCCCCAGAGGGGTCTCTAGATCCTCAAATTTTGCGTGACCTTTTCAACTTTGACAAGTGCTCAAAAGGGTGGAAGGAAATTCCCCTACGTGTAGGCCTTTTCCCTCCTTTGCTCAAATCCTGAACTATGCTTCTCCAATAGATCCTCACCCGTAGCCTTCTGCCCCAGACTCTCTGCTGTCACTCCCACATCAGCAACCTGATTTCTCATCTCCAATTACTACATCAAAAACCCAAATCTCCGTCGGTTCTCAGACCATCGCCCCCTTGCTGAGCTTGCAGGTACTGAGGTACCCTTCCACCCACTCACTCCTCTCTCCTCCTGTCAGTGCCTGAACCGGGTCCCACCAGGTCCTCTTACCAGTTAACCCAAAGCTCAAACCAGCTGAGGAGTGCCCTCAGTCGCCTATCCAAGATGTATTTAAAATGGCCTTTAAAGTTGCTTTGTCATCACTGAAAACAGGTTACTAAGAATTTAAAGTCCCTCACATGCTTTTTGGGATACTCACTGCCGTCTTCCCCTCTGCTCTACCTGTTCTACTGCTCAAGTTTTGTTGCCAGGAAAATCCCAAACCCCTTTCCCATTATTCTTTTATATCTCTTTTTCTTCATTCTCAGATCCACGGAGCTGCTCTCACCCCCTACCTTCCCCGTCTTCTCCTCTGTACCAGGCCCACAGAAAAGTCTTTAACGACCTTCTCCAGAAGTCTTCACCATGGCTGACTTTAGGCTTTTCAGCAACAGAGTCCCTATAAAAGAGTTCGATGTAGATAAACTTCCTCTTTTCGTGTTACTCTGTTCTACTTGGCCACTGGCTGGAAAAATCAGCACTCCTAAGCTGAACACCCCCTTACTAGTTTTTCACAAAATATATGAAGAAGGCCTCTGGCCTAGAGCTGGGGCTTCATAGAGATGGCTACATTTCAAAGATAAAGAAGTTACCAACTGGGCTCCATGGTAACAGCTGGCAGGGAGGAAAAGAAAAAAGAGAAGAAAAAAGCTCTCCCCCTCCCAGGTGTCCTTAAGAAGTTAACTTGCCCAGAACAGAGGGAAAAAAACAGAAACAAAAACTGCTTTTTGAACTTCTGCAGACTGTGAATTTCTGAGCCCCTTCCCTTACATGCTGGGTACAAATTTCTGAAACTACCTAAACTTGTGGTTCAGGGATTAATTGATTACAACAGAAGCAATGCCCTCTAAATCCGGTTGCAACCAAATAAGACTGTTTCCCTGCCTTCTGTGCTATCTTATGTGCCTTGCCTGATCCGTCCCTACAGCAGTACAATTCTATATACTTAAACATTGTTTATGTTTTCATAAAATGGTCAACAGATGTGATTAATTATGTAATGGTGCAGATGTTTCCCAGAGTGCTCTATCATGATGCAGGTACACTTAAATATCAAATAGGGGGGCATACAGCCCGGTTCTGCCAGGAACCTGTATCCCTCACTTTAGTCATCCAATTAAGAATAGGAGATGCTGCAGGGGTGGGCACAGGAACCACTGCCCTCGTCCATGGGACACAACAAATGACCCAATTAGAAGCAGTAATTGACCAAAACTTAAAGATATTAAAAACCTCCATCACAGCTTTACACGAATCTTTAACCTCTCTCTCTGAAGTTATTTTACAGAACAGTCGAGGGTTGGACCTCCTCTTCATGAGAAAAGGGGCCTTTGTTTTGCACTGAGGGAAGAATGTTGCTTTTATGCCGACCATACTGGAGTTGTAAAAGAATCTATGATTAAATTAAGAAGATGCTTTGAAGGGCATCAACAAGAGAGAGAGGCCCCAAAAAGGTGGTTTGAGTCTTGGTTCACACAGTCCCCCTCGTTAACTACGTTTATATCAGCCCTGGCCAGTCCATTAATAATCTTCATATTATTGCTAACTGTAGGACCCTGTTTGATCACCCGTGTAGTTTCCTTTCTCCAGGCTCAAATTGAACAAGTTAAAATTATGGTAATCAGAAAACAATATACCACACTAGGAAACATAAAATGTGACACACCCAATGATCACTTTTATGATTAAAAGTAACCAAAAGAAGAAGTGGGGAATGAAAGGTTAATAAAATAGGTACTTGTCACTTCCAGTTTTTCGGTATGCTTAACAAAACACTGTTGATATCTTGAGAACTGTTTGCTAATCTAGTTCCCTGAATGTGCTGTACCCAACTGCAAAACTGCAGAATGTACTCCCTCACCCGTTTGGACGCAAACGGCCCACTCGCCCTGACCCATCAATAAACTTCCCTCCCTGTCCTCTCCAAGGAATGTATATAAGCTCTGCTTAAGCTGTTCTCAGGGTTCTGTGCTCTATTCAAGGGAGCTCTGACCCCAGCATGCTGGACCCCCATAAACCCTTGGCTGCTGCATGAGACAGTCTCTGGTGGTCTCTTCCTCCGACACTCACCTGACCTTTACATTGGTAAAATAATAAGTGTCACCTTTGCTTTTTGTGTCCAGAATATTACTGTGATAAAATGTATATGTAAATAAGGTGACGTGAGTATTTTTTCCACCATTTCTGGGAGCAATATTTTGAAGATGTATATATTAGTATTGGGGGTACAAATAGGTATATCCTGTGACTATGAATATAGAGATAATGCATGAATAGACCATACTGTGAATAAATAATATAACGGGTTCCAAATTTAAATAATGGATTCCATTGATATCTGAAAATATACAGGAAATCTTATATTGATATACATACATTCATTCCAACCACTTATACATCTAATGGTAATATTAGGTTTATGGTTTATCATGAAGAGTGTGTGAGTTTTGTTTCAAAAGTGATCATGGAAAATGAAAATAATGTGTTTGGAAAGAAGTCTCATGAAAAGCCCAGTCAAGAAACCTAGAGGAATCCATGTGTTTTGAAGCAGGAAGTGATTGAAAGTGAAACAAATGCCTATAAGTTTGCTAACTTGTGGATGAAATATATATTCTATCATGTGCATAAATTGAAGAAATAGAAATGTATCAGTGCTGAATAAAAATGACTGTCAAAATACACATCATATCCCACTGGAATCTACTTGCATTAATGTTAAACTAGGTCAGTTACTGTAGAAATATTAGTATTTGTATGCAACATAAACTGAAGTTAGTTTTCAGTACTGGAAACAAATATGTATTTCAGGTGGATGAATATTTCTGAGAAAAATCTTGTGAAAAGTTGATTATAAATCCATATACATGGATGTGAATGAATTTAGAGAGTGTATATAAGACACATATATTTCTGGAGAGTCTCTCTCTCTCTCTCTCTCTCTCTCTCTCTCTCTCTCTATATATATATATATATATATATATATATATATATATATATATATATATACACACATACACACACACAAAATACACACACACACACAGACATTAAATTAGCAATATATATGCCAATCGAAATTTATCATGACATATATATCATCCACAGATGCAAAAATATTCCTTTTACTGAACATGGATTTATGTATAATGTTGTTCAACTAGGAAGCTCACCCATAGGTTGAATTTTCAGTTCCAACAGCGTTTAAGAGGAGTGATCACTTCTCACAAATTGTATTTGCAAAATCAGCCACCTCACAAGAATGTACATGTGATACCAGGTAGGATTTCATATTTGCATTTAAAAGTACATGTGCTAAATAGGATACAGAGAAAGGGAGACAGGAATTCACATATTTGTTAACCTTAAAAACACATGGAGAATTATTTAAATTAAAAATTGACTAAATTTATAACACCTACCATTAATCATGCAAAAGACAAGTACAACTATACACTATGATTCCTCTTAACTGCTTTTATCCCTATTCTCTTTGTGTTATTTTTCTCCATCATATTAGGAGTAGTAGTCAGAGTCTAGTAGGGTATGGGTTTGTGTCAGAGATTCAGTATTTTGAATGGAAAATTGTAAAGTGAATGCAATGTGTATGTAAATATGTGCTACAAAAAATGTTCACACTCTTATCATGAACATTGCCTTGACATTGCCTTCGTTCCAAGTAAGACACAATTAGAGGAGAAAAGTTAGAAAATCTGTGAATATATATCAGGAATGAAAAATGCTCAGGAGTTCACAACCACTGAGGTGGTAGAGGAGTTTTCAAAAGTAAGGGTCAGGGTAAGCATTCCTCAAACATGGAGCTCTGCTGGTGTAAAGACTTCTTCAGAAACTTCCTCTGAGGTTGGGCACTTAAAATATATTTTGTTGTCAGGAGCTTTAGCTTCCTTTGTAGTGAGACCATCAAATCTGGGTGTGCAACAATGTGACCTGGAGGACATTGTTTCTAATTTTCCAATGAACATGAGGCAGCAGTGCTGAATTCTCTCTTTGTAGTTAAACTATGGTCACTTGGTTGTAAGTGTCTCCTCGTGTGGACTGTGAAGCCATTTGGTCATTCTCCAATTTTCGTGGTGTTTCTTTATGCTGCACTGGGAGTTTCGTATTTGCTTCATGAAATACAAGGAGCTAAACTGGGACACAGTTCTGGAGAGAGTTCTGTCACGTGTTTAGGGTCACGGTCTGCATGAGAATGCACCAACCAGGATTCTATCCCACATAAGTTGCCCCCTTTTCCATAGCAACCTGATACTGAACATTGCCCTGAAACCTCTCTATATAAAAAATGCCTCCGCATAGAAGGGTCTGCTGGCTGTACCATGTCAGTCACAAGCCATTTGGAAGCCAATGGAAGATCCACATGTCACCACCTCACATGTTTTATCACACACCTTCACACCACTGCTCTAGGCCCACTAATGAGCAGGATCCAACTTACTAGCATCACTGTTCTACACAAATTTCATGAAACCCCGTCAATCAAGGCACTGTCTGGTACACTCATCATCAGCAACAGGACATCCAAAAGTTCTCCAGTGCCACCTGTTCATGGAAATTTCAAAAAATTCATGGTATTTATCAAGCCATTTGTCAAGGATGAAGTTGGAGGCTCTTTGGGTTTCAATTCATTCAGGAACCATTGAATGTTGAGGAAGCTCATTTCAATGAAAGCTCTAGAGAACACTCACAGGCAAGGCTTCCCAAAGAGTGGCCAAAAGGTCACATGAAGCCAGGCCCATTGAGGTCTACAATGTGAGGTCCATGTGTGTTTTGACTCAACTGTGGCTGCAAAGACTTTCAGAATAAAATCATGTGATATCCTGGCTGAGATTCCCAGTGTTCAATGCAAAGCCAACCTAGGTCTTGATCTCAGTTTCAAAGGGCGACTCTCATGCATGGCCTCCTAAAATCTTAACACAATTCATGGCAATACTTCTCTGAGGTCAGTTCAAGAACTGAGGCTTTATGGGGAATCACACCAGAATTCAACCCAGGTGGAACCAGTCATCTCTCACAATTAAAACCTAAACACTCCCACATGACCCTCAACTTCTTCCATATAGACACTAATCATAACCTCTGGCAGGAGGCTTCCATGAGGGGCGCAGCCCCAGACAGTGTCCAAAATAAGCTGCCTTGCCCCTCATTTGCCTAAAGTCAGGTTGGCCTGGACAGCCTTCCTATGAACCAGGAGTGATCAAATCAGCCTGCCATTAATACTGCTCCGCTTCTAAAATTTGAGGCCTACTGACTGTGGGGTTAAGATTCTTTTAGGGAATTGGAGGCATGGGAAAACCCAAGCACTATGGGCAAGCCACTGCAGAGCTTTGAAGAACCCATTTGACCCAAAGGATCCCTATTCTTCCTTGACGGAAGTCAATACCCTAACAGAGGAAGGCAAGAGACTTCATCCACAATGACTGCTCTTTTTGCCATTTTGGTTTTGGATGCATATATGGTATCTTTCTTTAGATCCATCAGGTGCTTAGAATCTAAGCCACAGCCTCACACAGCGCCAAGAGGCTGATTCAGACACATCCCTTTCCAAAGCAATTAAGCAAAGAGCCACAGGAGATGCACATTTATTTCCATTTGAAAACTGTTTTGTTCAGGCTTCCAAAAGTGTTGGCCTGAGGCAACCACCTTCCTGACATTCAGGGCAACAGGACAATATGTAAGCATAAGGCCCAATGCAGGGTTTCTCCACTGAGATATTCCTGGTCACACTGCTATCTGAGTTTTCTGAGATGCTCGCTATTTCCTTCAGCTATCCAGTACATGGCCATGTCACAGACCTTGGAGGTGGTACATATCTTGTATACAAAACCATGAGCCTATTCTTGAGAGTGACCAGAATTGAGGAAGAAATCAGGAACTTAGAAAGATTGCAGGTGTTGCCCATGGATAAGGCAAGCCACACTCCATTCATAAATTGGGCAGGATGAATGCTCGGAAGCTTTCTACTAGACAGGACACATCCGTTGATGCATTCTCTTTTCTAATGTCTACAACCACTAACACAGTGGGATACACAGACATAGAAACACTCGCATTGTCAAAGGACTTAGAAGAATTAGTTCATTCCAAACCAAACAAACCGCCTTTCCTACCTATTCTGAGAAAATGACACAAAACCAGAAACCCCACCCAAACCCACAAATTCAACTCATTCCCCCAAGTAGGTCTGTGACTATCCGAAGTGCCCTCTGACTTGTGCTCCATACTGTGTTCCCCCGAAATGGCCTGTCCTGCCTCAGATCTGGTCACCTTGGCCAACTCTGTGAAGTTGTTAGGAGCCAGCGTTGAGCCACTACCTGCTTTCTCAGGAAAGGCCCCTCTTCAGAGCACTCTTGGCATTTGACCATCCTCACATTAGTAGGTACCAAGAATGACTGACTCTGTCCTTGGTAAATCCAACAAGTGTGCCCACTGTAACTGTGACTGTTACTGGAACTCGGTGCCTGGCTTCTTGGATCACAAGATCAGAGAGTTCCTTCACCAAGGAAGTTAGGAAGGTAATTCCTTCAGGAACTGAATGAGGTCACTGCCTTGGCAAGCACTTTGTCATAACAGTTGCTTCCAAGGGTCCCATGAGATGGAGGCCGCCCCTAATTCCTGAGACACTTTCACAAGTTAGAAGGGTATACCAACCATAGGCACCTGGGTACAGCTCTCCACACAGGCCTGGTTTGGTCCATCTCCTCTACGTTAAGGAGAGAGAGTCTGATTCAGATTCAACCCTTCATCCTGACCAGGTTTTTTGCCATGGAATATGACTTTTGCTCTCTCTGGTCTTTCATAGCTGCCTACATCTTCTCCAGGGATCATTTCTGCATTGACCTTTGAGGTTTTCAGCAGGTCGAAGATCCCCTACATTCCTGTATTGTAAGAACAAATCTGTCCCTGCTCTTCTGAATACTTAGATTGATGGAACAGTGTATGGTTAGTGTTATTAACATGTTCAATTAAAACCAAAACACTCCCACATGGCCCTCATATTCTTCCATATAGACACTCATAATTACCTCTGGCTGGAGGTTTCCATAAGGGGTGCAGCCCAAGAGAGTGTCCAAAATAAGCTCCCTTGCCCCTAATTTGCTTAAAATCAGGGTTTCCTGGACACCCTTCCTGTGAACCAGGATTGATCAAATAGGCTTGCAATTAATAATGCTTTGTTTCTCCATTTTGAGGCCTACTGACTGTGAGGTATAGATTCTTTATGTGATTTGGAGTCATGTGAAACCCAGGCACCTCGTCCGGTCTTTGAAGAACTCATTTGTCCCAAAAAATACCTATTCCTACATGATGTAGGTCAGGAACATAATAGAGGAAGCAAGAGACTTCACCCACAATTACTGATCTTTCTGCCATTTTGGTTTTGGATGCACACATGGGATCTTTCTTTAGATCCATCAGGTGCTGAGAATCTAAGCCACAGCCTCACACAGAGCCATGAGGATGATTCAGACACATCCCTTTCTAAAGCAATTAAGCAAAGAGCCACAGGTGATGCTCATTCATTTCCGTTTGAAAGCAGTTTTCTTCAGGCTTCACAAACTGGTGGTCTGAGGCAAAGACCTTCCTGACATTCAGGTCAACAGAACAGTAGGTAAGCAAAAGGCACCAAGCAGTATTTCTCTACTGAGACTTTACTGGTCACACTGATATCTGAGTTTTCTGAGATGCTCCCCATTCCCTTCAGCTATCCAGTACATGGCCATGTCACAGAGCTCGGAGGTGGTACATATCTTGGACAAAAAAACATGAGCCTATTCTGGAGAGTGGCCAGAATTCAGGAAGAAAACAGGAACTTAGGAAGTTAGTAGGTGTTGCCCATTGATAAGGCAAGCCACAGTCCATTCATAAATTGGGCAGGATGTGTGCTGGGATGCTTTCTTCTTGTCAGGACACATGCATTGATGCATTCACTTTTCTAATATCTACAACCATGGACAAAGTGGAATACACAAACATTGAAACACTCACCATGTCAAATAACTTATTAAAAACAGTCCACTCCAAACCAAACAAACTGCCTTTTCTAACTATTCTCAGAACATGAGCCAAAACCACAAACTCACATCCACATCCACAAAGGCACATCCTTTACCAAAATAGTTCTGTGACTATACAGAGTGTCCTCAGACTGATGGGCCATACTATGTTCCCCTGAAATGGCCTGTCCTGTCTTAGATCTGGTCTCCTTTACCAACTCTGTAAAGTTGTCAGGAGCCATCGGTGAGTCACTACCTGCTTTCTCAGGAAAGGCCCCTCTTCAGAGCTTTCCTGGCATTTAGTCATCCACACATCAGTATGTACCAAGAAAGATTGACTCTGTCCTTGGTAAATCCAAACAAGTGAACCCACTGGAAAAGGGACTGGGACTGGCTCTGGGTGCCTGGCTTCCTGGATCCCAAGTTCAGAGAGTTCCATCACCAAGAAAGTGAGGTAGGTCACTTCCTTAAGGAACTGAATGAGGTCACTGCCTTGGCAACCACTTTGTCCTAACATTTGCTTCCAAGGGTTCCATGAGATAGAGGCTGCCCCTACTTCTTGTGTCACATTCACAAGTTAGAATGGTATACCAACCATAGGCACCTGGGAACAGTCAGAGTCTAGTAGGGTATGGGTTAGGGTCAGGGATTCAGTATTTCAAATATAAAATAGGAAAATGAATCTAATGTGTATACAAATATTTGCTTGACAAAAATCTTCCCACTGTCCTCCAAAAGAATGCCTTGATATTTCCTTTGCCCCAAATAAGACACAATTATTGGAGAAGAGTTTGAAAATCTGTGAATATATATCTGGAAAGGAAAATGCTCAGGAGTTCACAACCTTGGAGGTGGTAGAGGAATTTCCAAAAGTAAAGAACATGGTAAACACTCCACAAATATGGAGCTCTTGTGGCCTAATGAATTTTTGAGAAACTGCCTCTGAGTTTGGGCCCTTGAAATATTTGTTGTTGTCAGGAGATTTAGCTTCCTTTGTAGTGAGATGATCAAAACTGGGTCAGCATCTATGTTACCTGGAGGGCATGGTTCCTTATTTTCTATTGAACATGAGGCAGCAGTTCTGAATTCTCTCTTTGTAGGTAAACTGAGGCCACTCGGGTCTAAGTGTCTAACCGGGGGGTCTGTGAAGCCGTTTGGTCATACTTGAATTTTTCTGGTGTTATTTACTGCTGTACTCTAAGTTTGGTATTGGCTTCACGAAGTACAAGGAGATCAACTGGGACACAGTGCTAGAGGGAGTACTCTCACGTGTGGTGGGTGAGGGTATGCAGGAGAATGCACCAACAAAGCTTCTATCCCAAAAAGCTTGCACCCATGTCCATAGCAACCTGATTCTGAACATTGCCCTGAAACCTCTCCATATAACAAGATCTCTTTACTTGTAAGGGTCTGCTGGCTGCACCATGTCAGTCACAAGCCATTTGGAAGCCAATGGAAGATCCATGTAGCCCCACGACAGATGTTTTATCATACACCTGCCAACCACTGCTCTAGGCCCACTACTAAGCAGGCTCCAACTTTCTGGAATCTGTGTTCTACAACATTTTCATTAAACCCAGTCAATCAGGGCACTGCCTGGTATACTCGTGATCAGCAACAGACATAAAAAGTTTCTCCAGTGCCACCTGTTCATAGGAATTTCAAAAATTTCATGGTATTTATCTAGCCAATTTTTAAGGATGAAGTTGGAGGCACTGTGTGTTTCAATTCATTGAGGAACCATGAAATAGTGAGAAAGCTCATCTCAATGAAAGCTCGGGAGAACTCTCACAGGCAAGGCTTCCCAAAGAGTGGCCAAAAGGTCACATGAAGCCAGGCCCATTGAGGTCTACAATTGAGGTCCGTGTGTGTTTTGACTCTCAACTATGGCTGCCAAGTTTTTCTGAATAAAGTCATGTGAGATAAAGTCATGCTGAGATTCCCAGTGCTCTTTGGAAAGCCATCCTGGGCCTAGATCTCAATATCCAAGGGCAACTCTCATGTTTGGCCTCCTAAATTCCCAACACAATTTATGCCAATACTTTTTTGAGATATCTTCCAGAACTCAGTCTCTAAGGGGAATCACACAAGAGTTCAAGCCCAGGTTGACCCAAGAATCTTTTCCAACCGTAATACAGATGACCACAAGTAAACCAAAACACTCCAAAATGGTCCTCATCTTCTTCCATATAGACAGTCAGAATAACCTCTTTCTGGAGGTTTCCATGAGGGGTGCAGCCTAAGACAGTGTCGAAAATAAGCTCCCTTGCCCCTCATTTGCCTAAATTCAGGGTGGCTTTGAAACCCTTCCTGTGAACCAGGAGTGATCAAATAGGCCTGCCATTAATACTGCTCTACTTCTCCAATTTGAGGCCTACTCTCTGTGGGTTATAGATTCTTTATGTGATTTGGGGTTATGAGAAAACCCAAGCACCTATGGGCTATCCTCTGAAGGGCTTTGAAGAACCCATTTGAGTGAATCGAGGAGTTGGATCAAAAGTACTTTAGATATAGGGTTTTGGTTAGAGAGTGAATGTAAATGTCAGCATACGTGAAGAGTCAGCCATAGTGATGAACTGGGGAAAATGTGTAGGACAGCAGATATCAATAGAGACATTAGGAAATCAGGCAAAGTACAAAGTGAGAGATAGGATAAGACATTTTTAACGGGGTTGAGTTTGAATATACAATCTTAGGAAGAAACAAATATGTAGTCACGAATAGGAATGATATTTGAGATCATAGGTGAATCAGGACATGGATGTTGTTAGTAATACATGCTCACTTTCAATATAGGCTTTGGTACAATCATAAGTGTGACCCTTGCATTTTGTGTCAGGAATATTACTGTGATAAAATGTATATGTATATCAGGTGACTAGAGTATTTCTTCCACGATTTTTGAAAGCAATATTTTCAAGACTTATAAATTAGTATTGGGGATACAAATAGGAATACCCTTGGTCGATGAATATAGAGATGATTCCTTAATAGACCAAACTGTGAATAAATAATATAACTGGTTCAAACTTTAAATAATGGATTGAATTGATATCTGAAAATATACAAGAAATCTTATATTGATAAACATACATTCGTTCCAACCAGTTATACATCTAATGATAATATTAGCGTTACGGTTTATCATGAAGAGTGTGTGAGTTTTGCTTCATAAGTGATTATGGAAATCGAAAATAATGTGTTTGGAAAGAATCTCATAAAAAGAACAGTCAAGAAACATGGAGGAATACATGTGTTCTGAAGTAGGAAGTGATTGAAAGTGAACCAAATGCCTATAAATTTGTGAAATTGTGGATGAAATGATATATACTATAATGTCCATAAACTGAAGAAATAGTAATGTACCAGTGTTGAATAAAAATGAACTTCAAAAGACACATCATGTCCCATAGGTGTCTACTTGATTTGATGTTAAACTGGGTTACTGTAGAAATATTAGGATTTGTAAGCAACATTCACTGAATTTAGTTTTCAGTACTAGGAAATAAATATGTATTTCAGGTGGATGAATATTTCTGAGAATAATCTTGTGTAAAGTTGATTATAAATCCACATACACACACATGAGTGAATTTAGGGAGTGTATAATAAGACACATATAATTCATATTTTGGAAAATCTTGAGAGTAGATATCTATATCTATATAGATAGATAGATAGATAAATGGATAATTACATAGATACATACACAGACATTAAAATGCAGCCATATATATGCCATTCGAAATTCATCATGAAATATATATAATCCACATATCCAAAAATATTCATTTTATTGAACATTCATTTATGCATAATATTGTTCATCTAGGAAATTCACCCATAGGTTGAATTTCCAGTTCCATCCGGATTTAGAGGGAGTGATCTCTTCTCACAATTGGTATCTTCCAAAATAAATGAGCTCACAAGAATGTATGTGTGATACCAGGGAGAATTCTAAATATGCATAAAAAAAATACATGTGATGAATAGGCTACAGGGAAAGGGAGACAGAAATTTAGATATGTGTTAACTTTAAAAACTCATGGAGAAATATTACAATGAAAAGTTGACAAGATTGATAACACATATCCTTGATAAAGCTGAAGGCAAGTCCAAGTATACACCATGCCTCCTATGAAAGGCCTGTATTTCTATTCTGTTAGGTTTCTTTTTCTCCATCATATTAGGATTAGTAGTCAGAGTCTAGTAGGGTATGGGTTAGTGTCAGGGATTCAGTATTTCAAATGGAAAATAGGAAAATGAATCTAATGTGTATGCAAATATGTACTACACAAAAATCTTCCCACTCTCATTCAGAACAATGCTTTGACATTACCTTCGCCCCAAATAATACACAATTAGTGGAGAAGAGTTAGAAAGTTTGTGAATACATATGTGGAAAGGAAAATGCTCAGGAGTTCACAACCTTGTAGGAGGTAGAACAGTTTCCAAAAGTAAGTGAGAGGGTAAACACTCCACAAAACTGGAGCTCTGCTGGACTAATGACTTTTTGAGAAACTCCCTGTGAGGTTGGGCACTTGAAATATATGTTGTTGTCAGGAGCTTTAGCTCCCTTTGTAGTGAGACCATCAACGCTGGGTCTCCACCTATGTAACCTGGATAACATGGTTCTTTATTTTCTAGTGAACATGAGGCAGCAGTGCTGAATTCTCTCTTTGTAGGTAAACATTGGCCACTGGGGTCTAAGTGTCTAACCGTGTGGTCTGTAAAGCCATTTGGTCATCCTCCACTTTCGTGGTGTTTCTTACTGCTGCACTGTGAGTTTGGTATTGACTTCATGAAATACAAGGAGTTCAACTGGGACACAGGGCTGGAGGGAGTACTCTCACGTGTGGTGGGTGAGGGTCTGCAGGAAAATGCACCCATGTGGCTTCAATCCATCATAGCTTTTCAACTTGACAATAGCAACCTGATTCTGAACATTGGCAGGAATCCTCTCCATATAAAAAGATGCTTTTACATAGAAAGGTCTGCTGGCTGTACCATGTCAGTCACAAGTCATTTGGAAGCCAATGGCAGATCCACGTGGCCCCAACACAGATGTTTTTTTTTTTTTTTTTTTCACACACCTACACTCCACTGCTGTAGGCCCACTAGTCCGCAGGCTCCAATTTTCTGGTATCTCTGTTCTACACCATTTTCATGAAACCCAGTCAATCAAGGCACTGCCTGGTAAAATCATGATCAGCAACAGGACATCCAAAGGTTCTCCAGTGCCACCTGGTCATGGGAATTTCAAAAAATTCATGGTATTTATCTAGATATTTTTCCATAATGAAGTTGGAGGAACTGTGCGATTCAATTTATACAGGAACCATTAAATGGTGAGGAATCTCATTTCAATGAAACCTCGGGAGAACTCTCACAGGCAAGGCTTCCCAAAGAGTGGCCAAAAGGTCACATGAAGCCAGGTGCAATGAGGTCTACAATGTGAGGTCCATGTGTGTGTTGATTCTCAACTATGGCTGCCAATCTTTCAGAATAAAATCATGTGATACCCTCCCTGAGATTCCCAGTGCTGTGTGGAAAGCCACCCTGGGCCTAGATCTCAGTTTACAATGGCGAATCTCATGCCTGGCCTCCTAAAATCTCAAAACAATTCATGGCAATACTTCTCTGAGGTCAGTTCCACAACTCAGTCTCTAAGGGAAATCACACCAGTGTTCAAGCCCAGGTGAACCCAGGCATCTCTTCCAACTGCCACCCAAATGACGACAACTAAAACCACATCACTCCCACAAGGCTTTCTTCATCTTTTATATAGACACTAATCAAAACCTCTAGCTAAAGATTTCCATGAGGTGCTCAGCCCAAGACAGTGTCAAAAATAATCTCCTTTGCCCCTCATTTGCCTAAAGTCAGGGTGGCATGGACAACCTTTCTGTGAACCAGAAGTGATCAAAAAGGCCTGCTGCTAATACTGCTCCACTTCTGAAATTTGAGGCCTACTGACGGTCGAGTATAGATTCTTTGTGTGAATTGGAGTCATGGGAAAAGCCAAGCACCTATTATCTAGCCTCTGCAGGGCTTTGGAGAACTCATTTGACACAAATGATTCCTATTCTTACTTAATGGAGGTCAGGAATCTTACAGAGGAAGGCGAGAGATTTCATCCACAATGACTGATCTTTTTTCAATTTTGGTTTTGGATGCACACATGGGATATTCCTTTAGATCCATCAGGTTCTGACAATCTAAGCCACAGCCTCACACAAGACCAAGAGGCTGATTCAGACACATTCTGTTCCAAAACAATTAAGCAAAGAGCCACAGGTGATGCCAATTCATTTCTCTTTGAAAACTGTTTTCCTCAGGCTTCACAAAGGGGTGGCCTGAGGCAAAGACTTTCCTGACATTCATGGCAACCTAACAATAGGTAATCAAAGGCTCAAAGCAAGGTTTTTCCACTGAGACATTACTGGTCACACTAATATCGGAGTTTTCTGAGATGATCGCCATTCCCTTCAGCTATCCAGTACATGACCATGTCACAGAGCTTGGAGGTGGTACATATCTTGGACACAAAACCATGAGACTATTCTGGAGAATAGCAAGAATTCAGGAAGAATCCAGGAACTTAGGGAGATAGTAGGTGTTGCCCATGGATAAGGCAAGCCGCAGTCCATTCATAAATTGGGCAGGATGAATGCTGGAAAGCTTCCTCCTAGACATGACACACCCATTGAGGCATTCTGATTTCTAAAGTCTACAACCACTGAGACAGTGGGATACACAGACATAGAAACACTCACCTTGTCAAATGACTTACGAGAAACAGTCCACTCCAAACCAAACAAACCACCTTTTTTACCTATTCTCAGAACATGAGAAATTACCGCAAACCCACACCCACACCCAAAAATGCACCTCCTTCCCCCAAATAGGTCTCTGACTATCTGGAGTGTCCTCTGACTGGTAGGCCATACGATGTTTTCCAGAAATGGCCTTTTCTGTCTCAGATCTGCTCTCCTTGGTCAACTCTGTGAAGTTGTCAGGAGGCAGTCGTGAGCCAATTCCTGTCCACTCAGGAAAGACCCCTCTTCAGAGCTTTCTTGGTATTTGGCCACACTTACATCAGTAGGTACCAAGAAAGACTGACTTTGTCCTTGGTAAATCCAAAGAATTGAACCCTCTGTGACTGGGAGTGGCTTTGGATGCCTGGCTTCCTGGATCCCAAATTCAGAGAGTTCCATTACAGAGGAAATAGGTCAGGTCACTTCCTTCAGGAACTGAATGAGGTTACTGCCATGGCCACCACTTTGTCCTAACAGTTGTTTCCTACAGTCTCCTGACATGGAGGCTGCCCCTACTTCCTTTGATACTTTCACAAGTTAGAATGGTATAGAAACCATAGTCACCTGGGAACAGCTCTCTACACAGGTCTGGTTTGGTCCATCTTCCCTACATTAAGAAGAGAGAGGCTGACTCAGACACATCCTTTCATCCTGCCCGTGTTGTTTGCCATGGAGTATGACTTTTTCTCTCTCAAGTCCTTCATAGCTGCCTACATCTTCTTCAGAGGTCATTTCTGCAAGGTCTTTTGAGGTTCTCAGCAGGTGGAAGATCCCCTACCTTCCTTTATTGTTAGACCAACTCTGTCCCTGCTTTCTGTAAAGTGAGATTGAGGGAACAGTGTATGGTTAGGGTTAATAGCATGTTCAATTTGGCTTAGGAATCATTCTGCAGGATGAATAATGGTATTGGGAACCTGCGATATTTATACGAATATAGACATGAAATATAAGTATGAAAACAGAAATCTAGAAAAGATTTGAAGCCCAGAAGGGCATTGCACCCTCAATTGGGATACTTAGCTTGAATAATGTTCTGCACCGAGGACTCAGATAAATCGATATACAATGGCATAGGACCCAAAACCTTGGATGATTGAATGTAGAAGAGAACATCCAGTCAAAAATGGATAGTCTGTAGGATTATGAAGATAATCAGTATGTTTGGAAAGAAGAGTGAGTCTAGTAGTTGGACCAAAAGTTGTTTAACTATAGGGTTTCAGTTAGAGAATGAATGTAAATATCAGCACATGTGAAGAGTCAGTCACAATGATGAACTGGGGAAAATATAGAAAAGCAGATATCAATAGAGACATTACAAAATCAGGCAAAGTATATATTGAGTGATAGGATTAGACATTTTCAACAGGATTCAGTTTGAATATATAATCTTAGGAATAAACAAATATGTAGTCACCATTAGGATTGATATTTGAGAGCATTAGGCAATCTGGCCATGATATTTTTAGTATTTCATGCTCAAGTTCCATTTAGGCTTTGGTAAAACCATAAGTGTGACCTTTGCAATTTGTTTCCAGATTATTACTGTGATAAAATGTATGTGTATATCAGGTGACATAAGTATTTCTTCCACCATTACGGGGAGCAATATTTTGAAAACTTATAAATTAGTACTGGAGATATAAATAGGTTTACCCTGTGTTGATGAATATAGAGATGATGCATTATTAGACCATATTGTGAATAAATTATATAACTAGTTCCAACTTTAAATAATGGATCGAATTGATATCTGAAAATATACAGGAAATATTATATTGATATACATACATTCATTGCAACCAGTTATATATCTAAGGGTAATATTAGGGTTACGGTTTATCATGAAGTGTGTGTGAGTTTTGCTTCAAAAATGATTATGGAATCGAAAATAACGTGTTTTGAAAGAAATCTAGTGAAAAGACCAGTAAAGAAACATGGAGGAATACATGTGTTCTGCTAGGAGGAAGAGATTGAAAGTTAACCAAATGCATATATATTTGTAAACTTGTTGATGAAATGATATAACCTATGATGTCCATAAACTGAAGAAATAGTAATGTACCAGTGTTGAGTAAAAATGAATTTCAAAATACACATGATGTCCCATAGAAATCTACTTGCATTTATGTTAAACTGGGTCAGTTACTGTAGAAATGTTAGGATTTGTAAGCACCATTCACTGAATTTAGTTTTCAGTACTCGGAAACAAATATGTATTTCAGGTGGTTGGATATTTCTGAGAATAATGTTGTGAAATGTTGATTATAATGCCACACAGGAACATGAAGGAATTTAGGGAGTGTATAATAAGACACATATAATTCATATTTTGGAAAATCTGGAGATATATATATATATATATATATATATATATATAGAGAGAGAGAGAGAGAGAGAGGGAGAGAGAGAAAGAGAGAGAGAGACACATGGACACACACACACATTAAAATGTAGCAATATATATTCCAATTGAAATTTATCATTTAATATAATTCCTGCACATATCCAAGAATATTCATTTTACTGAACATGGATTTATGAATAATATTTTTCATTAGGAAGCTCACCCATAGGTTGAATTTTCAGTTCCATCAGTATATAGGGGGTGTGATCTCTTCTCACAATTTGTATATTTGAAAAATCAGTGATCTCACAAGAATGTACGTGTGATACCAGGTAGGATTCTTTATATGCATAAAAAAACTACATGTGCTGAATCGGGTACAGAGAAAGGAAGACAGGAATTTACATATGAGTTAACTTTAAAAACTCATGGAGAATTATTACAATGAAAAATTGACTAGATTTATAACACATACTCTTGATAAAGCATAAGGCATGTCCTAGTGTACACCATGCCTGCTATGAAAGGCCTGTATTTCTATTCTGTTATGTTTCTTTTTCTCCATCATATTAGGATTAGTAGTGAGAGTTTAGTAGTGTATGGATTAGTGTCAGGGATTCAGTATTTCAAATGGAAAATAGGAAAATCAATTAAATGTGTATGCAAATATGTGCTAGAAAAAAATATTCTCACTCTCCTCCAGAACAATGACTTGACATTACCTTCGTCCCTATTAACACCGAATTAGAGGAGAAGAGTAAGAAAATTTGTGAATACATATCTGGAATGGAATATGCTCAGGAGTTCCCAACCTGGGAGGAAGTACAGGAGATTCCAAAAGTAAGGGACAGGGTAAAGACTCCACAAACATGGAGCTCTGCCAGCCTAAATACTTCTTGAGAAACTGCCTCTGAGGTTGGGCACTTGAAATATATGTTGTTGTCAGAAGATTTAGCTTCCTTTGTAGTGAGACCATCAAAGCTTGGTCTGCATCTATGTGACCTGGAGGATATGGTTTCTGATTTTCCAATGAACATGAGGCAGCAGTGCTAAATTCTCTCTTTGTAGGTAAACTGTGGCTACTGGGGGCTAAGTGTCTCCCTATGTGGACTGTAAAGCCCATTAGGTCATTCTCCAATTTGCGATTCAATTTATACAGGAACCATTAAATGTTGAGGAAGCTCATTTCAATGAAAGCTCTGGAGAACACTCACAGGCAAGTCTTCCCAAAGAGTGGCCAAAAGGTCACATGAAGCCAGGCCTAAAAATTTAGGTCTACAATGTGAGGTCCATGTGTGTTTTGACTCTCAACTATGGCTGCCAATCTCTCAGAATAAAATCATGTAGTATCCTGGCTGAGATTCCCAGTGCTCTGTGGAAAGACACCCTGGGCATTGATCTCAGTTTCCAAGGGTTACTCTCATGCGTGGCCTCCTAAAATCCAAAAACAATTCCTGGCAATAATTCTCTGAGGTCAGTTCCAGAACTCAGTCTCTAAAAGGAATCACACCAGAGTTCAAACACAGGTGGGCATAGTCATCTTTTCCAACCACCACACAAATGACCATAATTAAAATCAAAACACTCTTACATGGCCCTCACCTTCTTCCATATAGACACTCATCAGAACCTTTGCCTGGAGCTTTCCATGAGGGGTACAGCCCAAGAGAGTGTCCAAAATAAGCTCCCTTGCCCCTCATTTGCCTAAAGTCAGGGTGGCCTGGACACCCTTCCTGTGAACCAGGATTGATCAATAGGCCTGGTATTCATACTGCTCCACTTCTGCAATTTGAGGCCTATTGACTGTGTTGTTTAGATTCTTTATGTGAATTGGAGTCATGAGAATACCCAAGCACCTATGAGATAGCCTCTGCAGGGCTTTGATGAACTTATTTGACCCAAAGGATCCCTATTCTCACTTAGTAGATGTCAAGAATATTACAGAGGAAGGCGAGAGGCTTCATCCACAATGACTGATATTTTTGCCATTTTGGTTTTGGATGCACACATGGGATCTTTTTTTAGATCGATCAGGTGCTGAAAATCTAAAGCACAGCCTCACACAGGGCCATGGGGCTTATTCAGACACATCCCTTTCAAAAGCAATTAAGCGAAGAGCCGCAGGTGATGCCCATTCCTTTCCATTTGAAAACTCTTTTCTTCAATCTTCACAAAGATTTGGACTGAGGCAAAGACCTTTCTGACATTTAGGGGAACAGAGCAATAGGTAATCAAAAGGCCCCAAGTAGGGTTTCTCCACTGAGACTGTCCTGGTCACTCTGATATCTGAGTTTTCTGAGATGCTTGCCATTCCCTTCAGCTATCCAGTACATGGCCATGTCACAGAGGTTGGAGGTGGCACATATCTTGTACAAAAAGCATGAAACTAATGTTGAGAATGGCCAGAATTCAGGAAATAATGGGAACTAGAAAGATAGCAGGTGTTGCCCATGGATAAGGCAAGCATCAGTCCATTCAGTAATTGGGCAGGATGAATGCTTGGAAGCTTTCTCCTAGACAGGACACACAAATTGAGCCATTTTCTTTTCTAATATCTACAACCAAGGACACAGTGGGATACACAGACATAGAAACAGTCTCCTTTTCAAATGACTTACTAGAAACAGTCCACTCCAAACCAAACAAACCTCTTTTTTTGCCTATTCTGAGAACATGAGACAAAACCACAAAATGACATCCACACACACCAAGGAACCTCCTTCCCCCAAGTAGGTCTGTTACTATCTGGAGTGTCCTCTGACTAGTAGGCCATACAATGTTCCCTAGAAATGGCCGGTCCTGTCTCAGATCTGGTCTCTTTTGCAAATTCTGTGAAGTTGTCAGGAGGCAGTGGTGAGCCATTTCCTGCACTCTCAGGAAAGGACCATCTTCAAAGCTTACTTGGCATTTGGCCACCCTCACATCAGTAGGTACCAAGAAAGACTGACTCTGTCCTTGGTAAATCCAAACAAGTGAGAACAGTGGAACTGGGACAGGGACTGACTCTGGGTGCCTGGCTTCCTGAATCACAAAATTCAGAGAGTTACATCACCAAGGAAGTGAGGTAAGGTCACTTACTTCAGGAAATGAATGAGGTCACTGCCTTGGCCACCACTTTGTCCTAACAGTTGCTTCCTAGGGTCTCAGGAAATGGAGGCTGCCCCTATTTCCTGTGACATTTTCACAAGTTGGAATGGTATAGAAACCATAGGCACCTGGGAAAACTCTCCACACAGGCCTTGTTTGATACATCTTCCCTACATTAAGAAGAGATAGGATGATTCAGACACATCCTTTCATCCTGATCGGGTTGTTTGCAAAGGAAGAAGACTTTTGCTGTCTCAGATTTTTCAGAGCTGCCTACATCTTTTCCAGGGATCATTTCTGCATGGATTTTGAGGTACTAAGCAGTTGGAAGATCTCCTAACTTCCTGTATTGTAAGACCAACTTTGTCTCTGCTCTTCTGTAAAGTGAGATTGAGTGAACAGTGTATGGTTATGGTTAATAGCATGTTCGATTTGGGTTAGAAATCATTTTGTTGCATGAATAATGATATTGGCTACCTGCGATATTTATAAAAATATAGAGGTGAAATATAAGTATGAAAACAGAAATCTAGGTAATATTTAAAACCCAGAAGTATTTGGGCCCTTGATTGGGATCCTTAGCTTGAATTATGTTCTGCACCGAGGTCTCAGTTAAATCGAAATACAATGGCATAAGACCCTGTACCTCAGATGATTGAATGTAGAAGAGAACATCCAGTCAAAACAGGATAGTCTGTAGGATTAGGACGATAGTAGGTTTAGGAGGAAGAGTGAGTCTAGGATTTTGACCAAAAGTTCTTTAGCAATAGGGTTTCAGTTAGAGAGTGAATATAAATGACACCACATGTGAAGAGTCAGGCACAATGATGAAATGGGGAAACTATGTAGGAAAGCAGACATCAATAGAGACATTAGGAAATCAGGCAAAGTATAACGTGAGTAATAGGATTAGACATTTTCAACAGGCTTGAGGTTGAATATATAATCTTAAGAAGAAAGAAATATGTAGTCACCAATAGGATTGACATTTGAGAGCATTAGGCAACCTGGACATGGATGTTTTTGGTAATCCATGTTCACTTTCCATAGATGCTTTGGTACAATCATAAGTGTGACCTTTTCATTTTGTGTCCAGAATATTACTGTGATAATATGTATATGTATATCAGGTGACATGAGTATTTCTTCCACCATTTCTGGGAGCAATATTTTGAAAACTTATAAATTAGTACTAAGGATACTAATAGGTTTACCCTGTGTTGATGAATATAGAGATGATGCATTAATAGACCATACTGTGAATAAATTATATCACTGTTTCCAAATTTAAATAATGGATTGTATTGATATCTGAAAATATATAGGAAATCTTATTTTGATATACATACATTCATTCCAACCAGTTATATATCTAATGGTAATATTAGGGTTACCGTTTATCATAAATAGTGTGTGAATTTTGCTTCAAAAATGATTATGGAATCGAAAATAATATGTTTAGAAAGAAGTCTAGTGAAAATATCAGTCAAGAAACATGGAGGAATATATGTGTTCCGAAGAAGGAAGTGATTGAAAGTGAACCAAATGTTTATAAATTTGTGAACTTGTGAATGAAATGATATATCTTATGATGTCCATAAACTGAAGAAATAATAACGTATCAGGTTTCAATAAAAATGAACTTTAACAAAAACATCATATCCCATAGGAATCCACTTGCATTGATGTTAAACTGTGTCAGTTACTGTAGAAATATTAGGATTTGTTAGCACCATTAGCTGAAGTTAGTTTTCAGTACTAGAAAACAAATATGTATTTCAGTGGATGTATATTTCTGAGAATAATCTTGTGAAAAATTGATTATAAATCCCCATACAGGAACATGAATTAATTTAGGCAGCGTATAGTAAGACACATATATTTCATATTTTTAAAATCTGGAGACAATATATATATATATATATATATATATATATATATATATATATATATATATACATATTTATATAGACACACAAACACAAACACATTATAATGTAGCAATATATATGCCAATCGAAATTCATCATGAAAAATAACTCATCCGCATATCCAAAAATATTCATTTTACTGAACATGGATGTATGTATAATGTTGTTCATCTAGGAAGCTCACCCATGTGTTAAATTTTCAGTTCCAACATCGTTTAGGAGGAGTGATCTCTTCTCACAATTTGTATCTGCCAAATCAGCCACCTCAGAAGAATGTACATGTGAAACCAGGTAGGATTCTATTTGTGCATATAAAAATACATGTGCTTAATAGGTTACAGAGAAAGGGAGGCAGGAATTCACATATTTCTTTACTTTAAAAACACATGGAGAATTATTTCAACAAATAATTGACTAGATTTATAACTCCTACCTTATATCATGCAAAAGGCAAGTCCAACTATACACTGTGCCCCTTCTGAACTACTTGTATTTCTATTCTGTTTGGGTTATTTTTCTCATCATATTAGTATTAGTAGTAAGAGTCTTGTAGAGTATGGGTTAGTGTCAGGGATTCAGTATTTCGAATGAAAAATTGGAAAATGAATCCAATGTGTATCCAAATGTGTGCTACAAAAAAATCTTCCCCCTCTCATCTAGAACAATGACTTGACATTACCTTGCCCCAAGTAAGTCACAATTAGAGGAGAAGAGTTAGAAAATCTGTGAACACATATATGGAATGGAAAATGCACAACCTTGGAGGTGGTAGAGGAGTTTCCAAAAGTATGTGACATGGTAAACACTCCACATACATGGAGCTCTGCTGGCCTAAACACTTCTTGAGAAACTGCCTTTGAGGTTGGGCACTTGAAATATACGTTGTTTTCAGGAGCTTTAGCTTCCTTTATAGTGAAACCATCAAAGCTGGGTCTGCATATATTTGACCTGGAGGATATGGTTTCTGATTTTCCAGTGAAAATGAGGCAGCAGTGCTGAATTCTCTCTTTGTAGGTAAACTGTTGCCACTGGGGGCTAAGTGTCTCCCCATGTGGACTGTGAAGTCATTTGGTCATCCTCCAATTTTTGTGGTGTTTTTTGCTGCTACACTTGTAGTTTGGTATTGGCTTCACGAAATACAAGGAGTTCAACTGGGACACAGTGCTGGAGAGAGTTCTGTCACGTGTGGTAGGTCAGGGTCGGCAGTAGAATGTACCAACCAGGCTTCTATCCCACATAGCTTGCCCCCTTGACAATAGCAAACTGTTTCTAAACATTACCCGGAAACTTCTCCATATAACAAGATGCCTTTATATAGAATGGTCTGCTGGCTGCACCATGTCTGTCTAAAGCCATTTGAAAGTCAGTGGCAGATCCACATGGCACCACCACAGATATTTTATCACACACCTGCCCACCACTGCTCTAGGCCCACTTCTCAGCAGGCTCCAAATTACTGGCATCTCTGTTCTACACATTTTCATGAAACCCAGTCAATCAAGGCACTCTCTGGTATACTCATGATTAGCAAAAGGACATCCAAAGGTTCTCCAGTGCCATCTGGTCATGGGAATTTCTAAACATTCATGGTATTTATCTAGCCATTTTTCACAGATGAAGTTGTTTGCACTGTGGGTTTCAATTCATTCAGGAACCATTAAATGTTGAGGAAGCTCATTTCAATAAAAGATCTGGAGAATTCTCACAGGCAAGGCTTCCCAAAGAGTGGCCAAAAGGTGACATGAAGCCAGGCAAATTGAGGTATACAATGTGAGGTCCATGTGTGTTTTGACTCTCAACTATGGCTGCCAAGTCTTTCGGAATAAAATCATGTGATAGCCTGTCTGAGATTCGCAGTATTCTTGGGAAAGCCACCCTGGGCCTAAATCTCAGTTTTTAAGGGTGACTCTCATGTGTGGCCTCCTGAAATCGCAACACAATTCATGGCAATACTTCTCTGAGGTCAGTTCCAGAACTCATTCTCTACGGGGAATCACACCAGTGTTCAAGCCCAGTTGGACCCAGTCATCTCTTCCAACTGCCACACAAATGACCACAATAAAAACCAAAACACTCCCACATGGCCCTCATCTTCTTCCACATAGACACTCCTCAGAACCTCTGGCTAGAGTTTTCCATGAGGGGCGCACCCCAAGACAGTGCCCAAAATAAGCTCCCTTTCCCCTCATTTGCCTAAATTCATGGTGACATGGACACCCTTCCTGTGAACCAGGAGTGATTAAATAGGCCTGCCATTAATACTGCTCCACTTCTCCACTTTGAGGCCTCCTTACTGTGGGGTTTAGATCCTTTTTCTTTTAAATTTTTTTGAAATTTAATTGGAAAGTTAAAAATATTGTATTGAAGAATATTAACTTTCTTATGGAAAAGCCTTCATCTTGTTTGTGAAGGAAACCTTGGTACCTTGCCAATCTGGTTATATGGAGTCACTCAAAAATTTCTGTTACATACTACATGGATGAATGGCTACAGCACATAGTTTTTTCAAACTGAAAGGCAGATAACAGCAAGTAAGATAAGAAATAAAAGAGAATTTTAATAAAAAATAAAGTTGTAAAATGTCTCAAATATTGGAAATTAAATTCCTTTTTTTCCCTTTTTTTTGGATGTTCAAAACATTATAAAGCTCATGCTATATCATCTTTCATACATTTGACTCAATTGGGTTATGAACTCCCCTTTTTACCCCAATACAAATCGCAGAATCACATCAGTTACACACTCACGTTTTTACATAATGGCATATTAATGATTGTAGTATTCTGCTACCTTTCCTATCCCCTACTATCCCCCTCCCCTCTCCTCCCATCTACCCTCTCTACCACATCTGCTGTTGTTCAATCCTCTTCCTTGTTTTCCCCCTTTTCCCCTCACAACCTCTTATATGTAATTTTGTGTAACATTTACTTTCTCCTCCCATTTCCTTATGCTTTCACTTCTCTCTCCCTTTCTCTCCCCCCACTCATCTCCGTTTAGTGTTAATATTTTCCTCATTCTCTTCTTCCCTGTTCTGTTCTTATTTGCTCTCTTTATATCAAAGAAAACATTTGGCATTTGTTTTTTAAGGATTGGCTAGCTTCGCTTAGCATAATCGGTTCTAATGCCATCCATTTCCCTACAAATTCTATGATTTTGTCATTTTTTAGTGCTGCATAATACTCCATTGTGTATAGATGCCCCCTTTTTATCCATTCGTCTATTGAAGGTCATCTAAGTTGGTTCCACAGTGTAGCTATTGTGAATTGTGGGGCTATGATCATTGATGTGGCGATATCCCTATAGTGCGCTCTTTTAAGATCCTCAGGGAATAGTCCAAGAAGGGCAATAGCTGGGTCAAATGGTGGATCCATTCCCAGCTTTCCAAGGAATCTCCATACTGCTTTCCAAATTGGCCTCAACAGTTTGCAGTCCCACCAGCAGTGTACAAGTGTACGCTTTTCCCCACATCCTCGCCAAAACTTACTGTTGTTTGATTTCATCATGGCTGCCAATCTTACTAGAGTGAGATGGTATCTTAGGGTGGTTTTGACTTGCATTGCCCTGAGTGCTAGGGGTGGTGGGCATTTTTCCATGTACTTGTTCATGGATTGTATGTCCTCCTCTGTGAAGTGTCTGTTCAGGTCCTTGGCCCATTTGTGTATTGGGTTATTGTTATCTTATTCTTTAATTTTTTGAGTTCTTTGTATATTCTAGATATTAGGGCTCTATCTGAAGTGTGAGAGGTAAAAAATTGTTCCCAGGATTTAGGCTCTCTATTTACATCTCTTATTGTTTCTCTTGCTGAGAAAAAACATTTTAGTTAAAGTAAGTCCCATTTGTTGATTCTTGTTATTAACTCTTGTGCGATGGGTGTCCTATTTAGGAATTTGGAGCCCAACCCCACAGTATGTACATCGTAGCCAACTTTTTCTTCTATCAGACGCAGTGTCTCTGATTTTATTTCTAGCTCCTTGATCCTTTTTGATTTAACTTTTGTGCATGGCGAGAGAAAGGAATTCAGTTTCATTTTGTTGCATATGGATTTCCAGTTATTCCTGCACCATTTGTTGAAGATGCTATCCTTCCTCCATTGCATGCTTTTAGCCCCTTTATCAAATATAAGAAAGTTGTAATTTTGTTGATTGGTTTCTGTGTCCTCTATTCTCTACCATTGGTCCACCTGCCTTTTTTGGTACCAGTACCACGCTACATTTATTACTATTGCTTTGTAGTACAGTTTGAACTCTGGTATCTCTATAATTCCAGATTCACACTTCTGCTTAGAGTTGCTTTTGCTATACTGGGTCTTTTGTTTTTCCATAAGAATTTCATGATTGCTTTATCTTTTTCTACAAGAAATGCTGTTGGGATTTTGATTGGCCTCGCTTTAAACCTGTAGAGAACTTTGGGTAATATCGCCATTTTGATGATGTTAGTTCTGCCTATCCATGAACAGGGTTCATTTTTCCGTCTTCTAAGATCTTCTTTTATCTCTCTCTTCAGGGTTCTGTAGTTTTCGTTATATAAATCTTTCACCTCTTTTGTTAGGTTGATTCCCAAGTATCTAATTTTATTTGAGTATATTGTGAAAGGAGTGGTCCCTCATTTCCATTTCAGAAGTTTTGTTGTTGATATACAGGAATGACTTTGATTTATGCGTTTTGATTTTATATCCTGCCACTTTGCTGAATTCATTTATTAACTCTAGCCATTTCTTTGTAGACCCTTTTGGGTCTGTTAAATATATTATCATGTAATCTGCAAATAGTGATAATTTAAATTCTTCTTTTCCTATTTTTATGCCTTTAATTTCTTGTGTCTGTCTAATTGCTCTGGCTCATATTTCAAGAACTAAATTGAATAGAAGTGGTGATAGAGGGCATCCCTATCGTGTTCCAGATTTTAGAGGGAATGCCTTCAGTTTTTCTCCATTTAGGATGATGGTAGCCTGAGTTTTAGCATATATAGCTTTTACAATGTTTCCATAAGTTTCTGTTATCCCTAGTTTTTCTAGTGTTTTGAGCATAAAGGGATGCTGAACTTTGTCAAATGCTTTTTCTGCATCTATCGAGATGATCATATGGTTCTTGTCTTTAAATCTATTTATGTGGTGAATGGCATTTATTGATTTCTGTATATTGAACTATCCTTGCATCCCAGGGATGAATCCTACTTGATCATGTTGCACAATTTTTTGATATGCTTTTGTATTCGAGTCGCCAGGATTTTATTGAGAATTTTTGCATTGAACTTCATTAGAGATATTGGTCTGTAGTTTTCTTTCTTTAAAGTGTCTTTGTCTGGTTTTGGGATCAGGGTGATCTTGGCCTCATAGAATGAATTTGGAAGAGCTCCTTCTTTTTGTATTTCTTGAAATAGCTTGAAAAATATTGGTATTAATTCTTCTTTGAAGGTTCTGTAGAACTCCACTGTATACCCATTCAATGAAGGGCTTTTTTGGTTGGTAGTCCTTTCATGGCTTCTTCTATTTCTTCTTTTGTTATTGGTGTGTTTAAATTGTGTGTGTCTTTCTGACTCAGTTTGGGCAGATCGTATGACTCAAGAAATTTATCGATATCTTCACTATCTTCTATTTTATTGGAATATAGTGTTTCAAAATACTTTCTAATTATTGTCTTTATTTCTGTAGTGTCTGTTGTGATATTGCCTTTTTCATCCCGTATGTTAGCAATTTGAGTTCTCTCTCTTCTTCTCTTCATTAGCATGGCTAAGGGCCTGTCGATCTTATTCATTTTTTCAAAGAACCAACTTTTAGTTTTATCAATTTTTTCAATGTTTTTATTTGTTTCAATTTTGTTGATTTCTGCTCTAAATTTAATTATTTCTTGTCTTCTACTACATTTGCTGTTGTTTTGCTCTTCCTTTTCTAGGTTTTTGAGGTGTAGTGTGAGTTCATTTATTTGTTGTTTTACTTTTTTTGAGGAAAGAATTCCAAGAAATGAATTTCCCTCTTAAAACTGCTTTCACTGTGTCCCATAGATTCTGGTACATTGTGTCTGTATTGTCATTTGTCTCCAAGAATTTTTTTTTGCCTCCTCCTTATGTCTTCTGTCACCCATTGATCATTCAGTAACATGTTGTTCATTTTCCATGTGATGTAGGATTTTTTCTTCCTTCTTTTATCATTGATTTCCAGTTTCATTCCATTATGATCAGATATGGTGCATGGTATTATTTCCATACCTTTATATTTACTAAGAATTGCCCTATGGATAATATATCTTTGAGTAGGATCCTTGTGCTGCTACTGAAAAGAACGTGTATCCACTTGATGATGGTTGATATATTCTATATATGTCAGTTAAGTCTAGGTTATTGATTGTGCTGTTGAGTTCTATAGTTTCTTTTTTCAGTTTCTGTCTAGAGGAACTGTCTTATGCCGAGAGTCGTGTGTTGAAGTTACCCATAATTATTGTGTTGTAGTCTATTTGACTCTTGAACTTGAGGAGAGTTTGTTTTATGAACGTTGCAGCTCCATTGCTTGGTGCATACAAATTGAAAATTGTTATGTCTTGTTGGTGGATGGTTCCTTTTAACAGAATATAGTGTCCTTCTTTATCCCTTTTGATTAACTTAGGTTTGAAGTTGATTTTATTCCATATGAGTATGGCCACTCCTTCTTGCCTCTGAGGGCCATGTGAGTGGTATGATTTTTCCCAACCTTTTACCTTCAGACTGTGTATGTCTTTTCCTATCATATGAGTCTTCTGAAGGCAACATATTGTTGGATTTGTTTTTTTTGATCCACGTTACTAGCCCATGTCTCTTGATTGGTGAGTTAAGGCCATTAACATATAAGGTTACAACTGAAATATGATTTGTACTTCCAGGCATGTTTATTTATTTGTTATATTTTAGTTTGGCTAGTTTTTACTTTTTTGGTTATTTTCCTCCCCCTTTACTGAGGTACCTCCCACTGTTAGTTTTGGGCACTATTTTCCAATTCTTCTTCTTGTAGTATTTTGCTCAAAATGATTTGCAGTGCTTGTGGTGAGCCGCTTTTGCAGATTATGGTCGCCATTACAAGATGGCGCTGGCTCCGCTGTGGTCTGTGACAAACAACTCCTTATTTGGGAGAGTTGGCGCATGGTTTTTCAACACCCTATGAGAAAGTTCCACGTGGCAGCTTCGCATTGGGGCTTGAGATGCTTTATTAAGGCTGGGAGGGGCATCCGGGGATTATTAGAAGAAAGATCAAGGGCCTGAATAAACTGCTGAAAGAAGATTCCTGAGTTGTGTCTTCCTTGCGGGCAAGGGGTCGCGACAAGTGGTGCCGAAACCCGGGAACCAGAACTTTCAGTAGTCATGGGTGGTGCACCGGTTAGTCCCAGGTAAGTGGGATCCGCGATCAAAGTGGGGGTTAGTCCCAGGTAAGTGGGATCCGCGATCAAAGCGGGGCAGCTCCTTTGTAAAGAAAGAGAGAGCATTACATTTTATTGCAGCTGCATTGTGTACTTTCGCTTTTAATTTCACTTTGGTTTTTTGTGCGTCTTTTGTTGTTTCATGGGTGCCGCATCTTCAAGTTCGCTTCTCCTGGCCCTAGATGGCCTGTTACATTCCAAGGGCCTAGAAGTAAAACATAGTACTTTACAGAGATTTTTACAGAAGACAGATATTGCTTCACCGTGGTTTGCGTTTTCGGGTATCCTTACTATACCTAGCTGGGATAAATTAGGCAAAGATCTTGACTTTGCTTCTGAGCAGGGCATATTAGAGGGTGGGGTGATACCCCTTTGGAAGATGGTCCGTAGTTGCCTCACAGATGGCAGATGTCAGGAAGCACTTACTAAAGGACAGGAAGTTCTAGAGCAATTACATGAGGAAAAATAGGAGATGGCAGGAAGTGAGGTATTTCAGGAGAATGGGAGTGTGCGGAGCGAGAAACAGGGGAGGAGACGATTTTCTCCAGCAAGAAGTGAGGTAATTCAGGAGGACGGGAGTGTGCGGAGCGAGAAACAGGGGAGGGGACGATTGTATCCAGATCTTAGTACGCTGCGCACACCCCCATGCAAAAGTGGGTCAGAGGAAGAGGAGGATGAGGAGCAAGATTTCGGGAGACTGTCTCGTCAGCTAGGGAGTCTAGCTATAGGAGAAGGGAACAAAACTAAACAGGGGCACAAGGAAAATGATCCTCCGGATCCACCGCCGTACTGTGGGGGTGTTTCGGGGTAAGCTTTCCATGCCCAAACATGGAGGGCTGTTAATGCTGAGATGGGTCTTGCTTATCCAGTTTTCCAGGATGACAAAAGGGGAAGATTCCATGAGCCCTTAGATTTCAAAATTGTGAAGACCCTGGCGGAGTCTGTGCGCACTTATGGGGTGGATGCCGCCTTCACCCTAACTAAGGTGGAGAGTCTGTCTAGATACTGTATGACTCCCTCTGATTGCGCTAGCGTTGTTCGGGCTTGTGTTTCTCCAGGTAAATATTTGGACTGGAGAGCCTTTGTGCTAGAGGGCACGGTAGAGCAGGTCGCCCAAAACCATGTGGCAGGACACCCCCATTGGGACAAGGATATGCTTTTGGGACAAGGTAGATTTGCTAATCAACAGACAGGATTCCCTCTTGAGGCATATGATCAAATTAACAACATTTGCATTCGGGCATGGAAATCACTTCCAAATAGAGGAAAGGTGTCTGGTAATTTGACCAAGATTCTACAAGGCCCTACAGAACCCTTTTCAGATTTTGTAGCAAGGATGGTGGATGCTGCTGGAAAGATTTTTGGGGACCCCAATAGATCCATGCCCCCTATCAAGCAATTGGTCTTTGAGCAATGCACCAAGGAATGTAAAGCAACAATCACTCCTTATAAAAACAAGGGCATAGAAGCATGGATGAAAGTGTGTGGAGAGCTTGGAGGACCTTTAGCTAATGCAGGTCTTGCAGCTGCTGTCCTTTGGATTGCAAAAGGGGGCGGTCCTGGTCCTGGAACATGCTTCCATTGTGGTCAATCCGGCCATTTCAAACGTGACTGTGCCAAAAAAGACAATTTTACTGAACCTCCTCATGGTGGCCCTTCTAATGGCCCTCGTCAACTGGGGCTGTGTCCAAAATGCAAAAAGGGGAAGCATTGGGAAAAAGAGTGTAGATCAGTGAGGGACATCCATGGACAGCCTATTTCAGCTGGGCCAAAAAAAGGCTGAAGGGGCTCCCGACCCCAGGGCCCACAAATATATGGGGCAGTGGAGAATGTCACACCCGAACCCGAGACATGGCCTTCTCTGCGCCATCCCACGAGACGCGGAGAGCCACTACAGGTGCCGCGGGATTGGACCTCTGTTCCACCTCCAGACTCGTATTAACACCTAAGATGGGAGTCCAATTGGTGGAAACTGAGTTCAAAGGGCCTTTATCACCTGGCACTGTAGGTTTGCTAATTGGACGTGCATATTCTATCTTACAAGGTCTTCATGTTTTCCCCGGAGTCATAAGCTCTGATACTGTAGGGGCAGTAAAGGTTATGGTGGAAGCTCCAAGGGGCATTGTGTCTATCTCCCCAGGGGATCAGATTGCTCAATTGCTAATTTTGCCTAGCTTGCATAACCACTTCCCTGCTGACTCAAGTTCACAGACGGGAAATGAGATTGGTACCACCGGAGGGAATTGTGCCTATTTGTCACTGGATATGAGCAATCGCCCCGCTTTGGAATTAAGCATAGAAGGTAAATCTATTGTGGGATTGCTGGATACAGGAGCAGATCGTAGTATCATAGCCCTTAAGGACTGGTCTAAGGGATGGCCAGTGCAGGCTTCTGATCAATCCCTAAGAGAACTTGGATATGCCCAAGTCCCTCAAATCAGCTGTAGACATCTATCTTGGAAGCACCCGGAAAGACACAATGGTACCTTTCAGCCTTATGTACTTGATTTAACTATTTCTTTATGGGACCGTGATCTGATGAAAGACATGGGGTTCACTCTTAGTAATGACTATTCCCCAGTGTCTCAACATATCATGCAAAAGATGGGGTATAGGCCAGGTCTAGGACTAGGAAAACACCTACAGGGCCGTAGGCATCCTGTGCAAGGTCATCAAAAGCTTAACAGGTTTGGTCTGGGTTTTTCCTAGGGGCCACTGGGGCTCAAATACCCATAACATGGCACACCAAGGAGCCTGTTTGGGTGCCTCAGTGGCCACTTCCCTCAGCTAAATTGGCAGCAGCCCATGATCTAGTCAAAGAACAACTTGACTTGGGTCACATCCAACCTTCTACTTCTCCATGGAATACTCCCATATTTGTCATTAAGAAAAAATCAGGGAAATGGCGCCTACTGCATGATCTATGAGCAGTTAATGCTCAAATGCAACTTATGGGGCCCATTAAAAGAGGGCTGCCTCTGCTCTCCTCTGTTCCTCAAGGCTGGCATATTATTGTTATTGACATTGAAGACTGTTTCTTTTCTATTCCTTTGCATCCTAAAGATTCACAACGTTTTGCTTTCACCCTTCCCTCGTGTAATCACGAGGAACCAGATCAAAGGTTTGAGTGGGTAGTATTGCCGCAGGAAATGGCTAATAGTCCCACGATGTGCCAGATGTATGTGGGGAAAGCACTCGCACCTCTCAGACATAAGTATTCCTCCATCAAAATCATTCATTATATGGATGATGTGTTATTGGCTGCAAAATTAGAGCAGACAGTTAATGAGGCTTATAAAGAACTAGTGATGCTGTTGGCTCAATATGGACTGCACACCGCACCTGAAAAGGCTCAAACGGGGAATTCTATCAGTTATTTGGGAGCGACAATTGGGTATGACAAATTAAAACCGCAAAAAATCACCATCAGGACTCAAGATCTCCAAACTCTAAATGATTTTCAAAAACTGCTGGGAGATATTAATTGGATAAGAAGATATTTACATATTCCTAATATTTTGCTCCAACCTTTTTTATGCTACTCTTAAGGGTGATCCAGATCTTGCTTCCCCTCGTAGCCTCACCAAAGAGGCTAGAGCAGCCCTTATAAAAGTAGAAGAAGCTATACAGCATGCCACTCTATGCAGGCTCCAGAGTGATAAACCTTTCCAGTTATGTGTGCTTGCCACTATGCGGCAGCCTACTGGAGTACTGTGGCAAGATGGGCCTTTACTATGGATCCACCCACATGTATCCCCAGGAAAATTCTTAGAATATTATCCTGATGCTGTTGCAGCGTTGGCACTTAAAGGGATTCAACAGAGCATTCAATTTTTCGGACAATCACCTTCTTCTCTTATCATGCCCTACACTAAAGCTCAACTTAATGTTTTTTGTGCTACTCTAGACAACTGGGCTATTCTGTGCTCCTCGTTTCAAGGACGTATTGATAATCACTACCCTTCTCATCCATTACTCCATTTTGTTAAGGAGCATCCCATCATTTTCCCTAAGGTAACTTCATCCAGTCCAATTCCGGGGGCTGTTAACATTTTTACTGATGGTTCCAAGTCTGGAATGGGAGCCTATGTAATTAATAACTCTCCCCCTATCCAGCATCAATTTGCTCCTGGAAATCCACAATGGGTAGAACTACAAATTGTTGTTGAAGTTTTTAAACAGTATTCTTTTCCTTTTAATCTCATTTCGGACTCCATCTATGTAGTACAAGCACTAAAAGTCCTGGAGGCCGTGGGAGCTATTAGTGATGCCCATAATGTGTCTGCTTACTTTAATCAGCTTCAACAGCTTATCTCTAACCGCACTGCTTCTTTTTATCCAATGCACATCCGGGCTCACACCTCTCTTCCTGTTCCGTTATCCCAGGGTAATGCCTGTGCGGACTCAGCCCCTAGAGGTCAGTTGATATGCTTGGCTTCCTCCTTAGAGGGGGCTAAGTTATTTCACCAAAATTTCCATGTTAATGCATTAATGCTGCGCAGGCGTTTTTCCATTTCAAGAGTGGATGCTCGGCAGATAGTATTGCAATGTCCCCATTGTGTCACATTTCTTCATCCCCCTAATTATGGAGTAAACCCACGGGGATTGAAGCCATTGGTTGTCTGGCAAATGGATGTGACCCACATACCTGACTTTGGTAACCTCAAGTATGTGCATGTTTCCATTGATACGTGCTCTGGAATTATCCATGCTTCTGCTTTATCAGGAGAAAAGGCACGTAATGTCATTACTCACTGCTTGGAGGCATGGGCAGCATGGGGTGCACCTGCATCCCTTAAGACTGATAATGAACCTGCTTATACTGACAGACAATTTACATCTTTTTGTTCAACTATGGGAGTGCAACTTACTCATCGTTTGCCTTACAATCCTCAAGGACAAGGCATTGTTGAGCGTGCTCATTGCACTTTAAAGGAAACTTTACAAAAACAAAAAGGGGGAATAGGGGCTGAACACACTCCTAAAGAACGTCTGTCCTTAGCTCTCTTTACCATTAATTTTTTGAATTTGGATATTCATGGTCGCTCTGCGGCCGGTAGACATGTGTACCCTCAACCCTCTGTGATTGGCTATGTTAAGTGGAAGGATGTTCTTACGGACCAATGGAATGGCCCCGACCCCGTGCTGACATGGGCGCGAGGATCTGTATGTGTTTTTTCCCAGGATTGTACGGAACCATTATAGGTCCCTGAACGCTTGACAAGAAGAGTCTTGACATCAACTGACCAGCAACAAGAGATACCACAGCAATCCTGTGATGAGGATCTTCATTCTGCTAAGTGCTCTGGCTCTGGTGCTGGTGCCGATGGCACAGGCGACACCAATGCAGTGGTGGGAAGTGGCACGGGCATGGCCAATGCTGATGCCATTTCATGGTAATTCTAGTGTCCTCCCCACTCTTTATTCTACCTCATGTGAGATGTCTGCTCCCTGTGCCTCTCCTAGAGGGGACATGGAGAGCATTTTGAATCAATCTCAAGTTAATCTCACTGGAGTTTTTTGTTTCAGCCTTGGAAACGCTAATTGCATTAGCCTTAAGACCAAAAATTTGACTAACTGGGAGGACCCATTGCGGTCCATTCAGGTCTCAGGGAGCATTATCAGTGCTGTACTGAGCCAAGTAGTTTTGGGGAAGCAATCAGGCTCAGGGACCCCTGCAAACAGCAGCTCTGCTCTTAACATAACTACCTTGGCTATTATCTCCGAGGTACTAATCCCAGTGCCTCGTTCTTCTAGTAGTATTTATAATGCGACTCATTTCAAGGCCTCTCCTTACTGTTCCCCTAATCTTGGTTTCCCCCCAACATTTACGCCTTTCAGGATCATTCTTGGGAGAAACATCAAGTTGCTAAAGGTTTCTCCCTTTCCCCCTCTCTTAAGATGTATGTTTATAACTTTAATAACAGTGCTAACTCCTCTACAGGAGTAGGTTGGTCCTGGTTTCAATGGCTGATTTCCAATGAAAAAGGGGCTTCAGCCAATATTTCTGCACTGGCTTAATTATTAGGAGCCAAAAGTTGGCTGGCTAATGTTTCTGGCACTGTTAGGGAAAGTAAGCGAGGTAATACACTTACATCTGTTTTGTTCAACTCTCTGTTGTATAATGCCACATTGCCCCCTGCAATGGTCTGTGTCCAATCCCCATTCTTATTCCTTTTGGCTAATGACACCTCGTCGGGGATGCTGGATTGTTCTCATATTGCCTGTCTCTTATCTGAGTGTTGGAATGGTTCCTGGACTGTGGCAGTGGTTTTGAAAATTCCAACTTTTGTCCCAATCCCGGTCACCGCAGATCCTGATAAATTCCCTATTGTTAAGCTACTTAGAGTCCGCAGAGATTTTGCAATCACAGCAGCTATAGTGACAGCCATGGCGGTATCTGCTGCTGCAGCGGTTACGGCTGGAGTGGCTATGGCCAATCAAGTACAAACTGCTGCCACCATTAATCAAGTTGTCCAACAAACTTCCACCATACTTGTATCCCAAAATACAACTAATCAACATGTTTTGTCAGGGATTTTAGCTGCCAACCAAAGAATAGATTTGCTCCAAGCTCAGGTAGAAGAATTGACTGACTTGGTGCTTTTGGGTTGTGTTGACCAACGTGCACATTTATGCATAACCTCTGTCAGATTTAATGATTCCAGGAATGCTTCCCGCATCATTGGAGAATATTTGGCCGGAAATTGGTCCATGGAAGCGGAAGACATGATCCAGTCTCAACTAACCCAGATAGCTGTCTTGAATAGTACCCATGTTGATCCCGTGACTTTGGGTCAATTCACCGATTGGATATCTTCTGCCTTTTCCTTTTTGAAAGAGTGGGTGGGTGTAGGCATTTTTGGTGCAATGTGTTGCTTCGGTATGTTTCTCTTCTTGTGGTTTTTCTGTCACCTCAAGGCCCGCAGTGCTCATGATAAGGCTATGATCATCCAAGCTCTTACAGCTTTAGAAAATGGCAATTCACCTCAAGTCTGGCTTGCACATCTTAAACAGTAAATCTTTGACATGGTCGTTGCACCCCAAGTTATTATAACATTGCACTGGGATCGGCGTGTCTTTCCTCGTTATTCTCTTAGTGTTGGAAAGCCCTTGCACTCTGCCGGTCTTGCTGCCATTGCATGCAGATGGGTTTCCACACTAGTGCTTCTCTATCGCCTTGAAGTCCATGCCTTTCTTTCAGGGTGTTGTCAACTTGTTTGTCGTTGTGTACAGCCACAGTTAAGCCTCAGCTATCCCCCTTCGTCCACCATCGTTGATACAGGATGTGAGGCAAGGCACTGCACTTGAGTGATCCTTGAAGTGGACCTCAAGGAGAGCATGTTCTATTGCATGTGGGTTTGATGTCCACGCCCCGCCCCACGAAAAAAGGCGTTGGCTGATATGGCCTCAGATCTGGGGAAGGGCCCTCCTTAGGACTGAGCCATACTATGCAGCCACTTCTGCACAGTGGGATAGGACCTCTACTCTCGCCTGTATTGTTTTCAGAAAACAGAAAGGGCGAACTGTGGTGAGCCGCTTTTGCAGATTATGGTGGCCATTACAAGATGGCGTTGGCTCCACTGTGGTCTGTGACAAACAACTCCTTATTTGGGAGAGTTGGCGCATGGTTTTTCAACACCCTATGAGAAAGTTCCACGTGGCAGCTTCGCATTGGGGCTTGAGATGCTTTATTAAGGCTGGGAGGGGCATCCGAGGATTATTAGAAGAAAGATCAAGGGCCTGAATAAACTGCTGAAAGAAGATGCCTGAGTTGCGTCTTCCTTGTGGGCAAGGGGTCGCGACAAGTGCTGGTTTTGTGGCTGAGAATTCTTTTAGCTTTTGTTTCTTGTGAAAGACTTTAATTTCATTTTCAAATCTGAAACTTAATTTTGCTGGATACAGTATTCTTGGTTGGAATCCATTATTTTTCAGCATTTGAAATACATTGTTCTAGGATCTTCTCGCTTTCAAAGTCTGTGATGAAAAATCAGTTGTTAACCTAATTGGTTTACCCCTGAATGTAATCTGCCTCCTTTCTCTTATAGCGTTTAATATTCTCTCCTTGTTCTGTATGTTGCTATCTTCATAATTATATGTCTTGGAGTTGGTCTATTATGGTTTTGAATGTTTGGGGTCCTGTAGGCTTCCAGGATTTGTCAAATCCAATCCATCTTTCATCTCTGGGATGTTTTCTAGAATTATTTCATTTTATATGTTGTCCATTCCTTTGGGTTGAATCTCTATGCCTTCTTCTATCCCGATGAATCTCAAGGTTTTTTTTTTTTTTTTTTTTTTTACTTTATGACATCCCATATCTCTTGAATAGATTGCTCGTGGGATTTAAGCATCTTTTCTGTGTTGACTATATTCTTTTCAAGTTGATAAACTTTGTCTTCATTATCTGATGTTCTGAATTCTACTTGATCTAGTCTATTTGTAATATTCTCGTTTGAGTTTTTAATTAGGTTTATAGTTTCCTGCATTTCTAGAATTACTGTTTGAATTTTTTTAAGATCTCTATCTCCTGGTAAAGCTCGTTGTTTGTCATTTGAATTTGTATGTTTAATTCATTTTCAAAATATACTTTTATTCCTTGGACTTGCTGCCTCATGTCTTCTCTAATATTCCTTTCCGTCTGAGTTAGGTATGCCTTGAGTTCTTTTCCTATTCCTGTTTCTGATGCTTCTAGGTCCTTCTGTAGAATTAAGTTGTCCTGCATTGTTTGTACTCCTTTCTTTCCCTTGTTTTTTCATGATGTTCACGTTATTTTCCAGCTCTATTTGATTGCTGTGTTTCTGCTTTATTCTATAGATTTGTTTTGGTGTTGTATATCTCTGTTGTCTGTCCTTTGTGTTGGTAGACTATGCCTGCTAAAGTGGATTCTGATTGGAAGTAATTCCGAAGGCCGAACTCCAGTGACGTCACCTCTCTTTTTTGGCGGGCCCCAGGCTCCTTGCCAATGTGTCCGAATACGTGGGTGTGACTGGACTGTCTCTGGTTGGTTTTAGCTCCGGGTCACTGGCGGGCAGGCGGTCTCCTGCTGCCCAGTCGTGTGGTTGGTGGCTGGCGGGCAGGCAGTCTCCAGCTGCCCAGTCATGCGGTCGGTGGCTGGCGGGCAGGCGGTCTCCAGCTGCCCAGTCATGCGGTCGGTGGCTGGCGTGCAGGCGGTCTACAGCTGCCCAGTCATGCGGGCAGCAGGTGGGCTGTCACTGGCGGGCGGGCCATCTCTAGCAACCCAGTGGTGCGATCGGTCACCGGCGGGGGGCGTTCGCCAGCCACCTAGTCACGTGGGCAGCGAGTGGACTGTCGCCTGCAGGCCTGCGTCTCCAGCCGGCCAGTCACAAGGGCCTGGCCTCTAGTTCCCTGGTTTCTCCTGCTAGTCCTGGTTTCTCCTGCTAGACCAGATTTCCCCTTAGTCATGCCACTCAGCAGTTCAAACTGTACTCTGGGCCTGCCGTTTGTTGGGTGTGGAGGGTGTCTATTGGGAACTCAGACACTATTGTTTTGATTTTTTCCGCTTGCCCCTCCCCCAGCAATGGCTAGACACGTTTTGATTTTGCCACTGATGCGAGGGTAATTGAAAGTTAGGTGTCTCTAGTTTTACCCGTGTCTTTATGCAGGCTCGCTTTGATAATCCCTCCCCCAGAAATCTTTGAGAGATTTTATGCGAAATCCCTGCTGTATGGGAGATGAGCTGAGTAACATACACCTGTTTTATTGTTGCAATCTGTTGGAGAGTGGCGGTGGTTACTTCAGCTCTTCAATATGGTGGCCGCTGGTTTTCTTGGTGGAGTTTCCTTTGTGGGAGATAGAACTTTACCACTTCCTTTCCCGTCTGAAATCCCGAACTCAGCCTGGGGCTCAGTGGGGGCTCTACTGGCATGATTTCACAGAATCCGCAGCAACATTTCTCCCTATTTGCAGGTCGCTTCTCAGTGGTGCCCCGCCATCTGTAACAGCGGGCCTGGCCGCACGATTCAATCAGCCCGGTTCTCCAGTTGGCTATTGGGAACCCTGGAACTCTATTGTTTTGATTTTTTCGCTTGCCCCTCCCCCAGCGCTGGCTAGACAGGTTTCATTTTTGCCTCTGATGGGAGGGAAAGTTGAAGGTCAGTTGCCTCTAGTTTTCCCCCATTTTTATGCAGGCTCGCTCTCACAATCTCTCCCCCAGAAAGCCTATAAGAGATTTTAAGTGAAATCCCCGAAGTATGGGAGATGAGCTGAGTAACACACACCTGTCTTATTGTTGCAATCTGTAGGAGAGTGGCTGTGGTTACTTCAGCTCTCCAAGATGGTGGCCGTTGGTTTCGTTGGATGAGTTTCCGTTGTGGAAATTATAACTGTACCGCTTCTTTCCCCGTCTGAAATCCTGAACTCAGCTAAGGCCTCAGTGGGGGCTCTACCAGCAAAATTCCACAGAATCTGCATCAACATTTCTCCCTGCTTATTGCTCGCATCTTGGTGGTGCCGCGCCGTCTGTAGCCACTGGGCGAGCCGTGCAGATCAGTCAGACCGGATCTTGGATTGCACAGTTGGCTCGTGTTTGAGACTCAATTACCGAACCATGGTGCTAGAAATCCTTCTTCTAGGTTTTGGTGCACCCTCATTTTGCTGTAATTTCCTAACAAGATAGGTTTTTTTCGTTCTAACTCGTTATTCACCTGTACATTGGTGCGGTACACTGGGTGTGATGTACTCTATTTGGGGCCATCTTGCAATGATGAAATATTATGATTTGTATGCACCATTTACTGAAGTTAGTTTTCAGTATTAAAAAACAAAAATGAATTTCAGGTGGATGAATATTTCTGAGAATATTCTTGTGAAAAGTTGATTATAAATCCACATATATGAATTTGAATAATTTTAGGGAGTGTATAATAAGTCACATACATTTCATTTTTTGAAAAATCTGGAGAGTGTATATATATATATATATATATATATGTATATATATATATATATATATATATATATATATATATATATATACACACACACAAACACAGACATTGAAAAGTAGCAATATATATGCCGATCGAAATTCATCATGAAATATATATCATCCACATATGCAAAAAAAAAATACATTTAACTAAAAATGGATTTATGTATAATGTTGTTCAACTAGGAAGCTCACCCATCGATTGAATATTCAGTTCCAACAGCGTTTAGGAGGAGTGATCTCTTCTCACAATTTGTATCTACCAAGTCACCCACATCAGAAGAAGGTACGCGTGATACCAGGTAGGATTCTATATGTGCATATAAAAACACATGAGCTGAATAGGCTACAGAGAGACAGTAATTCACATATTTCTTAACTTCAAAACACATGGTGACCTATTTCAATAAACATTGACTATATTTATAACTTATACTCTATATAATGCAAAAGGGAAGTCCAACTATACACCATACCTCCTCTGAACTGCTTGTATTTCTATTCTGTTTGGATTACTATTCTCCATCATATTAGGATTAGTAGTCAGAGTCTAGTAGGGTATGGGTTAGTGTCAACAATTCAGTATTTTGAATGGAAAATAGGAAAATAAACCAAATGTGTTTTCAAATATGTGCAACACAACACAATATTCTTCCCACTCTCATCCAGAACAATGCCTTGATATTACCCTCCCCTGAAGTAATGCACAATTAGAAGAGAAGAGTTAGAAAATCTGTGAACACATATCTGGAATGGAAGATGCTCAGGAGTTCACAACCTTGGAGGTGGTACAGGAGTTTCCAAAAGTAAGGGACAGGGTAAACACTTCACAAACATGGAGTTCTGCAGGCCTAAAGCCTTCTTGAGAAACTTCCTCTAAGTTTGGGCACTTGAAAAATATGTTGTTGTCAGGAGCTTTAGCTTCCTATGTAGTGAGAGCATCAAAACTGGGTCTGCTTTTATGTGACCTGGAGTTCATGGTATCTTATTTTTCAATGAACATGAGGCAGCAGTGCTGAATTCTCACTTTGAAGGTAAACTGTGGCAATTGGGGTCTTAGTGTGTCTCCGTGTTGACTGTGAAGCCATTTGTTCATCCTCTAGTTTTCCTGGTGTGTCTTGCTGCTGCACTGGGAGTTTGGTATTTGCTTCATGAAATACAAGGAGTTCAACTGGGACATATTGCTGGAGGGAGTTCTGTCACATGCGGTGGGTCAGAATCTGTAGGAGAATGCGCCAATCAGGCTTCTATCCCACATAGCTTGCCCCCTTGACCATAGCAACCTGATTCTGAACATTGCCCTGAAACCTCTCCATATAAGAAGATGCCTTAACATATAAGAGTCTGCTGGCTGAGCCATCTCAGTCACAAGCCATTTGGAAGCCAATGGCAGATCCACATGGCCCCAGCACAGATGTTTTATCACACACTTGCCCACCACTGCTCTAGGCCCGCTACTAAGCAGGCTTCAACTTATTGGCATCTCTGTTCTAAATCATTTTCATGAAACCCAGTCAATCACGCATTGTCTGGTATACTCATGATCAGCAAACGGACGTCAAAATGTTCTCCAGTGCCACCTGGTTATGAAAATTTTAAAAATTCCATGGTGTTTATCTAGCCATTTTTCCAGGATGAAGTTGGAGTCACTATGATTTTCAATTCATTCAGGAACCATTAAATGTTCAGGAAGCTCATTTCAATGAAAGCTCTGGAGAACACACACAACCAAGTCTTCTCAAAAAGTGGCCAAAAGGTCACATGAAGCCAGGCCCATTGAGGTCTACAATGTGAGATCCATGTGTATTTTGATTCTCAACTATGGCTGCTAAGTCTGTCAGAATAAAATCATGTGATATCCTGGCTGAGATTCCCATGCCTTGTGGAAAGCTTTCCTGGGCAAACATCTCAATTCCAAGGGTGACTCTCATGCATGGCCTCCTAAAATCCCAACACAACTCATGGCAATACTTCTCTGAGGTCAGTTCCAGAACTCAGTCTCTAAGGAGAATCACCCCAGAGTTCAAGCCCAGGTGGAGCCAGTCATCATTTCCAACCGTCCAACTACTAACCACAATTAAAACCAAAACACTTCCACATGGCCCTCATCTTCTTCCATACAGACACTCATTATAACCTCTGGCTGGAGGTTTCCATGAGGGGCGCAGCCCAAGACAGTGTCCAAATATGCTCCCTTTCCCCTCATTTGCCTAAAGTTGGGGTGGCCTGAACACCTTCCTGTGATCCAGGAGTGATCAAGTAGGCCTGCCATTAATACTGCTCTATTTCTCCAATTTGAGGACTACTGACTGTGGCGTTTAGATTCTTCAGGTTAATTGGAAACATGAGAAAACCCAAGCACCTTTGGGCTTCCCTCTTCAGGGCTTTGAAGAAATCATTTGACACAAAGGATCCCTATTCTCACTTGATGGAGATCAGGATCCTTACAGAGGAAGGCGAAAGACTTCATCCACAATGACTGCTCTTTTGGCGATTTTGGGTTTGGGTGAAAACATGAGATCCATCAGGCGCTGAGAATCTAACCACAGCCTCACAGAGGGCCAAGAGGCTAATTCAGACACATCCATTTCCAAAGCAAATAAGCAAAGAGCCACAGGTGATGTCCATTCATTTCCATTTGAAACTGTTTTCTTCAGGCTTCACAAAGGAGTGGCCTGAGGCAAAGACCTTCCTGAAATTCAGGGCAACAAACAATAGGTAAACACATGGCACAAAGCAGGGTTTCTCCACTGAGACTTTCCTGGTCACACTGATATCTGAGTTTTCTGAGATGCTCGCCATTCCCGTCAGCTATCCTGTACATGGCCCTATCACAGAGCTTGTAGGTGGTACATATCTTGGACACAAAACCATGAGACTATTCTGGAGAGTGGCCAGAATTCAGGAAGAAAACAGAAACTTAGGAAGATAGCAGGTGTTGCCCTTCGATAAGGCAAGCCGCAGTCCAATTATAAATTGGGCAGGATGAATGCTGGGAAGCTTTCTACTAGACAGGACACATCCATTGATGCATTCTATTTTCTAATGTCTACAATCACGGACAGAGTGGGATACACAGATATAGAAGCACTCGCCTTGTCAAACAACTTACTAGAAACAGTCAATGCCAATCCAAAGAAACAGCCTTTCATACATATTCTCAGAACATGAGCCAAAACCACAAACACACACCCACACCCACAAAGGCACCTCCTTTGCCCAAGTAGGTCTGTGACTATCCAGAATGTCCTCTGAATGATGGGCCACGTTATATTCCCCCAAAATGGCCTCACCTGTCTCAAATCTGGTCTCCTTGGCCAACTCTGTGAAGTTGTTAGGAGTCATGGGTGAGCCACTACCTGCTTTCTCAGGAAAGGCCCCTCTTCAGAGCTTTCCTGGCATTTGGACATCCTCACATCTGTAGGCACTAAGAAAGACTGACTCTGTCCTTGGTAAATTGAAACAAGTGAGACCACTGGGACTGGACCTGTGAGTGACTCTGGGTGCCTCTATTTCTGGATCACAAGTTCAGAGAGTTCCATCACCAAGGAGGTGAGGTGAGGTCACTTCCTTCAGGAACTGAATGAGGTCACTGCCTTGGCAACCTCTTTGTCCTAACAGTTATTTCTAAGGGTCCCATGAGATGGAGGCTCTCCCTACTTCCTGTAACACTTTCACAAGTTAGAATGATATATCAACCATAGGCACCTGGGAACAGTTCTTCACACAGGCCTTGTTTGGTGCATCTTCTCTACATTTAGAAGATAGAGGTTGTTTGTTGATTCAGACATATCCCTTCATCCTGACCAGGTTGTTTGCCATGGAATTTGACTTTTGCTCTCTCAGGTTCTTCACAGCTGCCTAAATCATCTCCAGGGATCATTTGTGCATGGACCTTTGATGTTCTCAGCAGGTGGAATATCCCCTACATTCCTGTATTGTAAGACAAACTCTGTCCCTCCTCTTCTGTAAAGTTAGATTGAGGGAACAGTGTATGTTTAGGGTGAATATCATGTTTGATTTGGGTTAGGAATCTCTCTGCCAGATAAATAATGGTTTTGGGAACCTGTGATATTTACAAGAAAATATAGGTGAAATACAAGTATGGAAACAGAAATCTAGGTAAGATTTGACACCAGAAGGGCATTGGGCCCTTGAGTGGAATACTTAGGTTTCAATTATGTTCTGCATGCATGTCTCAGATAAATTGAAATACAATGGCTTAGGACCTTATACCTTGGATGACTGATTGTCGAAGAGTACATGGAGTCAAAAAGCGATAGTCAGTAGGATTAGGAAGATAGTAAGTAGGTTTAGAAATAAGAGTTAATATAGGATTTGGACCAAAATTTCTTTAGCAATAGCGTCTAGGGTAGACAGTGAATGTATATGTCAGCATATGTAGTGTCAGACACAATGATGAACTGGGGAAAATATGTAGGAAAGCAGATATCAATAGAGATATTAGGAAATCAGGCAAAGTTAAAAGTGAGTGATAGGATTAGACATTTTCAACAGGCTTGAGGTTTAATATATAATCTGAGGAAGAAACAAATATGTAGTCACCAATAGGATTTACATTTGAGAGCGTTAGGCAACCTGGACACTATTGTTTTAGTAATCCATGCTCACTATCCATTTAAGCTTTGATACAATCATGAGTGTGACCTTTGCTTTTTGTGTCCAGAATATTACTGTGATAATATATATATATATATATATATATATATATATATATATATATATATATATATATATATATATATATAGTGACATGAGTATTTCTTCCACCATTTCTGGTAGCAATATTTTGAAGAGGTATAAATTAGCATTGGGGGGGGAAAGAGGTGTACATTGTGTCAATGAATATAGAGATAATGCATTAATAGACCATACTGTGAATAAATAGATTAACTGGATCCAATTTTAAATAATGGATTGAATTGAAATGTGAAATTATACAGGAAATCTTATATTGATATACATACATTCATTCCAACCAGTTATACACCTAATGGTAATATTAATGCTATGGTTTATCTTGAAGAGTGTGTGAGTTTAGGTTCGAAATTGATTATGGAAATCAAAAATAATGTGTTTGGAAAGAAGTCTCATGAAAAGAAGAGTCAAGTATAATGGAGGAATATATGTGTTCTGAAGAAGGAAGTGATTGAAATTGAAACAAATTCCTATAAATGTGTGAACTTGTGGATGAAATATATATCCTATGATGTGCAAAATCTGAAGAAATAGTAATGTCCCTGTTGAATTAAAATGAACGTCAAAATACAAATCATGTCCCATAGGAATCTACTTGCATTGATGTTAAACTGGGTCATTTCCTGTAGAAATATTAGGATATGTAAGCACCATTTATTGAAGTTAGTTTTCAGTACGGGAAACAAATATGTATTTCAGGTGGATGAGTATTTCTGAGAATAATCTTGTGAAAAGTTGATTATAAATCCACATAAATGAACATGAATGAATTTACGGAGTGTATGTAAGACACATATATTTCATATTTTATAAATTTTTTATATACAAAAAAACACACAAAAAAATTAAAAATATCAATATGTATATGCCAATCGTAATTCTTCCAGTAATATAAATCATCCACAGATGCAAAAATATTTATTTCACTAAACATGGATTTATGTATAATATTGTTCTACTAGGGAGGTCACCCATAGTATGAATTTTCAGTTCCAACACCGTTTAGGAGAAGTGATCTCTTTTCACAATTTGTTTCTGCCAAGTCAACCAACTCATAAAAATGTACGTGTGATACCAGGTACAATTCTGTATGTGCATATAAAAAATACATGTGCTGAGGAGGCTACAGAGAAATGGAGACAAGAATTCACATATTTGTTAACTTTAAAAACACATGGAGGACTACTTCAATAAAAAATTGAGTTGATTTATAAAACCTAGTATTTATCATGCAAAGGGAAGTCCAACTGTACACCATGCCTTCTCTGAAATGCTTGTATTTTCATTCTGTTTGGTATTTTTCTCCATCATATTAGGATTAGTTGTCACAGTCTAGTAAGGTATGAGTTAGTGTCAGGGATACAGTATTTCAAATGGAAAATTGTAAAATGGATCAATGTGTATGCAAATGTGTGCTACAAAAAATTTTCCCACTCTCATTCAGAAAAATGCCTTGGATTACCTTCACCATAAGTAAGACACAATTAGAGGAGAAGAGTTAGAAAATCTTTGAACACATATCTGAAATGAAAAATGCTCAGGAATTCACAAACTTGGAGATGGTTCAGGAGTTTCCAAAAGTAAGGGACAGTGTAAAATCTTCACAAACATGGAGAATTGCCTGCCTAAAGACGTCTGGAGAAACTGCCTCTAGGTTAGGCACTTGAAATACATGTTGTTGTCAGGAACTTTAGCTTCCTTTCTAATGAGACCATCAAAGCTGGGTCTGCATCTCTGTGATCTGGAGGACATGGTTTATAATTTTCCAATGAACATGAAGCAGCAGTGCTGAATTCTCTTTGTAGTGAGAGCATCAAAGCTGGGTCTGCATCTATGTGACCCGGAGGACATGGATTCTTATTTTACAATGAACATGAGGCAGCAGTGCTGAATTCTCTCTTTGTAGGTTAACTCTGGCCACTGGGGGCTAAGTGTCTCCCCATGTAGACTGTGAAGTTATTTTATCATCCTGCATTTTTCATAGTGTTTTTTGCTGCTGCACTCGGATTTTGGTACTTTCTTCACGAAATACAAGGAGTTCAACTGGGACACAGTGCTGAAGGAAGTTCTGTCACGTGTGGTGGGTCAGGTTCTGCAGGAGAATACACCAACAGGGCTTGTATACCACATTGGTTGCACCCTTGACCATAGCAACCTAATTCTGAACATTGCCCTGAAACCTCTCCATATAACAAGATGCCTTTACATATAAGGGTCTGCTGGCTGCACCATGTCAGTCACAAGCCATTTGAAAGTCAATGGCAGATCCACATGACCCCACAACAGATGTTTTATCACACACTTGCACACCACTGCTCTAGGCCGACTACTTTGCAGGCACCAACTTAATGGCTTCTCTGTTCTACACCTTTTTCATGAAACCCAGTCAATCAAGGCACTGTCTGGTACAGTCATGATCAGCAACAGGACATCCAAATGTTCTTCAGTGCCGCCTGGTCATTGGAATTTCAAAAATCTCATGGTATTTATCTAGCCAATTTTCAAGGATGAAGTTGGAGGTACTGTGGGTTTCAATTCATTCAGGAATCATTCAATGGTGAGGAAGCTCATTTCAATGAAAGTTGTGGAGAACTCTCACAGGCAAGGCCTCCCAAAGAGTGGCCAAAAGGTCACATGAATCCTGGCCCATTGAGGTCTACAATTGAGGTCCATGTGTGTTTTGACTAGCAAATATGGCTTCCAAGTCATTCAGAATAAAATTATGTGATATCCTGGCTGAGATTCCCAGTGCTCTGTGGAAAGCCACCCTAGGCCTAGATCCCGGATTCCAAGGGCGAATCTCATGTGTGGCCTCCTTAAATCCAAACACAATTCATTGCAATACTTCTTTGATGTCTGATCCAGAACTTAGTCCTTAAGGAGAATGAAACCAGAGTTCAAGCCCAGGTGGATGCAGTCATCTCTTCAACTGCGACATGAATGACCACATTTAAAACCAAAACACTCCCACATGGCCCTCATCTTCTTAAATATAGACACTCATCATAACCTCTGGCTGGAGGTTTCAATGCGGGACGGATCCCAAAAGAGTGTCCAAAATAATCTCCCTTTCTCCTCATTTGCCTAAAGTCAGGGTGGCATGGACACCCTTCCTGTTAACCTAAAGTGATTCAATAGGCCTGCCGTTAATACTGCTCTGCTTCTCCAAATTGAGGCCTACTGACTCTCAGGGATACATTCTTTATGTGATTTGGAGTCATAAGAAAACACAAGCACCTCTGCAGGGCTTCGAAGAACTCATTTGACGCAAAGGATCCCTATTCTCACTTGATAGAGGTCAGGAACCTAACAGAGGAAGGCAAGAGACTCTTCAACAATGACAGATTTTTGGCCATTTTGCTTTTGATTGCACACATGGAATCTATCTTCAGATCCATCATGTGCTGAGAATCTAAGCCACAACCTCATAGAGGGCCAAGAGGCTGATTCAGACACTTCCCTTTCCAAAGCAATTAAGCAAAGAGCCACAGGTGATGCCCATTCATTTCCATTTGAAAACTGTTTTATTCAGCCTTCACAAAGGGGTGGCCTGTGGCAAAGACCTTCCTGACATTCAGGGCAACAGAACCATAGGTAAGCAAGTGAACCAAAGCAGGGTTTCTCCACTGAGAGTTAACTGGTAACACTGATATCTGAGTTTTCTAAGATGTTCCCATTCTCTACAGCTCTCAAGTATATGGACATGTCACAGAGCTTGGAGGTTTTACATATCTTGGACACAAAACCATGAGCCTATTCTGGAGAGTGGCCAGAATTCAGCAAGAAAATAGGAAATTAGGAATTTATTAGGTGTTGCCCATCCATAAGGCACGCCACAGTCCATTCATAAATTAGGCAGGATGAATTCTGGGAAGTTTTCTACTAGACAGGACACATCCATTGATGCATTCTCTTTTCTAATGTCTACAACCACGGACACAGTGGGATACACAGACATAGAAACACTAGCATTTTCAAACGACTTACTAGAAACAGTCCACTCCAATCCAAACAAAGAGACTTTCCTTCCTATTCTCAGAACTTGAGAGAAAACCACAAGCTCACACCCAAATCCAAAAAGGCACCTCCTTAACCCAAGTAGGTCTGTGACTATCCAGAGTGTCCTCTAACAGGTGCGCCATACTATGTTCCCCTGAAATGGCCTGTTCGGTCCCAGTTCTGGTCTCCTTGGCAAACTACATGAAGTTGTCAGGAGCCAGCGGTGAACCAATAGCTGCTTTCTCAGGAAAGGTCCCTCTTCAGAGCTCTTCTGGCATTTGACCATCCTCATATCAGTAGGTACCAAGGAATACTGACTCTGTCCTTGGTAAATCCAAACAAGTGAGACCATTGGGACTCAGACTGGAACTGGCTCTGCGTGCCTGGCTTCCTGGATCTCAAGTTCAGAGATTTCCATCACCAAGGAAGTGAGGTGAGGTCACTTACTTCAGGAACTGAATGAGGTCACTGCCTTGGCCACCACATTGTCCTAACAGTTGCTTCCAAGGGTCCCATGAGATGGATGCTGCTCCTACTTCCTGTGACACTTTCACAAGTTAGAATGGTATATCAACCATAGGCACCTGGGAACAGCTCTCCACACAGGCATGGTTTGATCAGTCTTCTCTACATTAGGAAAGGAGAGGCTGATTCAGACACATCCCTTCATCCTGACCAGGTTGTTTGGCATGGAATATGACTTTTGCTCTCTTAGTTCCTTCATAGCTGCCAGCAACTTCTTCAGGGTATCATTTCTGCATGACCCTTTGATGTTCTCAGCAGGTGGAAGATCCCCTACATTATTGAATTGTAAGACAAACTCTGTCCTGGCTAATCTGTAAACTTAGTTTTGAGGGAACAGTGTATGGTTAGGGTAGTAACAGGTTCGAATTTGGTTAGGAATCATACTGAGAAATAAACAATGGTATTGGGAACCTGCGATATTTACAAGAATATATTGGTGAAATGTAAGTATGAAAACAGAAATTTAGATAAGATTTGAATCCAAGAAGGACTTTGGGCTGTTGATTGGGATACTTAGCTTTGAATTATATTGTGCACAGATGTCTCAGATAAATCAATATACAATGGCATAGGACCTTGTACCTTGGATGATTGATTGTCGAAGAGATCATCCAGTCAAAAAGGTATAGTCGGTAGGATTAGAAAAATAGTTGGTAGGTTTAGATAAAAGAGTGAGTATAGGTTTTGGACCAAAAGTTCTTTAGCAATAGGGTTTCAGATAGAGACTGAATGTAAATGTCAGCACATGTGAAGAATCAGTCACAATGATGAACTCCTGAAAATATGTAGGAAAGCAGATATCAATAGAGACATTAGGAAATCAGGCAAAGTATAAAGTAAGTGATAGGATTAGACATTTTCAACAGGGTTGAGGTTCAATATATAGTCTTAGGAAGAAACAAATATGTAGTCACCAATAGGATTGATTTGAGAGCATTAGGCAACCTGGACATGGATGTTTTTAGTAATCCATGCTCACTTTCCATTTAGACTTTGGTGAAAGGTTAATAAAATAGGTAATTGTCACTTCCTGTTTTTCTGTATGCTTAACAAAACACTGTTGAAATATTTATGACTGTTTGCTAATCTTGTTTCCAAAATGTGCTGTCCCCAACTGCCAAACTGCAGAATGTACACCCTCACCTGTTTGTATGCAAACCGCCCCCTTGCCCTGACCCATCAATAAACTTCCCTTTCTGCCCTCTCCAGCGAAAGTATATAAGCTCTGCTTAAGCTGTTCTCATTGCTCTCTGCTCTATTCAAGTGATCTGTGAGCTTCAGAATGCTGGACTTCCAATAAATCCTTTACTGTTGCATGTGACATTCTCTTGGTCGTCTCTTTTTCTGACGCTCGCCCGACCTTTAAATCTGGAGCCACCAGCGAGATCCAGCAGCAGCGGACAAAAGACGCCCAAGGGGCTCCTTTCAGGGTAAGTAAAGCTACTCTCTCTGGTTTCAGATTTCAGGTTAGGGTTTTGTAAAATTACTATCGGTGATGAGTGTGAGCTCTCTCTGACGGTGGCTGAGAGACGTGTCACAGAGCCACAGGCCACGTCCCTGGGACACACCCCAGAGTTCTCAGGAAATCGAGGAATAATAGTCTCCTCAACTCAGTGATATTTTGTTTCGAATTCGGTATTGCCAGTCCATCAGGTTTTGCCGGGTACTCAGTCCTGGTCTCAGTATTGGATGTCTATTGCCTGTCGTTATTGTCTTGTCTTCTCTGTGTAGTGTGTCGTTGCTTTCACTGTTTGTGTATCTCTCATTTTGGGACAGAGCACTTCAACACCTCTCTCCCTGACCCTTGATCACTGGACCAAAGTCCGCTTAAGGGTCCAGAATCTTTCTTTTTCAGTAAAATGCTGAACCTGGCAGACTCTCTGTGCCTCAGATTGACACACCTTTGGAGTTGGATGGCCCCCAGAAGAATGTTTCTACTTCCCACTAATTTGAAAAATCAGAGATATTGTCTTTCAGCTGGGGCCACATAGCCATCCAGATCAACAGCCATATATCTTAACTTGGCAGGACCTCTGCAAATCTCCTCCTCCATGGGTGAAGCCTTTCCTTGTCCCTGCCCCCGCTCCTACTCCTTCCACCATGATTCGATCTCTCAAACCCTATGCTCCTCCTCCTCCACCCTCTGTTCTCCCTGAGTCTCAAGACTCTACTGGACTCTCCTATCCCTTCTTATCCCCTGCCCTCATCCCCAAACCCAACAACCTCTAAGTGATTCCAATGCTGCTGACTCAGCCTCTCCGCCATTGGAGGAAGTTAGGCCGGCCCAGCGCCCTCCAGATGACTCCTCCACGTCACACACAGTCCTTCCTTCCCTGGAGGAAGCTTGCCCGCTAAAAGAACTCAAAGAACTACCTGGCGTTTTCACACCTGCCTACTTGGGATGACTGCCAACAAATCCTAAGGACTCTCTTCATGACAGAGGAATGAGAGAGAAACCACCTGGAAGCTAGAAAAAAATATTCTCGGACGAGATGGGTGACCAACACAACTTCCCAACATAATCAAAGCTGGCTTCCCCTTGAACTGACCCAACTGGGACCCTGACACCTTTGAAGGTAGGGAGCATCTGTCCACTTATTGCCGGGCCCTAATAGTGGGTTTCCAACCGGCCGGTAGGCAACCAACTAATTTGGCCAAGTTAAGAGAGATTATTCAAGGGCCTGATGAATATTCCTCTATGTTTGTAGAGACAATTATGGAGGCATATAGGAGATTTACTCCTTTTGTTCCTCAGGCGGAGGATCAAAATGCATCTGTCATGATGGCCTTCATTGGGCAAGCTGCCCTGGATATTAAAAGAAAGTTACAATACTTTGAGAGATTTAGTCAGAGAAGCCGAGAAAGTATAGTATAAGTGAGAAACAGAGAGAAAGAAAGGGAGCAAAGGGAAGATGAGAGATGCAAAAGACAGACTAAGGCATTGACTAAGGTCCTGGTCACACCAATAAATAGGACAGAAATTAAGAAACAGGGAGACAGGAAGGTATACCTTGGCGCACGCCAGAGGCCACCCCTGGCCTAAGATCAATGTGCCTACTGTCAAGAAAAAGAACACTGGGTCAAAGAGTGCCCTAGAAAGAGACAGCCACTCCAGGCAGCCATTCTGACTCTGGAGGATTACTAAGAACGTCGGGGCTCAGATCCCTTCCCGGAGCTCAGGGTAACTTTTGAAGTGGAGAGGATCCCTGTAAACTTTGAAGTGGATACAGGTGCAGTATACTCAGTCTTTAAGGCCCCAAAGGGCCCACTATCTAATAAAAGGTCTCTAGTTCAAAGGGCTAACAGCAGTAAATATCAGACATAGACAACTAAGAGGACCATGGACATGGGGAAAGGAAAAATCCATCACTCCTTCCTTGTAATCCCAGAATGCCTGGCCCCATTGATGGGCAGAGATCTGCTCAGTAAGCTCTGGGCCAAAACAGCTTTTAACCCCGAAGGCCCCAAAATGAAATTTCTAAATCCTTCAGTAAAAACTCCTATAGTCTTGGCTTTATAAATGTCAGTAGAAGATGAACAACAACTCTTCACACCCCCCAAGACTGATCAAACAGGAAAGCTACCCCAGAAATGGATAACAGATTACCCAGATGCTTGGGCAAAAACTGCTGGGTTAGTCCTAGCCGTGAAATAACCTCCAAGAACAGTGGAGTTAAAAACCTCAGCCTTCCCAATCAATGTCAAACAATATCCTCTGAGCAAAAAAGCTAAAGATGGAATAAGGCCCCATATTCAGAAATATCTGGCCTTAGGTTCCTAAGGCCCCGTCAATCGGCCTGGAACACTCCCTTGCTACCAGTAAAAAAAGCCAGGAACCGGGGACTATCCCCCGTTCAGGATCTAAGAGAGATCAACGACAGAGTGCAGGACATTCACCCTACGGTAACTAATCCGTGCAATCTGCTTATCACTTTAAACCCAGAGCAGAAATGGTATACTGTTCTGGACTTAAAAGTTGCTATCTTTTGCTTGCCTCTGCATTAAGATAGTCAGTTGCTGTTTGCTTGCTAGTGGGTAGACCCAGAAACCGGAACGTCTGGTCAACTAACTTGGGCTAGACTCCCCAAAAGGGTTCAAAAACTCCCCCACTCTCTTTGATGAAGCCCTCCCCAGAGATCTCAACAACTTCAGAACTATGCACCCTGAAGTCACCCAGCTTCAATACGTGGATGGCCTGCTACTGGCAGCCAACACCAAGGAAAACTGTGAGTCTGGGACCAAAGCACTATTATATGAGCTTCCTCAATTCGGGTATAGAGCTTCAGCCAAAAAGGCCCAAATTTGGCAGCAAAAAGTAATCTTCCTGGGCTATTCCCTTAGGGGCAGTAAACGATGGCTCACTGAGCCCAGAAATCAAACAGTTGTGCAGATACCACCCCCATCTAGCAGCAGACAACACAGAGAGTTTTTTGGGACTACTGGGTTTTGCAGGTTATGGATTCCTGTGTTTGCATTCTTAACTTCTCCTTTATACCCGCTGTTAAAGGGAGATGCCCAATTCCAATGGACCCCAGACCACCAGAAAGATCTTGATAACATCTAACGACACTGGCACTGAACTCCTCAACTTGACTGAGCCAAGCCTGCAATTTCAGAAAGCCCTACACTACGTTAAAAATGTGCATCAATTTACACAACTTGGTTCAAAGAAACTGCAGGCATTCTTGAAGGATCAAGAACTGAGTTTTCCACTAACCGACTCACAGCGAAAGGAAATAACTGAACGGGTAACAAAAGCCTGCCTGGTCTGTCAATAGGTTAATGCTTATCCTTCCAAGCTTCCTGCAGGAAAGCACCTATGAGGAACCAGACCAGGACAATTCTGGGAAGTGGACTTTACTGAAATTAAGCCAGCAACTTATGGACTTAAATATCTCCTAGTATTTGTAGGTACATTTTCAGGATGGATTGAAGCCTTCCCCACAAAAAAAATGCACAAATGGTGGTCAAGAAGATCCTGAAAGATATTTTTCCAAGATACGGCCTGCCTAAGGTAATAGTGTCTGATAATGGCAGAGCGTTCATGGCCCAGGTAAGTCAGGGGTTGGCCAGGACCCTGGGGATAAATTGGAAGTTACATTGTGATTATAGACCCCCCAGCTCAGGACAGGTAAAAAAAAATAAATAGAACCATTAAAGAGACCTTAACGAAATTAAGCTTAGAGAGCGGCATAAAAGATTGGACTATGCTCCTGTCTTATGCACTGTTTCATGCAAGAAATACTCCCTCTTTTTCTTTGTGTAACGTCACCCCCTATGAAATTCTCTATTGGGCCCCTCCTCCTGTAAGGGACCTAACCCCAACACTAAGACCTAATGATCCCTTCCACACCCTCTTGTTTGACAGACTTAAAGGTGTTGAAAGAACTCAGCGATACCTGTCGAAACAGCTCTCCACTGCCTACCAACCTGGTAAAGAGGGGACTCCACATTGATATCAAATAAGAGACTTCCTCTACATAAGACAACATCAGGTGTCATCCCTGGAACCCCGCTGGAAAGGACCATACCAGGTGCTACTTATAAAACCTACAGTGGTAAAGGTAGACGGAATCAGTTCCTGCATCCTAATTTTCATCTCAAGCCTGCGCCCTGTCCAGATTCTGGCTGGAAACTGGAAAAGACTGGTAACCGTTTCAAATTGCATATTCGCCATGTGGATAAGCCTATAGACTCTCCCCTTGGCCACCAGTAGTCCTAACCCTCATCAGCCCGTTCAGCAACGATGGCTGATCACAAATCCTACTAGACAAGAAGTATGGTCTATCTCGCATAAAGCCCACTTAGGGACCTGGTGGCCATCACTCCACCCAGACATTTTTCAGCTGGCTATACGTCTTTCCTATTGGGATATCTCTGATGAAGAGGATCCCACTAAAATTCCATTAAATCCCTTCCGTACCATAGATAATGGAAACAAACATTATGGATGTAGGGACACGCGAGCCAGATGCAGGTTGGCTAGCCTAGACTACTATGTTTGCCCAGAAGACTATCAAAGCCACAAACAGCCATGGCTGTGTAGGGGAAAAGCCGACTTCTTCTGTAAATAATGGGGATGTGAGCAAACCGGGGATGCCTGGTGGAACCCAAACTCCTCATCAAATTTAGTACACAGCATTGGCCATATTACCAATTAGAAAACCAAAACCGATGGCCCACAGAGGGGTCCCTAGATCCTCAAATTCTGTGACCTTTTCAACTTCGGCAAGTGTTCAAAAGGAACCATCCTTTTGGAATTCCCTTCCAAGGAAATTCCCCTATTTGTAGGCCTTTTCCCTCCTTTGCTCACATCCTGAATTATGCTTCTCCAATAGATCCTCACCCCCTGACTTCTGCTCCAGACTCTCTGCTGTCACTTCCACATCAGCAACCTGATTTCTCCCGTCCAATTACTAGATAATAAACCCAAACCTCCCCTGGTTCTCAGTCAATTGCCCCCTTGCTGAGGTAGCAGGTACTGAGGTACCCTTCCACCCACTCACTCCTCTCTTCTCCTGTCAGTGCCCGCACCAGCTCCAACCAGGTCCTCTTACCAGCTAAACCAAAGCTCAAACCAGCTGAGGAGTGCCCTCAGATGCCTATCCAAGATGTAATGAAAATGGCCTTTAAAGTTTCTTTGTCATCACTGAAAACAGGTTATGAAGAATTTAAAGTCCCTCACAGGCTTTTAGGGATACTCACTCCCATCTTCCAGTCTGCTCTACCTGTTCTACTGCTCAAGTTTTGTTGCCAGAAAAATCCCAAACCCCTTTCCCATTATTCTTTTATATCTCTTTTTCCTCATTCTCAGATCCACGGAGCTGCTCTCATCACCAACCCCCCGCCTTCCCCGTCTTCCCACTCTCTACCAGGCCCACAGAAAAATATTAAATGGCCTTCTCCAGAAGTCTTCATCATGGCTGACTTTAGTACTTTCAGCAACAGAGTCCCTATAAGAGTTCAGTGTAGATAAACCTCCTCGTTTCGTGTTCCTCTGTTCTTCTTGGACACTGGCTGGAAAAATCAGCACTCCTAAGCTAGACACCCCCTTACTAGTTTTTAACAATATATGTGAACAAGGCCTCTGGCCTTGAGCTGGGGCTTCCAAAGATGGCTACATTTCTAAGATAAAGAAGTTACCAACTGGGCTCCATGGTAACAACTGGCAGGGAGAAAAAAAAAAGAAGAAAAAGCTCTCCCCCTCCCAGGTTGTCCTTTAAAATTTAACTTGCCCAGAGCAGAGGAAAAAAAAAACAGAAACAAAAACTGCTTTTTTGAGAACTTCTGCAGACTGTGAATTTCTGAGACACTTACGTTACATGTTGGGTACAAAATTCTGAAACTACCTAAACTTGGGATTCAGGGAATTAATTGATTACAACAGAAGCAATGCCCTCTAAATTCGGTTGCCACCAAATAGGACTGTTTCCCTGTCATCTGTGCTATCTTAGCTGCCTTGCCTTGTCCGTCCCTACAACAGTATAATTCTATATACTTAAACATTGTTTATGTTTTCACAAAATGATCAACAGATGGGATTAAGTATGTAATGGTGCAGATATTTCCGAGAGTGCTCTATCATGACGCAGGATCATTTAAAGTTCCAATAGGGGGGCATACAACCTGGTTTCACCTGGAACCTGTATCCCTCACTTTCTCCATCCTATTAGGATTAGGAGTTGCTGCAGGGGTGGGCACAGGAACCACTGCCCTAGTCCATGGGACACAACAAATGACCCAATTAGAAGCAGCAATAGACAAAAACTTAAAGATATTAAAAACCTCCATCACAGCTTTACACGAATCTTTAACCTCTCTCTCTGAAGTTGTTTTACAGAACAGTTGAGGGTTCGACCTCCTCTTCATGAGAGAAGGGGCCTTTTTCCTGAAGTGAGGGAAGAATGTTTTTATTATGCCGACCATATTGGAGTTGCAAAAGAATCTATGATTAAATTAAGAAGAAGCCTTGTAGAGCATCAATAAGAGAGAGAGGACCAAAAAGGGTGGTTTGAGTCTTGGTTCACAGAGTCCCCCTGGTTAACTATGCTTTTATCAGCCCTGGCCGGTCCATTAATAATCCTCATATTATTGATAACTGTAGAACCTTGTTTGCTCAACCATGTATTTTCCTTTCTCCAAGCTCAAATTGGACAAGTTAAACTTATGGTAATAAGAAACAATATACCACACTAGCAGACATAAAATGTGACACCACCCAATGATCACTTTTATGATTAAAAGTGACCAAAAGAAGAAGTGGGGAATGAAAGGTTAATAAAATGGGTATTTGTCACTTCCAGTTTTTCGGTATGTTTAACAAAACACTGTTGATATCTTGAGAACAGTTTGCTCATCTTTTTCCCTGAATGTGCTGTACCAACTGCAAAACTGCAGAATGTACTCCCTCTCCCGTTTGCATGCAAAATGCCCACTCGCCCTGAGCCATCAATAATCTTCCCTCCCTGCCCTCTCCAAGGAAAGTATATAAGCTCTGCTTAAGCTGTTCTCAGGGCTCTCTGCTCTATTCAAGGGAGCTCTGAGCCCCAGCATGCTGGACGCACATCAACCCTTGGCTGTTGCATGAGAAAGTCTCTTGTGGTTTCTTCCTCCGACGCTCACCTGACCTTTACATTGGTAAAATAATAAGTGTGACCTTTGCTTTTTGTGTCCAGAATATTACTGTGATAAAATGTATATGTAGATAAGGTGACTTGAGTATATCTTCTGCCATTTCTGGGAGCAATATTTTGAAGATGTACAAATTAGTATTGGGTGTACAAATAGGTGTACCCTGTGACTATGAATATAGAGATAATGCATGAATAGACCATATTGTGAATAAATAATATAATGGGTTCCAAATGTAAATAATGGATTCCATTGATATCTGAAAATATACAGGAAATCTTATATTGATACACATACATTCATTCCAACCACTTATACATCTAAAGGTAATATTAGGTTTATGGTTTATCATGAAGAGTGTGTGAGTTTTGCTTCAAAAGTGATTATGGAAAGTCTCTAAGGGGAATCACACCAGTGTTCAAGCCCAGGTGGATCCATTCACCTCTTCCAAGTGCCACACAAATTACCACAATTCAAAACAAAATGCTCACACATGGCCCTTATCTTCTTCCATGTAGACACTCATCATAACCTCTGGATGGAGGTTTCCATGAGGGGCGAGGCCAAGACTGTTTCCAAAATAACTTCCCTTTCCCCTCACTTGCCTAAAGTCTGTGTGGCCTGGAAATCCTGACTGTGAATCAGGAGTGATCAAATAGCCCTGCAGTTAATACTGCTCGGCTTTTCTAATTTGGGGACTACTGACTGTGGGGTTTAGATTCTTTATGTGAATTGGAGTCATGAGAAAACCCAAGAGCATATGGGCTAGCCTCTGCAGGGCTTTGAAGAACTCATTTGACCCAAAGGATCCCTATTCTCAATTGATGAATGTCAGGAACCCTAGAGAGGAAGGCGACAGTCTTCATCCACAATGACTGCTCTTTTGGCCATTTTAGTTTTGGATGCACACTTGGGATCTTTTTTTAGATCCATCAGGTGCTGAGAATCTAAGATACAGCCATACACAGGGCCAAGAGGCTGACTCAGACACATCCCTTTCCAAAGCAATTAAGCAAAGAGCCCCAGGTGATGCCCATTCATTTCCATTTTAAAACTGTTTTCTTCAGGCTTCACAAAGGGGTGGCCTGAGGCAAAGAACTTCCTGACATTCAGGGCAAGAGAACAATAGGTAAGCAAAAGGTTCAAAGCAGGGTTTCTCCAGTGAGATTTAATGGTCATTCTGATATCTGATTTTTCTGAAATGCTCGCCATTCCCTTGAGCTATCCAGTACATGGCCATGCCACAGAGCTTGAAGGTGGTACACACCTTAGACACAAAACCATAACCCTTTTCTGGAGAGGGGCCAGAATTCAGGAAGAAAACTGGAACTTAGGAAGATTCCACTTGTTACCCATCGATAAAGCAATGTGAAGTCCATTCAAAAATTGGGCAGTATGAATGCTGGGAAGCTTTCTACTAGACAGGACACATCCATTGATGCATTCTCTTTTCTAATGTCTACAACCACGGACACAGTGTGATAAACAGACATAGAAACACTTGCATTGTCAAATGACTTACTAGAAACCGATCATTCCACACCAAAAAAAGCGCCTTGCCTACCTATTCTCAGAACATGAGACAAAACCACAAACCCACACCCACACCCACAAAGGCACCTCCTTCCCCCAAGAAGGTCTGTGACTATCTGGATTGTCCTCTGATTGGTGGGCAATACTATGTTCCCCCGAAATGGCCTTACCTGTCTCAGTTCTGGTCTCCTTTGCCAACTCTGTGAATGTGTCAGGGCCCAGAGGTGAGCCACTAACTGTTTTCTCAGGAAAGGCCCCTCTTCAGAGCTTTGCTGGCATTTGGCCATTCTCACATCAGTAGGTACCAAGAAAGACTGACTCTGTCATTGGTAAACCCAAACAAGTGAGACCACTGGGACTGGGACTCGGACTGCCTCTGGGTGCCTGGCTTCATGAATCCCAAGTTCAGACATTTCCATCACCAAAGAAGTGAGGTGAGGTCACTTCCTTCAGGAACTGAATGAGGTCACTGCCTTAGCAACCACGTTGTCCTAACACTTGCTTCCAAGAGTCCCATGAGACAGAAGCTGCCCCTAATACCTGTGACAATTTCACAAGTTAGAATGGTATATCAACCATAGGCACCCAGGAAAATCTCTCCAGACAGGCCAGGTTTGGCTTCCAAGTGTCACATGAGAAGCAGGCTGCCCCTACTTCCTGTGACACTTACACAAGTTAGAAGGGTATATCAACCATCGGCACCCAGGAACTGCTACCCACACAGGCCTGGTTTGGTCCACCTTCTCTGTATTAATAAGAGAGAGACTGATTCAGACAGAACCCTTCATTCTGACCAGGTTGTTTGCCATTGAACATGACTTTTGCTCTCTCAGGTCCTTCATAGCTGCTACATCTTCTCCAGTGATCATTTCTGCATGGAACTTTGAGGTTCTCATTAGGGGGAAGTTCCCCTACATTCCTGTATTGTAAGACCAACTCTGTCCCTCCTCTCTGTAAATTTAGATTGAGGGAAAAGTGTATGCTTAGGGTTAATAACATGTTTGATTTGTGTTAGGAATCATTTTGCTGGATGAATAATGATCTTGGGAACCTGCAATATTTATAAGAATATATATTTGAAATGTAAGTATGAAAACAGAAATCTAGGTAAGATTTGAAGCCAGGAAGGGCATTGGGCCCTTGATTGGAATATTTAGCTTTGAATAACATTTTGCACTCTGGTATCAGATAAACCTATATACAATGGAATAAAAACTTGTACCTGAGATGCCTGAATGTCGAAGAGAACATCCAGTCAAAAAGGGATAGTCAGTAGGTTTAGGAAGATCCTAGGTTTAGGAAAAAGAGTGAGTCTTTGAGTTGGACCAATAGTTCTTTAGCAATAGGGTTTCCTTTAGAGAGTGAATGTAAATGTCAGCACATATGAAGAGTCAGTCACAATGATAAACTGGGGAAATTATGTAGGAAAGCAGATATCAATAGAAACATTACGAAATCAGGCAACGTGTAAATTGAGTGATAGGATTAGACATTTTCAACAGGCTTGAGGTTGAATATATAATCTTATGAAGAAACAAATATGTAGTCACCAATAGTATTGACATTTGAGAGCATTAAGCAACTTGGACATGGATGTTATTAGCAATATATACTCACTTTCAGTTTAGGCTTTGGTCCATTCATAAGTGTGACCTTTGCATTTGTTTCCAGAATATTACTGTGATAAAATGTACATGTAGATCAGGTGACATGAGTATTTCTTCCACCATTATGGGGAGCAATATTTTTAAAACCTATAAATTAGTATTGGGTATACAAATAGGTGTACCCTGTGTCAATGAATATAGAGATGATGCATGAATAGACCATACTGTGAATAAATAATATAACTGGATCCAACTTTAGAAATTGGAATTGGAATAAATTGATATCTGAAAATATACAGGAAATCTCATATTGATATTGGTATAAATACATTCATTACAACCAGTTATACATCTAATCGTAATATTAGGTTTACGGTTTATCATGAAAAGTGTGTGAGGTTTGCTTCAAAAGTGATTATGGAAATCGAAAATAATGTGTTTGGAAGGAAGTCTCAAGAAAGACCAGTCAAGAAACTGGAGGAATACATGTGTTCTGGGGCAGGAAGTGATTGAAAGTGAAACAAATGTTTTAAATTTTGAAATTTTGGATGAAATATTTATCCAATGATGTGCATAAACTGAAGAAATAGTAGTGTACCAGTGTTGAATAAAAATGAACGTCAAAATACACATCATGTCCCATAGGAATCTACTTGCATTGATGTTAAACAGGGTAAGTGACTGTAGAAATATTAGAATTTGTATGCATCTTTCACTGAAGTTAGTTCTCAGTTCTAGGAAACAAATATGTATTTCAGGTGAATGAATATTTCTGAGAATAATCTTGTGAAAAGTTGACTATAAATCCACATATATGAATATGAATGTATTTACGGACTGTATAATAAGACACATATATTTCATATTTTGAAAAATCTGGAATATATATATATATATATATATATATATATATATATACACACACACACACACACACACACACACACACACACACACAAAACACACACAGACATTAAAAATTAGGAATATATATGCCAGTGGAAATTCATGGTGAAATATGTATCGTCCACAGATCCGAAATTTTTAATTTTACTGAACAGGTATTTATGAATAATGTTGTTCAACTAGGAAGGTAACCCATAGGTTGAATTTTAATATCCAACAGGGTTTATGAGGAGTGATCTTTTCTTATAATTTGTATCTGCCAAGTCAGCCACCTCACAAGAATGTACATGTGATACCAGGTAGGATTCTACATGTGCATATAAAAATACATGTTCTCAGTAGGCAACAGAGAAAGGGAGGCAAGAATTCACATATTTATTAACTTTAAAAACACATGGAAATCTATTTCAATTAAAAATTAACTAGATTTTTAACACCTAACCTGCATAATGCAAATAGCAAGTACAACTGTACACAATGCCTCCACTGAACTACTTGTATTTCTATTCTGTTTGGGTTATTTTTCTCCATCATATTAGGAATAGAAGTCAGAGTCTAGTGGTTTATGAGTTAGTGTCAGGGATTCAGTATTTCGAATGAAAAATTGGAAATGAATCCAATGTGTATGCAAATATGTGCTACACAAATATGCTCCCACTCTCATCCACAACAATGCCTTGACATTACCTTCGCCCCAAGTAAGACACAATTAGAGGAGAAGAGTTAGAAAATCTGTGAATGCATATCTGGAATGGAATACGCTCAGGAGTTCACAATCTTGGAGGTGGTAGAGCAGTTTCCAAAAGTAAGGGACTTGGTAACCACTCCACAAACATGGAGCTCTGTTGGCCTATAGACTTATTGAGAAACTGCCTCTGAGGTTGGGCACTTGAAATATATGTTGTTGTCAGGAGCTTTAGCTTTCTGAGATCATCAAAGCTGGGTCTGCATCTATGTGACCTGGAGGACATGGATTCTTATTTTACAATGAACATGAGGCAGCAGTGCTGAATTCTCTCTTTGTAGGTAAACTGTGGCCACTGGGGGCTAAGTGTTTCCCCGTGTTGACTGTTTAGCCATTTGGTCCTCCTCCACTTTTCTTGGTGTTTTTTTCTGTTGCACTGGAACTTTGGTATTTGCTTAACAAAATACAACAATTTAAACTGGGAAACAGTGCTGGAGAGAGTTCTGACTCATGTGGTGGGTCAGGGTCTGCAGGAGAATACACCATCCAGGCTTCTTTCCCACATAGCTTGCACCCTTGACCATATCAACCTGGTTCTGAACATTGCCCCGAAACCTCTCCATAAAACAAGATGCCATTACAAATAAGGGTCTACTGGCTGCACCATGTCAGTCACAAGCTATTTGGAAACCAATGGCCGAACCACATGGTCCCACCACAGATGTTTTATAACACACCTTCCCAACACTGCTCTAGGCCCACTACTCAGCAGGCTCCAACTTACTGGCATCTCTGTTATACATTATTTTCATAAAACCCAGTCAATGAAGGCGCTCTCTCGTATACTCATGATCAGCAACAGGACATCCAAAGATTCTCCAGTGCCCCCTGGTCATGTAATTTCAAAAATTTCATGGTGTTTATCTTGCCACTTTTCAAGGATGAAGTTGGAGGCACTCTGGGTTTCAAAAACCACTAAATGTTGAGGAAGCTCATTTCAATGAAACTCTGGAGAAGTCTCATTGGCAAGGCTTCCCAGAGAGTGGACAAAAGGTCACATGAAGCCAGGCCAATTGAGGTCTACAATGTGAGCTCCATATGTGTTTTGACTCTCAACTATGGCTGCCAAGACTTTAAGAATAAAATCATGGGATATCTTGGCTGAGATTCCAAGTGCTCTGTGGAAAGCCACCCTGGGCCTTGACCTCAGTTCATAAGGGCGACTCTCATGCGTGGCCTCCTAAAATCCCAACACAAATCATGGCAATACTTCTCTGAGGTCAGTTCCAGAACTCAGTCTCTAAGGGGATTCACACCAGAGTTCAAGCCCAGGTGGACCCAGTCATCTCTTCCAGTCGCCACACAAATGACCACAATTTAAACCAAAACAATCTCACATGGCCCTCATCTTCTTCCATATAGACACTCATCATTACCTCTAGCTGGAGGTTTCTATGAGGGGCGCTGGACAAGAGAGTGTCCAAAATAAGTTCCCTTGCCTGTCATTTGCCTAAAGTCAGGGTGGCCTGGACACCCTTCTTGTGACCATGAGTGATCAAACAGGCCTACCATTAATACTGTTCTGCTTCTCCAATTTGAGGCCTACTGACTGTGGGGTTTAGATTCTTTATTTGGATTGGGGTCATGAGAAAACCCAAGCACCAATGGGCTGGACTCTGCAAGGCTTTGAAGAACTAATTTGACCCAAAGAATTCCTATTCTCACTTGATGGAGTTCAGGAACCTTACAGAGGATGGCGAGAGACTTCATCCATAATGAATGCTCTTTTGGCCATTTTGGTTTTGGATGCCCACATGGCATCTTTCTTTAGAACCATCAGATGCTGAGAATCTAAGCCACAGCCTCACACAGGGCCAACAGGCTGATTCAGACACATCCCTTTCAAAATCAATTACTCAAAGAGGGACAGGTGATGCCCATTCATTTCCAATAGAGAACTGTTTTATTCAGGCTTCACAAAGGGGTGGCTTTAGGCAAAGACCTTCTTGACATTTAGTGCTATAGAACAATAGGTAAGCAAAAAGCCCAAAGCAGGGTTTCTCCACTGAGACTTTCCTGGTCACACTGATATCTGAGTTTTCTGAGATTCTCGCCATTCCCTTCAGCTATCCAGTACATGGCCATGTCACAGAGCTTGGAGGGGGTACATATCTTGGTCACAAAACCATGAGCCTATTCTGGAGAGTGGCCAGAATTCAGTAAGAAAACAGGAACTTAGGAAGATAGCAGGTCTTGCCCATCAATAAGTAAAGCCTCCATCCTTTCATAAATTGGGCAGGATGAGTGTTGGTAAGCTTTTTCCTAGACAGGACATCCATTGATGCATTTTCTATTGTAATGTCTGCAACCACGGACACAGTGGAATACACAGACATAGATACACTCGCCTTGTCAAATGACTTACTAGAAACAGTCCATTCCAAACAAAAGAAACCACTTTTTCTACCTATTCTCAGAACATGAGACAAAACCACAAACACACACTCATTCCCATAAAGGCACCTCCTTCTCTCAAGTAGGTCTGTGACTATCTGGAGTCTCCTCTGCCTGGTTGGCCATACTTTGTTCCCCCGAAATGGCCTGTTTGTTCTCAAATCTGGACTCCTTGGCCCACTCTGTGAAGTTTTCAGGAGCCAGTGGTCAGCCACTACCTGCTTTCTCAGGAAAACCCCTCCTCAGAATTTTCCTGGCATTTGGCCATCCTCACATCTGTAGGTACCAAGAAAAACTGACTCTCTCCATGATAAATCCAAACAAGTGAGATCTCTGTGACTGTTACTGGGCCTGGCGCTGGGTGCCTGGTTTCCGGGATCCCAAGTTCAGAGAGTTCCATCAACAAAGAAGTGAAGTATGTCACTTCCTTCAAGAACTGAATGAGCTCACAGCCTTGGCAACCACTTTTTCCTAATATTTTCTTCCTTGGGTTCCATGAGATGGAGGCTGCCCCTACTTCCTCTGACACTTTCACAAGTTAGAATGGTATATCAACCATAAGTACCAGGGGAAAGATCTCCACACAGGCCTGGTTTGGTCCATTTGCTCTACATTAAAAAGAGAGAGACTGATTCAGACACATTCCTTTATCCTGACCAGGTTGTTTTCTATGGAAAATGACTTTTGCTCTCTCGGGTCCTTCATAGCAGTCTACATCTTCTTCAGGGATTATTTCTGCATGGATCTTTGAGATTCTCAGCAAGTGGAAGATCCCCTACATTCCTGTGTTGTAAGACCAACTCTGTCCCTGCACTGCTGAAAAGTTAGATTGAGGGAACAGTGTATGGTAAATAACATGTTCGATTTGGGTTAGGAATCATTCTACAAGATGAATAATGGTTTTGGGAACCTGTGATATTTACAAGAATATATAGGTGAAATATAAGTATGGAAACAGAAATCTAGGGAAGATTTGAAGCCAAGTAGGGCATTGGGCCCTTGAGTGGGATACTTAGCTTTGAATTATAATCTGCACAGATGTCTCAGATAAGTCAATATACAATGAAATTGGATCTTGTACCTCGGATGATGGAATAACAAGCAGAACATCCAGTCAAAAAGGGATAGTCCGTAGGATTAGCAAGATAGTCAGTAGGTTTAGAAAGAAGAGTGAGTATCGGATTTGTACCAAAAGATCTTTACAAATAGGGTTTCGGGTAGAGAGTGAATGTAAATGTCAGCACATGTGAAGAGTCAGTCACAATGATGAACTGTGGAAAATATGTAGGAAAGGAGATATAAATAGAGACATTAGGAAATCAGCAAAAGTATAAAGTGTGTAATTTGATATTTTCAAAAGGGTTGAGTTTGAATTTATAATCTTAGGAAGAAACAAATATGTTGTCACAAATTGGATTGACCTTTGAGAGCATTAGGTAACCAGGACATGGATGTTTTCATTAATCCATGCTCACTTTCCATTTAGGCTTTGGTAAAATCATAAGTGTGACCTTTGCATTTTGTTTCCAAAATATTATTGTGAAAAAATGTATATGTAGATAAGGTGACATGAGTATTTTTTTCACCATTTCTGTAGCAATATTTTGTAGACGTATAAATTTGTATTCAGGGTACAAATAGGTGTACCCTGTGTCTATGAATATGCAGATAATGCATGAATAGATCATACTGTGTGTAAATAATATAACTGGTTCCACTTTAAATAATGGATTGAATTGATATCTGAAAAAATAAAAGAAATCTCATATTGATATACAATCATTCATACCAACCAGTTATACATCTAATGGTAATATTAGGGTTATGGTTTATCCTGAAAGGTGTGTGAGTTTTGCTTCAAAAGTGATTATGCAAAGCAAAAATAATGTGTTTGGAAAGAAGTCTCATGAAAAGAATAGTCAGGAAACCAGGAGGAATACATGTGTTCTGAAGCAGGAAGTGCCTATAAATTTGCGAAATTTTGGATGAAATATATATTGTATGATGTGCATAAACTGCAGAAATAGTAATGTACCAGTGTTGAATAAAAATGAACATCAAAATACACATCATGTCCCATGGAAAACTACTTGCATTGATGTTTATCTGGGTCAGTTACTGTAGAATAATTAGGATATTTATGCACCATTCACTGAAGTTAGTTTTCAGTACTAGGAAAAAAAATATGTATTTCAGGTGGATGAATATTTCTGAGAATAATCTTATGAAAATTTGATTATAAATCCACATAAATCACAAAACATTTTAAACACAAAACACACACGGACATTAAAATGTAGCAATATATATGCCAATTTAAATTAATCTTGAAATATATATCATCCACTTATCCAAAACTATTTATTTAATGAACTTGGATTTATGTATAATGTTGTTCAGCTAGAAAGCTCCCCCATAAATTGAATTTTCTGTTCCAACAGTGTTTAGGAGGAGTGATCTTCTAAATGAGTATGCAAATATGTGCTACACAAAAATCTTCCCACTCTCATCCAGAACAATGCCTTTATATTACCGTCACCCCAAGTAAGACGCAATTGGAGGAGAAGAGTTTGAAAATCTGTGAATACATATCTGGAATGTAAAATGCTCAGGAGTTCACAACCTTGCAGGTTGTAGAGGAGTTTCCAAAAGTAAGGGACAGGCTTGATAGACCCAACCTGATCTTTTATTAAAATTGGGAGCCATCTTGCCAGAAAGCAGTGAAAAGATAATTTTGGCTTTACTATAAATTACTGCAAATTCTGAACCTGGTTGGAATGCCTGCCCGTGACTTGAACTCATCCATCCCTGGCTCTCTGACCAGAATACAGCGCTCTCTGAAACATTAGTGACACCTCATAAATATTTTCCTTCCCAGGCCAGAAAACGACCCTCTCTGAGGCTCTAATGGTCCTCATAATTTCTGATGTTGGGGCCAGCAAAAAAAAAAAAATGTAAACTACCATTAGTGTGATGTTTTCAAGTTCTGTTATCTGTAAGCCACTTTTGTATCACTTTCTGGGCTATATAGCCTGGCTGCAGGAAAGGTGGTGTTGCTGTCTTGTTCCCGCCATTTTTGGAGGGAGAGGCAGCCCGGCCGGTTTTTATAATAAGCTTGCCTTAATTTGATTTTAATTGGAGTCAGTGGTCTTTTCTTGTGTCCTGGTCTAACATTTTGGAGTTCCCCAGCGAGATGACCCTGCCCAACCTGATCACAAGACCAGACAACTGAAAATTCTGAAGCTGGCCTTCTCTCCAGGGCACCAGGCTGGAGAGCCACTCTGGGGGGAGCACAACTTGAGATGTTACAAGGCCTTGGGGTGAGCCTTCAGTCTGGGTAGCACTGCAGTGAACCACCGCACTAAAACTATTAGCAAGCACCTGGTAGAGGAGGCCTCCATAGGTAAGTGACGCCTTTATAACATCTGATATCTGGTTAAGGGAGATCTCTTCTGATGACAGAGAGGTGGCCTGGGGAGGCTCACATACACTCCTGTCCAGGACAGTAATGAGAATTGTTCTGTCCTCTGTTCTGTTCTGTAGGGAATTCCTCTGGAAGGGTAGAGAGGTGCCGAGGGGCACGCACACGCTCCTACTGGAAGCTTTAGCAAGACGTTGCATTGCTCCTCTGTTTTTCTGTTTCTTCACCGGGTTTCTCTTTCTTTGTGTTTTGTTCTATGTTCTATATGTTTTTTTTTGTTTGTTTTTGTGCGTTTTTTTTGTGTGATTTCTGTGGTAAAATCTTAAGGATATTGGACGTGAAAATGGGTAACAAACAAGTAAGCCTGACCCCCCTTTGGACTGTGTTTTAAGGAACTGTGATGAACTTTACCACCCTTTGTTAAGCAAGATGAGAGAAGCCCCTAGCTGGCTGCCTGGAGCACACCCACTTCAGATGGCAATGCCTGCTGGGGAACGAAGAACTGAGTATCTTCCAGGTTAACAAGTGAAACTCCTTAAAAACCCCTTGTCCCTCCAGATCAAGAGAGTCACATCCTTTGGGCAGAGTCCCCTTGTTTTTCCTTTGTTAGCAAAGCAATAAACCTCCCATTTTATTTTTCGCAAAACTCTATCCTCATTATTAAATTGGCTTTAATTGGCGTCAAGTTCAGGAACCGAACTTTAAGTTACAAATTTTGATACCCCCCCATCCCAGAACTTTTTAAGAGCTGACTACTGAAATGTTAGGAGATGGAACATGCTTGGGGTGGAACCGAAACAGAAGAGATAATCCTGTAAGTAAAAGGAGGGACTGAGGGACTCCTAGCATCTGCCAAATCCCTGTTGCTTCAGGGAATTCCCTCCTTCGTCCACTGCACTGTAAGGATTATGCCACCTCTGTCCTATTAAAAAAGAGAAAAAGAAAAAGGGGACACTAAATGCAATAAAGTCACCATGGAGACCCTTGGTTTTACATTTCAGATTGCTCCTCTGTGAAAACATCTGGTCGCCTTGTGGGGACACCTGTGGTGCCACTGGTGTAGGAGATTTTTCTCTTATCTGCTCTGTTTTAAAGGCTTCTGTCTGTCAGACATAGTCTGGAGTTCCTTTGTTTCTGTCTTGTGCCTTTTTTCTGGCCCTTTAAGACATGTGAAATAATGTGTTGATATTATAAATTGTTTCTTGGAAATGATCTTAGCTGAATGTTTGTCTAAATGATGATGTTTCATTGTAACAATCTGGTATCTGAATGGGTTTTTGAAGCATTGCACAATCTTGCAGTTAAAAGTCGGGTTTAGGTAATTATTTAGTTTATGATTTCAGATAATTCATGCCAAAGAACTTAAATACTTAGGATGGAAAACTAAAGAACTCTACTTCCAAGTTGGCAAGTAACTTCCCAATCATTCAGTCTTTTTTTCACCAATTTTGAATTGGGTAGCCTGGGAAAATGTCACTGTGTGTACCAGTGCATTAATTTGGACAAGGATACTAAATCATAGTATGGTATCTGTTGACGAAACAACTTGTAATTATATAAAATTTTGTGAATTGTATCTTAAACATGTATCATAATTTTCAACATCCTAACCAGAAAATTATGGTTAAAATGCCTTAGGCCTGAGGTGTCTTCTCAGAATAGCCATTTTTTCATGCTCCTTCCAGACCAAAACCAGGACGTATTTTCAAATGCAAATGAAAGAAGCCTGTAAGCTCAAAAGGAGACTGATCTGAGGCCTAAGGGGAAAAAAGGTATATTGTGTGGTATTTACTAATTACTGGCCAGTAATTTTTATCTAGAACTCATTATTTTTTCCTTAGATTCCTTATTTATTTTTTGAGCTCATGATTTTGATCCTACAGACCTAGGTTAATATTTTTCTGATCAGTTCTATCTTTGACCAACTGTGGAATTTTTAAAACATTGCAATGGAGATTTCACCTGTGAAAAGCTACAAGGCCTTTACTATTATTATGTGTGCACACTTTGTTATGTGTTTTATGTCTATATATGTACATATGTCCATATATCATATATACGATACACAAATTAACATATATAAGGAGCACTTATATTAAAAAATCACTCATTAAAACAATTTTAAAAAGTGGATCCAAATATCTTTAATTCACGTGATTTAAATGTTTCAATTTAAAGTGGATAAACAGATAAATATAAATGTCTTTAAATTTAAGCTTACACGTTTTTCTAGGTGTTCAAAAATCTAATAAAATATTAATGTCTACAAAAGGTCTGATATGCCTTTGTTCTAGGACTTTTCCTTCAACCAATAAAAATGGTTTACACAGTTCAGTACATTTTTCTAAGATTATGATAAATAAGTAAAGTAAATTTGATATGGGATTACTCATTCAGGAGTACTTTTGTTTGATATCTGATTGATATACTAAGGTCTGTATAAGTTTGTACTAAAGTCTGTATAAGATTGTAAAAATCACTCATGTGTTAAAAAGACAAAAATTTCTTAAAACATAAGTTTACCCATAACATTGTGTTTATTAAGTTTTATTTTTTTCTAGAGCAAGCAACCATAAAAATTAAACAACTGTTTAAATAATAACTGTTATTTGAGAGCACTGTACTGACGTTTATTTAAAAGCTAAACTTGGTTAATGTAGAAACATCAATGTAATTGTGATGCTATTAATGTGCTCATATCTTCCAGGTATACAAGTCTGTAAGGTAGAAACTTTAAAAGAGCATTATATCAAGCTGGTGTTCTGAAGTTTTATGGTATATAAAATATATATTGGGGATTTATTTACCTATTATCAATAAGATATGTAAAGTTTTATGTTACTTTTTACATTGTGGAACAATTTAAATATATTTTTTAAGTTAATGAGACTCTAATCTATGTAAAGGTTAAAAACTTCCATCCATTCTTTAATTCATGTTTTAAATGTGATATCATATGGTGTTAGCTAATGTTCATGTAACCTCAAACAATTTATGTAAACTTTGTAAAATGATATTTAAAAAACAAAGATCAGCTTTACAACTAAAACACTTAAGATTTATAAAGAGCCCTGCCTTACCTGAGATAAGGCTCTGTGTCCCATCTTACTGCATGTGAGAATGACTACGAAAGCAGTAGGTCAGATTTTATTTCATTTAAAGTTATTTTCAAAAGTTGTTTTTTTTTTCCTCAAGATTACTAGGATCTCAAACTTGGGATATAATGTATAACTCAGCTAAAACCTTCAAGGTAGCTATTACACAAACTAAGTATTTTTACTCTTGTTAAAAAATTTTATTTTTTAATTTGCTTATAAGTGATCTAATGATTCCCTGTTGGTGTTTTACAGAAGTGTTACTTTAAGAACACAACATGGGTTAATTTAAGATAATAAGTCATCACCTACAAGACAGACAGAATAAAAACATCCCAGTTAATAAAAAATAAATTATTATGAAGTTATTGACATTAAAGTCCAGTACTCTTAATATAAGGCTGTTAAAATTTATTTGCTGGTTGTTTCAGATTAGGATTTAAAATTAAATTTAAAGGAAAAGGCCCTAGAAAACCAATATTTGGCTCTTGCCCTCTGAGTCAGTCTGAATCCAGGAAACAGGGGACTTCTCTAAGAGCTTTGCAACTCTGGGACACATAACCTCCTGATCAGGGAGATTAATGAGACCACTGGAGAACAGAAGCCAATCAGTGCATTTGCTACAAAGAGGAGAGTCATCAGAGAAGGGAGACATCCCTGATGCTTCCGAGGGAAGCCACATGGTCAAGCAAGACCTGGACCCACCTAGCGCAAATGGCACTAGCAGAACTGAGAAGCTGCTCTCATGTTTCCCCAGAAATGACACCCATATAAGCTCAGGTGAAAGTTAACAATAGATAGAAACAAAAGTCAGTTTGACTGCTTCATCTTAAACACTTAGCAAAGACAGTTGAAAGCAAAATAGAGCCATGCCTGGGCATTTTATATAATAATAATAATAATAATAATAATAATAATAATAATAATATTTTTAGGTATACACTTTATGTTAGCCTCCCAAAATAAGTAAGACTGTGGGCAACAAAGAAAGATTCTCAGACAGGAATGCCTGATAACTATAAAGAGAAACTATCAAGAGGAGCTACCAGAGGCAGAAGTTTTTAGTTTAAGGCCTACAGATATTCCTAACCTACACAGGTAGGCTTGGTGTTTGCTAGTACAATTATCCAGCCCTGAATAACAAAATAAAATTTTTCTCTATTAGACAAAGAGGTCATACTAGTGAAAGGATTTTGCAAGATCAGATGACATTAAATTATTAAACTGTATCTTATGGGGAGGGACAATTGTACAATTAATGTTAAATATTAAATTGACAGTCCTGATAACTGGGGATATTAAAGACTGGTGAGGAAACTTCATACAGTGACATGTTCCAGCTGCTGCAACATTTATTCAGTACTCATGTTTTTTGTTTCTCTCATAAAAGAACCCATCCCCAGATGACTTTACAACCTCTTCTTCCCCAACCAGACTTCAAAACGAACTGACTCTAAAAGGCAACTCTTGTCCCTCAACTGACTTCAAAAAAGCAACTAATGTCCCTCCCACCATGCACCCTCACGTCACCCTCTCTTAGCTCAAAAGAAGCCAAAATGAGAGACAACTCTCTATTTACACCAATGGAGCCAAAAATAAATATACTATCAATATAAGTAATTAATTAAGTCAGGTAATATCAGGGAGACCGGTTTTTGGTGAATTCTAAAAATTTGGAGACTGTTACCCGAGGGATTAAAATTTCCTCAGTGCTGTGACTGGAGGGCATGGTTTCTTATTTTCCAATGAACATGAGTCAGCAGTGCTGAATTCTGTCTTTGTAGGTAAACTGTGGCTACTGGGGGCTAAGTGTCTCCCCGTGTGGACTGTGAAGCCATTTGGTCATCCTCCATTTAGGTGGTGTTTCTTGGTGCTGCACTGGAAGTTTGGTATTTACATCACGAAATACAAGGACTTCAACTGAGACACAGTGCTGGAGGGAGTTCTGTCACGTGTGGTGGGTCAGGGTCTGCAAGAAAATGCACTAACCAGGCTTCTATCCCACATAGCTTGCCTCCTTGTCCATAACAAAATGATTCTGAACATTGCCCTGAAACCTCTCCATATAACAAGATGCCTTTACATATAAGGGTCTCCTGGCTGCTCCATGTCAGCCATAAGGAACTTGGAAGTCAACTGGAGAATCACATGGCCCCACCTAAGATATTTTATTGCACCACAGCTCTGGGCCCACCACTCAGTAGTCTCAACTTACTGGCATCTCTGTTCTTCACCATTTTCATGAAACCCAGTCAATCAAGGCACTGTCTGGTACACTCATTATCAGCAACAGGAGATTCAAAGGTTCTACAGTGCCACCTGGTCATGGGAGTTTCAAAAATTTTAGGGTATTTATCTAGCCATTTTTCAAGGATGAATTTGGAGGCACTGTGTGTTTCAATTCATTCAGGAACCATTAAATGTTGAGGAACCTCATTTCAATTTATGCTCTGGAGAACTCTCAAAGGCAAGGCTTCCCAAAGAGTAGCCAAAAGGTCACATGAAGCCAGGCCCATTGAGGTCTACAATGTGAGGTCCATGTGTGTTTTGACTCTCAACTATGGCTGCCATGTCTTTCAGAATAAAATCATGTGATATCCTGGCTGAGATTCCCAGTGATCAGTTGAAAGCCACCCTTGGCCTTGATATCAGTTTCCAAGGGCGACTCTCATGTGTGGCCTCCTAAAATCACAACACAATTCATTGCAATACTTCTCTGAGGTCAGTTCCAGAACTCAGTCTCTATGGGGAATCACAACAAAGCTCAAGCTCTGGTGGACCCAGTCATTTCTTCAAACCACCACACAAATGAACACAATTAAAACCAAAACACTCTCACATGGCCCTCACCTTCTTCCATATAGACACTCATCATAACCTCTGGCTGGAGGTTTCTATGAGGGGTGCAGCACAAGACAGTGTCCAAAATAAGCTCCATTACCCCTCATTTGCCTAAAGTCAGGGTGGCCTGAACACCATTCCTGTGAACCAGGAGTGATAAAATAAGCCTGTCCTTAATACTGCTCTGCTTCTGCAATTTGAGGCCTACTGACTGTCAGGTATAGATTCTTTATGTGATTTGGAGTCATGAGAAAACCAAAGCACATATGGGCTAGCCCCTGAAGGGATTTGAAGAACTCATTGAACCCAAAGGATTCCTATTCTCACTTGAAGGAGATCAGAAACCTATCAGAGTAAGGCATGATACTTCATAAACAATGACTGATCTTTTTGCCATTTTGGTTTTGGATGCACACATGGGATCTTTCTTTAGATCCATCAGGTGCTGAGAATGTAAGCCACTGCCTCACACAGGGCCAAGAGGCTGATTCAGACACATCCCTTTTCAAAGCAATTAAGCAAAGAGCCACAGGTGATGCCCATTCATTTCCATTTGAAAACAGTTTTCTTCAGGCTTGACAAAGGGGTGGCCTGAGGCAAAGACCTTCCTGACACTCAGAGCAACAGAAAAATAGGTAAGCAAAAGGCCCAAAGCACGGTTTCTCTACTGAGGCTTTCTTTGTCACACTGATATCTGAGTTTTCTGAGATGCTCGCAATTCCCTTCAGCTATCCAGTACATGGCAATATCACAGAGCTTGGAGGTGGTTCATATCTTGGACACAAAACCATGAGCCTATTCTGGAGAGGGGCCAGAATTCAGGAAGAAAACAGGAACTTACGAAGATAGTAGATGTTGACCATCCCTAAAGAAACCGCAGTCCACACATAAATAGGGCAGGATGAATGTTGGAAAGCTTTCTACTAGACAGGACTCATCCATTGATGCAATATCTTTTATAATGTCTACAACTACGGATACAGTGGGATACACAGGCATACAAATAATCACTTGTTAAAAGACTTACTAGAAACAGTCCACTCCAAACCAAACAAAAAGCCTTTTCTACCTATTCTCAGAATAAGAGACTAAACCACAAAATCACAACCACACCCACAACGGCACCTACTTCATTCAAGTAGGTCTGTGACTAATTGGAGTGTCCTCTGACTGGTGGGCCATACTGTGTTTCTTTGAAATGGCCTGTCCTCTCTCAGATCTGGTCTCCTTGTCCCACACTGTGAAGTTTTCAGGAACCATTGGTGAGCCACTAACTGCTTTCTCAGGAAAGGCCCCTTTTCAGAGCTCTCCTGGCAATTGGCAATCCCCACATCAGTAGGTACCAAGGAAGACTTACTCTGTCCTTGGTTATTCCAAACAACTGAGCCCACTGGGAAAGAAACTGGGACTGACTCTGGGTGCCTGGCTTCGTGGCTTCCAAGTTCAGAGAGATCCATCACCAAGGAAGAGAGGTAGGTCGCTTCATTCAGGAACCGGATGAGGTTACTGCCTTGGCAACCACTTTGTCCTAACAATTGCTTTCAAGGGTCCCATGAGATGGAGGCTGCCCCTACTTCATGTGACACTTTCACACGTTAGAATGGTATATCAACCTTAGGCACCTGGGAACAGCTCTCCACACAGGCCTGGTTTGGTCCATCTTCTCTACATTAAGAAGAGAGAGGCTGATTTGGACACAACCCTTCATCCTGACCAGGTTGTTTGTCATGGAGGATGACTTTTGCTCCCTTAGGTCCTTCATAGCTGCTTAGAACTTCTAAAGGAATCATTTCTGCATGGACCTTTGAGGTTCTCAGCAGGCGGAAGATCCCCTACATTCCTGTATTGTAAGACCAACTCTGTCCCTGCTCTTCTGTAAAGTTAAATTGACTGAACAGTGTATGGTTACAGTTACTAACAGGTTCGATTTGGATTAGGAATCATTTTTCGGGATAAAAAATGGTATTGGGAAACTGCAATATTTACAAGAATATATAGGTGAAATATAAGTATGAAAACAGAAATCTAGCTAAGATTTGTAGCCCAGAAAGGCATTGGGCCCTTGATTGGGATACTTAGCTTTGAATTATGTTCTGCACTGATGTGTCAGATTGATCGATATACAATTGCTTAGGTCCTTGTACCATGGATGATTGAATGTATAAGATAACTTTCAGTCAAAAGGGATAGTCGGTAAGTTTAGGAAGATTCTCGGTAGGATTAGAAAGAAGAGTGAGTATAGGATTTAGACCAAATTTTTTTTAGCAATAGGGTTTCGGGTAGACAGTGAATGTTAATGTCAGCACATGTGAAGAGCCAGTCACAATGATGAACTGGGGAAAATAGTTAGGAAAGCAGATATCAATAGAGACATTACGAAATCAGGCAAAGTATAAAGTAAGTGATAGCATTAGATATTTTCAACAGGGTTGAGTTTGAATATATAATCTTAGGGAGAAACAAATATGTAGTGACCAGTAGGATTGACATTTGACAGCATTAGGCAACCTGGACATGTTTGTTTAGTAATACATGCTCACTTTCCATTTAGTCTTGCTACAATCTTAAGTGTGACCTTTGCATTTTTTGTCCAGAATATTACTGTGATAAAATGTATATGTAGATCAGGTGACATGCCTATTTCTTCCACTATTTCTGGGAGCAACATATTGAAGATGTATAAATTAGTAATGGGGGTTCAAAGAGGTGTACCCTTTGTCTGTGCATATGGAGATAATTCATGAATAGACCATACTGTGAATAAATAATATATCTGGTTCCAACTTTAAATAATGGATTGAAATTGTATCTGAAAATATACAGGAAATCTTATATTGACATACAATCATTCATTCCAACCAGTTATATATCTAATGGTATATTAAGGTTATGGTTTATCAAGAAGAGTGTGTGAGTTTCGCTTCAAAAGTGATCATGGAAAGCGAAAATAATGTGTTTGGAAAGAAGTCTCAAGAAAAGACCAGTCAAGAAACCTGGAGGAATACATGTTTTATGAAGCAGGAAGTGATTGTGAAACAAATGCCTATGAATTTGTGAACTTGTGGATAAAATATATATCGTATGATTTGCAAAAACTGAAGAAATAGTAATGTACCAGTGTTGAATGAAAATAAACGTCAAAATACACATCATGTCCCATACGAATCTACTTGATTGATGTTAATCTGGGTCAGTTACTGTACAAATATTAGGATTTGTAAGCACCATTTACTGAAGTTAGTTTTCAGTACTAGGAAACAAATGTGTATTTCAGGTAGATGAATATTTCTGACAATAATCTTGTGAAAAGTTGATAATAAATCCACATTCTTGAACATGAATGAATTTAGGGAGTGCATATAAAATACATATATTTCATATTTTAAAAAATCAGCAGAGTGTGTATATATATATATATATATATATATATATATATATATATATACACACACACACACAGAACACACACACAGACATTAAAATGTAGGAATATATATGCCAATCGAAATTCATCATAAAATATATAGAATTCTCAGATGCAAAAATATTTATTTTCCTGAACAAAGACTTACGTATAATGTTTTTCTACAAGGAAGCTCACCCATTGTTTGATTTTTTAGTTCCAACAGCATTTAGGTGGAGTGATCTCTTTTCACAAGTTGTATCTGCCAAGTCAGCCACGTCACAAAAATATACGTGTGATACAAGGTAGGATTCTATATATGCATATAAAAATACATGTGCTGAATAGGCTACAGAGAAAGGCAGAAAATAATTTACATATTTGTTTACTTTAACAACACCTGGAGAACTATTTCAATTAAAAATTGAGTAGATTTATAACACCTACCCTTTATCATGCAAAAGGCAAGTCCAAGTATACAGGATGCCTTCTCTGAACTGCTTGTATTTCCATTCTGTTTGGGTTGTTTTTCTCCATTATATTGGGATTAGGAGACAGAGAATAGTAGGGTATGGGTTATTGTCAGGGATTCAGTATTTCGAATGGAAAATACGAAAATGATTCCAATGTGTATGCAAATATATGCTACACAATAATCTTCTCACTCTCATCCAGAACAATGCCTTTACATTACCTTCACCCCAAGTAAGACACAATTAGAGTAGAAGAGTTTGAAAATCTGTGAATACATATCTGGAGTGGAAACAAATATGTATTTCAGGTGGATGAATATTTCTGAGAATAATCTTTTGAGAATTTGATTATAAATCCACAACATAAATATGAATGAATTTAGGGAGTGTATAATAAGACACATATTTTATATTTTGAAAAATCTTGAGAATGTGTGTGTATATATATATATATACACACACACACACACACACACAGACATTAAAAATTAGCAATTAATATGCCAATCGAAATTCACCATGAAATATATATCATCCACAGATCCAAAAATATTCATTATACTGAACATGGATTTATGTATAATGTTGTTCAACTAGGAAGCTCACCCATAGTTTGAAATTTCAGTTCCAACAGCGTTTAGGAGGAGTGATCTCTTCTCACAATTTCTATCTGCCAAGTCAGCCACCTCACAAGAGTGTACGTGTGGTACCAGGTAGAATTCTATATGTGCATATAAAAATACATGTGCTGAATAGGCTACAGAGAAAGGGAGGCAGGAATTCACATATTTGTTAACTTTAAAAACCCATGGAACTGTTTCAATTAAAAATTGACTAGATTTATAACACCTACACTTTATCATGCAAAAGCCAATTCCACCTATACACCATGCCTCCTCTGAAATGCTTGTATTTCTATTCCGTTTGGGTTAATTTACTCCATCATATTAGGATTAGTAGTAAGAGTCTAGTAGTGTATGGGTTAGTGTCAGTTATTAAGTATTTCAAATGGAAAATAGGAAAATGAATCCAATGTGTATGCAAATATGTGCTACAAAAAAAATCCGACTTTCATCCAGGACAATGCCTTGACATTATCTTCGCCCCTAGTAAGACAAAATTAGAGGAGAAGAGTTAGAAAATCTGTGAATACATATCTGGAATGGAAAATGGTCAGGATTTCACAACCTTGGAGGTGGTAGAGGAGTTTCCAAAAGTAAGGGACAGTGTAAACACTCCACAAACATGTAGCTATTCTGGCCTAAAGACTTCTTGAGAAACTGCCTCTGAGGTTGGGCACTTGAAGTATATGTTGTTGTCAGGAGCTTTAGCTCCCTGTGTACTGAGACCATCAAAGCTGGTTCTGCATCTATGTGACCTGGAGGATATGGTTTCTTATTTTCCAATGAACATGAGGCAGCAGTGATGAAGTCTCTCTTTGTAGATAAACTGTGGCCACTGGGGGCTAAATGTCTCCCCGTGTGGACTTTGAAGCCATTTGGTAATCCTCCAATTTTTGTGGTGTTTCTTGCTGCTGCACTGGGTGTTTTGTATTTGCTTCACAACATACAATGATATCAAATGGGACACAGTGCTGGTGAGAGTCCTGTAAGGTGTGGTGGGTCAGGGTCTTCAGGAGAATGCACCAACCAGGCTTCTATCCCACATTGCTTGCCCCCTTGACTTTAGCAACCTGATTCTGAACATTGCCCTGAAACCTCTCCATATAACCAGATGCCTTTTCATATAATTTTCTGCTGGCTGCACCAAGTCAGTCACAAGCCATTTGGAAGCCAATAACAGACCCACATGGCCACACCACAAATGTATAATCAGACACCTACACACCACTGCTCTAGGCCCACTACTCAGCAGGCTCTAACTTACTGGCATCTCTGTTCTACACCATTTTCATGGAACCCAGTCAATCAAGGCACTGTCTGGTACACTCATGAGCAGCAATAGGACATCCAATGGTTCTCCAGTGCCACCTTGTCATTGGGAATTTCAAAAATTTCATGGTATTTATCTATCCATTTTTCAAGAATGAAGTTGGAGGCACTTTGGGGTTTCCATTCATTCAAGAACCATTAAATGGTGAGGAAGCTCATTTCAATGAAAGCTCTGGAGAACTCTCATAGGCAAGGCTTCCCAAAGAGTCGTCAAAATGTCACATGAAGACAGGCCCATTGAGGTCTAAAATGTGAGGTCCATGTGTGTTTTGACTCTTAACTATGGCTGCCAAGTTTTTCAGAATAAAATCATGTGATATCCTGGCTGAGATTCTCAGTGCTCTGTGGAAAGCAACCCAGGGCACAATCTAAAATTTCAAGGGTGACTCTCATGCGTGGCCTCCTACAATCTCAACACAATTAATGACAATACTTCTCTGAGGTCAGTTCCAGAACTCAGTCTCAAAGGGGGATCACACCAGAGTTCAAGCCCATGTGGACCCAGTCATCTCTTCCAACCGCCACACAAATTACCACAATTGAAACCAAAACATTCCCACATGACCCTCATCTTTTTCCACATAGACCCTCATTATAACATCTGGCTGGAGATTTCCATGAGGGCTACAGCGCAAGAGAGTGTCCAAAATACGCTCCCTTGGCCCTCATTTACCTAAAGTCAGGGTGGCCTGGATACCATTCCTTTGAACCAGGAGTGATCAAATAGGGCTGCCTTTACTACTGCTCTGCATCTCCAATTTGAGGCCTACTGACTGTGGGGTTTAGATTCTTTATGTGAATTGGAATCATGAGAAAACCCAAGCACATCTGCATGGCTTTGAAGAAATCATTTGACCCAAAGGATCACTGTACTCACTTGATGGATGTCTGCAAACTAATAGAGGAAGGAGAGAGACATCATCCACAATGACTGAATTTTGCCATTTTGGTTTTGGATGCACACATGGGATCTTTCTTTAGATCCATCAGGTGCTGAGAATCTAAGCCACAGCCTCACACAGGGCCAAGTGTCTGATTCAGACACATCCCTTTCAAAGCAATTAATCAAAGAGCCACAGGTGATGCCCATTTATTTCCTTATGAAAACTGTTTTCTTCATGCTTCACAAAGGGGTGGCCTGAGGCAAAGACCTTCCTGTCATTCGGTGAAACAGAAAAATAGGTAAGAAAAAGCACAAAGCATTGTTTATCCACTGAGACTTACCTGGTCACACTGATATCTGAGTTTTCTAAGATCATCGCCATTCCCTTCAGCTATTCAGTACATGGCCATGCGACAGAGCTTGGGGTGGTACCTATCTTGGACACAAAACCATGAGACTATCTGCAGATTGGCCAGAATTCAGGAAGAAATCTGGAACTTAGGAAGATAGTAGGTGCTGCCCATCGATAAGGCAACCTCCAGTCCAGTCATAAATTGGGCAGGATGAATGCTGGGAAACTTTCTACTAGACAGGACACATACATTGATGCATTCTCTTTTCTTATGTCTACAACCACGGACACAGTGGGATACACAGACATAGAAACACTCGCCTTGTCAAACGACTATCTAGAAACAGTCCGCTGCAAGCCAGACATACCACCTTTCCTACCTATTCTCAGAAAATGAGACAAAACCACAAACTCACACCCACAAACACAAAGGCACCTCCTTTCCCCAAGTAAGTCTGTGAATATACAGAGTGTCCTCTGACTGGTGGGCCATACTATGTTCCCCCGAAATGGCCTGTACTGTGTCAGATCTGGTCTCCTTGGCCAACTCTGTGAAGTTGTTAGGAGCCAGCAGTGAGGCACTACTTACTTATTCAGGAAAGGCCCGTCTTCAGAGCTCTCCTGGCATTTGGCCATCCTCACATCAGTAGGTACCAAGAAAGACAGAATCTGTCATTGTTAAAACTAAACAAGTGAGCCCAATGGGACTGGGACTGGGACTGGCTCTGGGTTCCTGGCTTCCTGGATCCCAAGTTCAGAGAGTTCCATCACCAAAGAAGTAAGGTAGGTCACTTCCTTCAGGAACTGAATGAGGTCAATGCCTTGGCAAAAACTTTTTCCTAACAGTTGCTTCCAAGGGTCCCATGAGATGGAGGCTGCCGCTAATTCCTGTGACACTGTCACAAGTTAGAATGGTATATCAACCATAGGCACACGGGAACAGCTCTCCACACAGGCCTGGTTTGGTTCATCTTCTCTACATTAAGAAGAAAGTGGCTGATTCAGACACACCCCTTCTTCCTGACAAGGTTTTTTGCCATGGAAGATCACTTTTGCTCTCTCAGGTCCTTCAAGCTGCCTACCTCTTTTCCAGGGATCATGTCTGCATGGACCTTTGAGGTTCTCAGAAGGTGGAAGATCCCCTACATTCCTGAATTGTAAGTCCAACTCTGTTCCTGCTCTTCTGTAAAGTTAGATTGAGGGAACACTGCATGTTTAGCGTCAATAACATGTTGGATTTGGTTTAGGAATCATTCTGCAGAATGAATAATGGTATTTGAAACTGCGATATTTACAAGAATATATATGTGAAATATAAGTATGAAACCAGAAATGTAGGTAACATTTGAAGCCCAGAAGGGCATTGGACCCTTGATTGTGATACTTAGCATTGAATTACATTCTGCACAGAGGTCTCAGATAAATCAATATACAATGGCATAAGACATTGTACCTTGCATGATTGAATGTAGAGGAGAACATCCAGTCAAAAAAGGATAGTCGGTAGGATTAGGAAGATAGTCGGTAGGTTTACAAAGAAGAGTGAGTATAAGATTAGGAACAAAAGTTTATTAGCAATAGGTTATCGATTAGAGTGTGAATGTAAATGTCAGCACATGTGAAGAGTCAGTCACAATGATGAAGTGGGGAAAATATGTAGGAAACAGATAGCAATAGAGCCATTATGAAATCAGGCAATGTATAAAGTGAGGGATAGGATTAGATATTTTCAGTAGGGTTGAGTTTGAGCATATAATTTTAAGAAGAAACAAATAGGTAGTCACCAATAGGATTGACATTTGAGAGCATTAGGCAACCTGGACATGGATGTTTTTAGTAACCCATGTTTACTTTCCATTTAGGCTTTGTTACAAACATAAGTGTTTGACCTTTGAATTTTGTGTTCTGAATATTTCTGTGATTAAATGTGTAAGTAGATCAGGTGATATGAGTATTTCTTCCACCATTTCAGGGAGCAATATTTTCAAGACGTAAAAATTAGTATTGGGGGTACAAAGAAGTGTACACTGCGTCTATGAATATAGAGATAATGCATGAATAGACCATACTGTGAATAAATAATATAACTCGTTCCACTTTAAATAATGGATTGAACTTTTATCTGAAAATATATAAGAAATCCTATATAGGTATGCAATCATTAATTCCAACCAGTTATACATCTAATGGTAATATCAGAGTTATAATTTATCATGAAGTTTATGTGAGTTTTGCTTCAAAAGTGATTATGGAATTTGAAAATAATGTGTTTGGAAAGAAGTCTCATGAAAAGACCAGTCAAGAAACATAGAAGAATACATGTGTCCTGAAGCAGGAAGTGATTGAAAGTGAAACAAATTCCTATAAATTTGCGAACTTGTGGGGAAATCTTAAGGGCCCCTCCCAGCTCTTCCTTGAGCGTGATAGCCAGACCGAGGGAATTAGGAGTGGCACGGGACTCGTGGCGCAGACCTCCAGACCACCGCTCCCACCAGTGCTGACAATTGAGGTCTCTTGCTCCAGCTTCTGGGGGCATGGCTTCCAGAGGGCAAGCAAATTTGCTGGGGGTTCTCAGGCCCAAACTCTACAAACTTAGGGTCTCAGGGAGACAAACAGGGAGAGTGTGCCCAGGTGTTCATGAAAACTGGGCTCCCAGGGGCAGCAGACCTGGCATGTAGCCAGTATTGTGGTGAGTGTCACAGGTGAACAGGGCCTGGCTTGAGGAAACACAAGAGAAGGCCCTAGGCACTCAGGATTGGACACCCTCCCAGTCTGGGAGGAAGAGCTGCTGCACAGTGATTGGTTTCCACCTATTGAGAGGAGAAGCTTGGCCCAGTGGGCACAGCTCCACCTACTGGAAAAGAAGTTCATTGCAATTTATGACTGCATTTATTATTATTATTATTATTATTATTATTATTATTATTATTATTATTTTAATTTGGGGTTTTTTTTGTTTTGTTTTTGTTTTTTTTGTTTTCTTCCATTTTCATTTTTTGTTGCTGTTCTTTAACTTTTTTTAAGTGTTTTTAATTTTTTAATTTTTTATTTTTTTATTATTATTTTTTTAAATTTTAATTTTAATTTTATATTATCATTATCATTTTTTAAAAAATTCATTTTCTTTCTTTATTTTCTATTTTTTCTATTATCTTTTCATTTCTTTTCCATTTTCTTATTTCCCCTTCCTTGAATTTTACCTGCCTACTCTCATTGTCTTTAGTGACTTCTTCCCTTCCCTTCTAAAATCTTTCCTCCCAAGCATCAAATAAATTTATAAGAGTTTAGGGAGTGTATAATAAGACACATATTTGATATTTTGAAAAATCTTGAAAGTATATATATATATATACACACACACACACACACACACACACACACACAGACATTAAAAATAGCAATATATATGCGAACGAAATTCACCATGAAATATACATCATCCACAGATACAAACATATTTATTTTACTGAACATGGATTTATGTATAATGTTGTTCAACTAGGAAGCTCACTCACATTTGAATAATCAGTTCAAGCAGCGTTTAGGAGGAGTGATCTCTTCTTCCAATTTGTATCTGCCAAGTCAGCCACCTCACAAGCATGTATGTGTGATACCTGGAAGGATTCTATATGTGCATATAAAAATACGTGTGCTGAATAGGCTACAGAGAAAAAAGGACAGGAATTCACTTATTTGTTAACTTTAAAAACACATGGAGAACTATTTCAACAAATAATTGACTAGATTTATAACTGCTACGCTATATCATGCAAAAGGCAACTCCAACTATAAAACATGCCTCCTCTGAACTGCTTGTATTTCTATTCTGTTTGTGTTATTTTTCTCCATCATATTAGAATTAGTAGTCAGAGTCTAGTAGGGTATGTGTTAGTGTCAGGGATTCAGTATTTCTAATGGTAAATTGGTAATTGAATAAAATGTGTATGAAAATATGTGCTGCACAAAAATCTTCCCACTCTCATCCAGAACAATGCCTTGACATTACCTTCTCCTCAAGGAAGACACAATTAGAGGAGAAGAGTTACTAAATCTGTGAATATATATCAGGAATGGAAAATTCTCAGGAGTTCACAACTTTGGAGGTAGTAGAGGAGTTTCTAAAAGTAAGGGACAGGGTAAACACTCCTCAAACATGGAGCTCTGCTGGCCTAAATACTTATTGAGAAACTGCCTCTAAGGGTGGGCACTTGAAATATATGATGTTGTCAGGAGATTTAGTTTCTTTGTAGAGAGACCATCAAAGCTGAGTCTGCATCTATGTGACCTGGAGGACATGTTTCTTATTTCCAATGAACATGAGGCAGCAGTGCTGAATTCTCTCTTTGTAGGTAAACTATGGCCACTGGGGTCTAAGTGTCTCTCAGTGTGGACTGTGAAGCCACTTGGTCATCCTCCACTTTTCTTGGTGTTTCTCGCTGCTCCACTGAGAGTTTGGTATTTGCTTCACGAAATACAAGGAGTTAAAATGAAATACAGTGGTGGAGGGAGTTCTTTAAAGTGTGGTGAGTCAGGGTCTGCAGGAGAATGCACCAACCAAGATTCTACCCACGTAGATTGCCCCTTTATAATTGCAACATGATTCTGAACATTGCACTGAATCCTTTCCATATAACAAGATGCCTTTACATATATGCGTCTGCTGGTTGCACCATGTCAGTCACAAGCCATTTGGAAGCCAATGGCAGATCCGCATGGCCCCATCACAGATGTCCTATCACACAATTGCAAACCACTGCTCTAGGCCAACTACTCACAAGGCTCCAACTTACTGGTATATCTGTTCGACACCGTTTTCATGAAGCCCAGTCAATCAAGGCAGTGTCTGGTATAATCAGGATCAGAAACAGGACATCCAAAGGTTCTCCAGTGCCAGCTGATCATGGGAATATCAAAAATTTCATGGTAATTTTCTAGCCATTTTTCACGGATGAAGTTTGAGGCTCTAAGGGATTCAATTAATTCAGGAACCATTAAATGGTGAAGAGCTAATTTCAATGAAAGCTCTGGAGCACTCTCACAGGCAAGGCTTCTCTAAGAGTGGCCAAAACGTCACATGAAGCCAGGCCCATTGAGATATACAATGTGAGGTCCATGTGTGTTTTGAAACTCAAATATGGCTGCCAAGTCTTTAAGAATAATTTCATGTAATATCCGGGCTGAGATTCCCAGTGTTCTGTGGAAATCCAACCTGGGCCTAGATCTCAGGTTCCATGGGCGACTCTCATCGGTGGCCTCCTAAAATCACAACACAATTCATGGCAATACTTCTCTGAGATCAGTTTCAGAACTCAGTCTCTAAGGGGAATCACACCAGAGTTAAAGCCCAGGTGGACCCAGTCATCTCTTCCAACCGCCACACAAATGACCACAATTAAAACCAAAACACTCTCACATGGTCCTCTTTTTCTTCCATATAGACACTCCTTATAACTTCTGTTTGGAGTTTTCCATGAGGGGCACAGCCCAAGACAGTGTCCAAAATAAGCTCCCTTGCCCCTCATTTGCCTAACGTCAAGTTGGCCTGGACACACTTCCTGTAAACCAGGAGTGATCAAATAGGCCTGCCATTAATACTGCTCGGCTTTTCCAATTTGAAGCCTTCTGACTCTGCAGTTTAGATTCTTTATGTGAATTTGAGTCATGAGGAAACCTAAGCACCTCTGCTGAGATTTGAAGAACTCATTTGGCCCAAAGGATCCCTATTCTCACTTAATGGAGGTCAGGATCCTAACAGAGGAAGGTATGAGAATTCATTCACAATGAGTGTACTTTTTGCCAATTTGCTTTTGGATGCACACATGGGATCTTTCTTTAGATCCATCAGGTGCTGAGAATCTAAGCCACAGCCTCACACAGGGCAAAGAGGCTGATTCAGACACATCCTTTCCAAAGCAATTAAGCAAAGAAACACAGGTGATGCCCTTCATTTCCATTTGAAAACTTTTTTCTTCAGGCTTCCAAAAGGCCTGAGGCAAAGACATCCTGATATTCAGGGCAACAGAACAATAGGTTTGCAAAAGGCCCAAAGAAGGGTTTCTCCACAGAGACTTTCTTGGTCGCACTGATATCTGAGTTTTCTGAGATGCTGGCCATTCCTTTCAGGTATCCAGTACATGGCCATGTCACAGAGATTGGAGGTGGTACATATCTTACACCCAAAACCAAGAGGGTATTCTGGAGAATGGCCAGAATTTAGGAAGAAAACAGGGACTTAGACAGGTAGTAGGTGTTGCCCATCAATATGGATTGACATTTGAGAGCATTAGGTAACATGGACATGGAAGTTGTTAGTAATCCATGTTCACTTTCCATTTAGGCTTTGGTACAATCCTAAGTGAGACCTTTGCATTTTGTTTCCAGAATATTACTGTGATAAAATGTATATGTAGATCAGGCGACATGATTATTTCTTCCACCATTTCTAGGAGCAGTATTTTGAAGACGTATAAATTAGTATTGGGGGTAAAAAGAGGTGTATCATGTTTCTATGAATATACAGATAATGCATGAATAGACCTTACTTTCAATAAATAATATAACTTGTTCCACTTTAAATAATGGATTGAATTGATATCTGAAAATATATAAGAAATCTTATATTGATATGCAATCATTCATTCCAACCAGTTATACACCTAATGTTAATATTAGGGTATGGTTTATCATGAAGTTTGTGTGAGTTTTGCTTCAAAAGTGATTATGGAAATCGAAAATAATGTATTTGGAAAGAAGTCTCATGAAAAGGCCAGTCAAGGAACACTGAGGAATTCATGAGTTCTGAAGCAGGAAGTGATTAAAATTGAAAAAAATGACGATAAATTTGCTAACTTGTGGATGAAATATATATAATATTATATGAATAAACTGAAGAAATAGTAATGTATTAGTGTTGAATAAAAATGAACATCAAAATACACATCATATCCCATAGGAATCTACTTGCATTGATGTTAAACTGGGTCAGTTACAATAGAAATATTAGTATTCGTGTGCACCATTCACCAAAGTTAGTTTTCTTTTTTTTGTATTTTTATTGTTGGTTGATCAAAACATTACATAGTTCTTGATATATCATATTCCACACTTTGATTCAACTGGGTTATGAACTGCCATTTTTACCCCGTATACAGATTGCAGAATCACATCAGTTACACATCCATTGATTTACATATTGCCATACTAGTGTCTGTTGTATTCTGCTGCTTTTCCTAACCTCTACCCTCCCCCCTCCCCTCCCCTCCCCTCCTCTCTTCTCTCTCTACCCCTCTACTGTAGTTCATTTGTCCCCCTTGTATTATTTTTCCCTTTCCCCTCACTTCCTCTTGTATGTAATTTTGTATAACCCTCAGGGTCTCCTTCTATTTCCATGCAATTTCCCTTCTCTCTCCCTTTCCCACCCTCCTCTCATCCCTGTTTAATGTTAATCTTCTCAAGCTCTTCGTCTTTACTCTGTTCTTAGTTACTCTCCTTATATCAAAGAAGACATTTGGCATTTGTTTTTAGGGATTGGCTAGCTTCACTTAGCATAATATGCTCTAATGCCATCTATTTCCCTGCAAATTATATGATTTTGTCATTTTTTAATGCAGAATAATACTTCATTGTGTATAGATGCCACATTTTTTATCCATTCATCCATTGAAGGGAATCTAAGTTGGTTAAACAGTTTTGCTATTGTGAATTGTGCTGCTATGAACATCGATTTAGCAGTGTCCCTGTAGCATGCTTTTTTTAGGTTTTTAGGGAATAGACAGAGAAGGTGAATAGCTGGGTCAATTGTTGGTTCCATTCCCAGCTTTCCAAAAAATCTACATAATCCTTTCCAAATTGGCTGCACCAACTTGCACTCCCACCAGCAATGTACAAGTGTACCCTTTTCCCCACATCCTCGCCAGCACTTGTTGTTGTTTGACTTCATAATGGCTGCCAATCTTACTGGAGTGAGATGGTATCTTAGGGTGGTTTTTATTTGCATTTCTCTGACTGCTAGAGATGGTGAGCATTTTTTCATGTACTTGTTGATTGATTGTATGTCCTCCTATGAGAAGTGACTGTTCAGGTCCTTGGCCCATTTGTTGAATGGGTTATTTGTTATCTTATTGTTGAATTTTTGAATTCTTGGTATACTCTGGATATTAGGGCTCTATCTGAAGTTTGAGGAGTAAAGATTAGTTCCCAGGATGTAGGCTCCCTATTTACATCTCTTATTGTTTCTTTTGCTGAGAAAAAATTTTTAGTTTGAGTAAGTCCCATTTGCTGATTCTAGTTATTAACTATTGTGCTATGGGTGTCCTATTGAGGACTTTGGAGACAGACCCCACGGTATGTAGATCATAGCCAAATTTTTCTTCTATCAGACGCCATTTCTCTGATTTGATATCAAGCTCCTTGATCCATTTTGAGTTAATTTTTGTGCATGGCTAGAGAAAAGGATTCAGTTTCATTTTGTTGCAAATGGATTTCCAGTTTTTCCAGTACCATTTGTTGAAGATGCTATCATTTTTCATTGCATGCTTTTTGCCTCTTTATCAAATATAAGATAGTTGTAGTTTTGTGGATTGGTTTCTGTGTCCTCTATTCTGTACCATTGGTCCACCCACCTGTTTAGGTACCAGTATCATGCTGTTTCTTTTACGATTGCTCTGTTGTATAGTTTGAAGTCTGGTATCGCTATACCACCTGATTCACATTTCCTGCTTAGCATTGTTTTTGCTCTTCTGGGTCTTTAATTTTTCCATATGAATTTCATGATTGCTTTCCCTATTTCTACAAGAAATGCCGTTGGGATTTTGATTGGCATTGCATTAAACCTTTAGAGAACTTTTGGTAATATCTCCATTTTGGTGATGTTAGTTCTGCCTATTCTTGAACAGGGTATATTTTTCCAACTTCTAAGATCTTCTTCTGTTTCTCTCTTTAGGGTTCTGTAGTTTTCATTGTATAAGTCTTTCACCTCTTTTGTTAGGTTGATTCCCAAGTATTTTTTTTTTTTTTTGAGGATATTGTGAATGGAGTGGTTGTCCTCATTTCTATTTCAGAGGATTTTTCGCTGATATACAGGAATGCCTTTGATTTATGCATGTTGATTTTATATCCTGCCACTTTGCTGAATTCATTAATTAGCTCTAAGAGTTTCTTTGTAAACCCTTTGGGGTCTGCTAGGCATAGAATCATGTTATCTGCAAATAGTGATAATTTAAGTTCTTCTTTTCCTAATTTTATGCCTTTAATTTCTTTCATCTTTCTAATTGCTCTGGCCTGTGTTTCGAGAACTATGTTGAACAGAAGTGGTGAGAGAGGGTATCCCTGTCTTGTTCCAGATTTTAGAGGGAATGCGTTCAATTTTTCTCCATTCATAATGATCCTAGCCTGAGGCTTAGAATAAATTGCTTTTACAATATTGAGGTATGTTCCTGTTATCCCTAGTTTTTCTAGAGTTTTGAACATAAAGGGATGCTGTACTTTGTTGAATGCTTTCTCTGCCTCTATCAAGATGATCATATGGTTCTTATTTTTAAGTCTATTGATGCGATGAATAACATTTATTGATTTCCGTATATTGAACAAGCCTTGCATCCCTTGATCATGGTGCACAATTTTTGATATGTTCTCATACCCGATTCGCCAGAATTTTATTTAGGATTTTTGCATTTTTTCTGAAATAGCTTGAAATGTATTGGTATTAGTTCCTCTTTAAAGGTTTTGTAAAACTCGACTCTATACCCATACGGTCCTGGGCTTTTCTTAGTTGGTAGTCTTTTGATGGTTTCTTCTATTTCCTCAATTGATATTGGTTGTTTAGGGTGTCTATATCCTCCTAACTCAATCTGGGCAGATCATATGACTTAAGAAATTTATTGATGACTTCACTTCTACTATTTTATTGGAGTATAAGAATTCAAAATAATTTCTGATTATATTCTGTATTTCTGAATTTTCTCTTGTGATATTGCCTTTTTAATCCCGTATGCTAGTAATTTGAGTTCTGTCTCTTCTGCTCTTCGCTAGCATGGCTAAGGGTCTGTAGAATTTTTTTATTTTTCAAAGAACCAACTTTTTGTTTTGTCAATTTTTTTAATTGTTTCTTTTGTTTCAATTTCATTAATTTCAGCTCTGATTTTGATTATTTCTTGCCTTCTACTTCTTTTGATGTTGTTTTGCTCTTCTTTTTCTAGCATTTTGAGATGAAGTATGAGAACATTTATTTGTTGGTTTTTTCTTTTTCTAAGGAATTATCTCCAAGCATTGAATTTTCCTTTTAGAACTGCTTTCAATGTGTCCCATTGATTCCGATATGTTCTGTCTGTGTTTTCATTTATCTCTAAGAATTTTTTAATTTCCTCCTTGATCTTCTATAACCCATTGATCATTCATAAACCTCTTGTTCATTCTCCAAGTGATGAATGATTTTTCCTTTTTTCTTTTATCGTTGATTTTAGTTTCATTCCATTATGATCAGATAAGATGCATGGTATTATCTCTACTCCTTTATATTGTCTAAGCATTGCCATGTGTCATAATATATGATCTATTTTTGAGAAGAATCCATGTGCTGCTGAGAAAAAAGTGTAACTCCTTGATGTTGGGTGGTATATTCTATATATGTCAATTAAGTATAGGTTATTAATTGTGTTATTGAGTTCTATAGTTTCTTTTTTCAACTTTTGTTTGGAAGATCTGTCAAGTGGTGAGAAAGGTGTGTTGAAGTCTCCCATGATTATTGTATGGTGGACTATTAGACTCTTGAAATTGAGAAGAGTTTGATTGATGAACATAGCTGCACCATTTTTGGGGGCATATATATTTATGATTGTTATGTCTTGTTGGTGTATGGTTCTCTTGAGCAGTATGTAGTGTCCTTCTTTATCCCTTTTGATTAACTTTGGCTTGAAATCTATTTTATTTGATATGAGTATGGACACTCCTGCTTGTTTCCAAAGTCCATATGAGTGATATAATTTTTCCAACCTTTCACCTTCAGTCTATGTATGTCTTTTCCTAACAAATGTGTCTCATTTAGGCAGCATATTGTTGGTTCTTGTTTTGTGATCCATTCTAGTAGCCTGTGTCTCTTAATTGGTGAGTTTAAGCCATTAACATTTAGGGTGATTATTGAGATATGGGTTGTTCTTCCAGCCATATTTGTTTATTTATGTTACTAAACATGGTTTGTTTTCCTCCTTGATTATTTTCCCTCCTTTACTGTCCTACCTCCCACTGTTGGTTTTCATTGTTATTTTCAATTTCCTCTTCCTGTAATGTTTTGCCGAGGGTGTTTTGAAGAGATGGTTTTCTAGCAGCAAATTCTTTTAACTTTTGTTTATCATGAAAGGTTTTAATTTCAACTTCCATCCTGAAGCTTAATTTTGCTGGATACATGATTCTTGATTGGAATTTTCTTTCAGTGTTTAAAATATGTTATTCCAGGATCGTCTAGCTTTCAGAGTCTGTGTTGAATGATCAGCTGTTATCCTGATTGGTTTACCCCTAAATGTAATCTGCTTCCTTTCTCTTGTAGCTTTTAAAATTCTCTCCTTATTCTGTATGTTGGGCATCTTCATTATAATGTGTCTAGGTATGGATCTCTTATGATTTTGAACATTTGGTGTTCTGTAGGATTCTAGCTTTTGGGATTCTGTCTAATTCTTCAAGTCTGGGAAGTTTTCTCTTATTATTTCATTGAATAGATTGCTCATTCCTTTGGTTTGGACCTCTATACCTTCCTGTATCCCAATGACTCTTAAGTTTGGTATCTTAATGTTATTCCATATTTCTTGGATGTTCTGCTCATGGTTTCTTAACAGTCTTGCTAATCTGTCTATGTTCTTTTCAAGTTGAAATACTTTGTCTTCATTGTCTGATGTTCTATTTTCTAAGTATTCTACTCTGTTGGTAGTATTCTCAATTGAGTTTTAAAGTTGGTTCATTGCTTCCTGCATTTCTAGGATTTCTATTTTTTTGTTTTTTATAACCTCTATCTCCCTGTGTAGTTGATCTTTGGCTACTTGACTTTTTATGTAATTAATTGTCAAAGTGATCTTTCATTATCTGATTTTGCTGTCTAATGTCTTCCTTGAGACTCCAGATCATCTGCAGCATGCATATCCTGAATTCTTTATCTGACATTCCATCTGCTGCACCTACTACCTCTTCTAAAGTTGAGTTAACCTGCATTGCTTGTGGTCCTTTCTTTCCTTGTCTTTTCATACTGCTCGCGTTACTTTCTGCTTGGTGAAACTGTTATGCTTTTGAAATTTTCCCCCTATATATTTATAATGCTCTTGTGTAGTGGAAAAGTCTCCATTGCTGGGGCGGTCGGCGGCTGTGCTACTCCTCCAATTGGGGTGATCTGTCTACCACGCTGACCGGCCGCAGGGCCTGTTCTGCCTGTCTGTCGCAGGTCTGCCTACCTTGCTGGCATTGGTTTCGGCTCTGCTCTGCACCTCCTCCAATTGGTGAGACGTATCTTCCACACCCGCGGACACCTGAGCTGCTTCTGCCGGTCAGTGGCAGGTCTGGCATCAGACCTTGTACCTTGGATGATTGATTGTCAAACAGAACTTCCAGTCAAAAAGGGATAGTCGGTAAGATTAGGAAGATATTTGTTAGGTTTAGAAAGGAGAGTGAGTATAGGATTTGGACAAAAAGTTCTTTAGCTATAGGGTTTCAGGTATAGAGTGTATGTAAATATCAGCACATGTGAAGAGGCAGTCACAATGATGAACTCTGGAAAATATGTAGGAAAGCACATATCAATAAAGACATTAGGAAATCTGGCAAAGTATAGTCGGTAGTGAAAGGTTAATAAAGTAAGTACTTGTCACTTCCTGTTTTTCTGTATGCTTAACAAAACACTGTTGAAATCTTGAGAAATGTTTGCTAAACTTGTTCCCAGAATGTGCTGTCCCCAACTGCCAAACTGCAGAATGTACTCCCTCACCCGGGTGTACGCAAACCGCTCACTCGCCCAGACCCATCAATAAACTTCCCTCCCTGCGCTCTCAAAGGAAAGTATATAAGCTCTGCTAAAGCTGTTCTCTGGGCTCTCTGCTCTATTCAAGTGAGCTCTGAGGCAAAGCATGCTGGACCCCCAATAAACCCTTTGCTTTTGCATGAGACAGTCTCTTGGTGGTCTCTTCCCCCGATTCTCGCCCGACCTTTACATATGGTGGTTCCACCGAGATCTGACAGCGGTGGACAAGAGATCCCAAAGGGCTCCTCTCGGGGTAAGTAAGGTGATTCTATCTGGTTTCAGGTTTTAGGTTAGGGCCTGGCAAAATGGCTGTCGATGAAGAGCATGAGCTCTTTCCGAGGGTGGCTGACAGTTGTGTCACAGAGCCACAGACCACATCCCTGGCGGTCGCCACAGAGGACTCGGGAAATCGAGGAACAATAGTCTCTTTGACTCATTGATATTTTGTTTCAGACTCGGTATTGCCAGCCCATCAAGTTTTGCCGGCTACTCAGTCCTGGTCTCAGTATTGGACGTCCATTTCCTGTCTTTATTGTCTTGTCTTCTCTGTGTCGTGTGTTGTTGCTTTTACTATTTGTGTATCTTTTATTATGGGACAGAGTACTTCAATGCCTCTGTCCCTGACCCTTGATCACTGCACCAAAGTCCGCTTAAGGGCTCAGAATCTTTCTCTTTCAGTAAAACCCTGGACCTGGCAGGTTCTCTGTGCCTCAGAATGGCCCACCTTTGGATTCGGATGGCCCCTAGAAGTATCTTTCTAATTCCCCTAATTTAAAAAGTCAGTGATGTGGTCTTTCAGCCAGGGCCACATAGCCATCCAAATCAACAGCCATATATCTTAACTTGGCAGGGCCCCTGCAAATTTCCTCCTCCATTGGTGAAGCCTTTTCTTACCCCTGCCCCCGCTCCTTCTCTTTCCCCCACGATCTATCAAACCCTCTGCTCCTCCTCCTCTTCGACCCTCTGTTTTCCCTCAGTCACATGATTTGACTGTACTGGACTCTCCTTCCCCTCTTTATCCCCTCCCCTTGTACCCCAACCCCCAATACCCTCTAAGTTATTCCCCTGCTGCTGACTCAGCCTCCCCGCCATTGGAGGAAGTTAAGCCAGCCCAGCGCCCTCCAGATAACTCCCCTGCGGCACACAAAGCTCCTCCTACACTGGAGGAAGCTTGCCGGGCTAAAGGAACTCGCCAGCGCCAAATGATTGAAAACCCTGGAACTCCCGTGATGCTCCACCTCAGTCCCTACGGGCCAATGAATGACGAAGGCAATGGAGTAAAAGTGCAAGCCTACCAGTACTGGCCTTACTCATTTTCAGACCTATAAAACTTGAAGAATAACAATCCTTCTTCTACTGAGGATCCCACCCGGCTCTCAGGTATGGTTGACTCATTAATGTTTTCACACCAGCCTACTTGGGATGACTGCCCACACCTCCTAGGGACTCTCTTCATGACAGAGGAACAAATGAGATCCTCCTGCAAGCTAGAAAAAAATATCCTTGGACCAGATGGGTGACGGACAACAACTTCCCAACATATTCAAAGCTGGCTTTTCCTTGAACCGACACAAATGGTACCCCAACAGCTTTCAAGGTAGGGAGCAACTGTCCACTTATCGCCGGGCTCTAATAGCGGGTATCTTAGTGGCCGCTAGGTGACCAACTAATTTGGCCAAGGTAAGAGAGATTATTCAAAGGCCTGATGAATCTCCCTCTATGTTCCTAGAGGGAATAATGGAGGCATATAGAGATATACTCCTTTTGATCCTCAGGCAGAGGATCAAAAGGCATTTTTCACGATGGCCTTTATTGAGCAAGCTGCCCTGGATATTAAAAGAAAGTTACAATGCTTAGATGGATTACAAGATATGACTTTGAGACATTTAGTCAGAGAAGCCGAGAAGGTATACTATTAGAGAGAAACTGAGAAAGAGAAGGGAGCAAAGGGAGGATAAAAGAAACAAAAGACAGACTAAGGCATTGACTAAGGTCCTGCTCACAACAAAAAATAGGCCAAAAATTAAGAAACATGGAGACCGAAAGGGATATCTGGGCCCACACTAGAGGCCACCCCTAGCCTAAGATCAATGTGCCTACTGAAATGAAAAGGGACACTGGGCCAAAGAGTGCCCTAGAAAGAGACAGCCACACCAGCCAGACATTCTGACTCTGAAGGATGACTAAGAAAGACGGGGCTCAGATCCTCTCCCCGAGCTCAGGGTAATTTTTGAAGTCAGGGGACCCCAATAAACTTTGAAATTGATACAGGGGCAATATACTCAGACCTTAAGGCCCCATTGGGCCCTCTATCAAGTAAAAGGTCTCTAATTTAAGGGCATAATGGCAGTAAATATTAGGCTTGGACAACTAAGAGAACCATGGACCAGGGGAAACAGAAAATCCATCACTCCATCCTAGTAATTTCAGAATGCCCGGCCCCATTGATGGGCAGAGATCTGCACACAAAGCTCCAGGCTAAAATAACTTTTAACCCTGAAGGCTCCCAAGTGGAATTTCTAAATTCTTCAGTAAAAGCTCTTTTAGTCATGGCTCTAAATATATCAGTAGAAAATATACATCAACTCACTCACCTTGGTTCAAGGAAACTGCATTCATTCCTGAAGTATCAAGAACAGAGTTTTCCACTAAATGACTCATAGCGAAAGGTAATAACTGAATGGGTAACAAAAGCCTGTTGGGTCCATCAATTGGTTAATGCTTACCCTTCCAAGCTTCCTTCAGGAGAGCACCTATGAGGAACCAGACAAGGACAATTCTGGGAAGTTCACATTACTGAAATTAAGCCAGCAAGTTATGGACTTAAATATCTCCAAGTCTTTGTAGATACATTTTCAGGATATATTGAAGCCTTCCCCACAAAAAAAAGAAAGAAAGAAAGAAAGAAAGAAAGAAAGAAAGAAAGAAAGAAAGAAAGAAAGAAGAAAAAAATAAACAGCGCAAATGGTGGTCAAGAAGATCCTCGAAGATATTTTCCCAAGTTAAGGCCTGCCTAAAGTAATAGGGTCTGATAATGGACTGGCATTTGTGGCCCAGGTACGTCAGGGGTTAGCCAGGACCCTGGGGATTAATTGGAAGTTACATTGTGCTTATTGACACCAGAGTTTAGGACAGGTAGAAAGAATGAATAGAACCATTATCGAGACCATAACAAAATTAAACTTACAGACTGGCAAAAAAGATTGGACTATGCTCCTGCCTTATGCACTGTTTCATGCAAGAAATACTCCCTCTCTTTCTTTGTGTAACCTCACCCACTATGAAATTCTCTATGGGGCCCCCTCCTCCAGTAAGGGACCTAACCCAAACTCTAAGACCTAACGATCCCTTAGACACCCCCTGGCTTGACAGACTTAAAGCTCTTGAAAGAACTCAGGGATACCTGTGAAAACAGATGGCCACTGCCTACCAACCTAAGGACGAGGGGACTGCACATCGATATAAAGTAAGAGACTTTGTAAGTGGACATCAGGTGTCATCCCTGGAACCTTGCTGGAAAGGACCATAGCAGGTGCTCTTCATAACACCTACAGAAATAATGGCAGACAGAATCACTTCCTGGATCTATACCTCTCATCTCAAGCCTGCGCCCTGTCCAGACTCTGGCTGGAAACTGGAAAAGACAGGTAACCCTTTCAAATTGTGTATTTGCCGTGTGGATAAGGCTATGTACTCTCCCCTTGACCACCAGTAGTCCTAACCCTCATCAGCCCGTTCAGCAGCAATGGCTGATCACAAATCTTACTGGACAAGAAGTATTGTGTCTCACATACAGCCCACTTAGGGACCTGGTGGCCATCTCTCCACCCAGACATTTGTCAGCTGGCTATAGGTCTTTCCTATTGGGATATCCCTGATGAAGAGGAACCCACTAAAATTCCATTAAATCCTTTCCATACCATAGATAATGGAAACAAATGTTATGGATGTAGGGACAAGCGAGCCAGATGCAGGTGGGCTAGCCTAGATTACTATGTTTGCCCGGCGGACTATCAAAGCCACAAACAGTCATGACTGTGTGGGGGGACAGCCGACTTCTTCTGTAAGTAATGGGGATGTGAGCATACAGGGACTGCCTGATTGAACCCAAACTCCTCATCAAATTCTGTACACAGCATTAGCCATATTACCAATTAGACAACAAAAACCGATGGCCCCCAGAGGGGTCTCTAGATCCTCAAATTCTGCATCACCTTTTTAACTTCTGCAAGTGCTGAAAAGGGTGAAAGGAGATTCCCTTACGTTTAGGCCTTTTCCCTCCTTTGCTCACATCCTGAACTATGCTTCTCCAATAGATCCTCACCCGCAGCCTTGTGCTCCAGACTCTCTGCTCTTACTCCCACATCAGCAACCTGATTTCTGCCCTCCAATTACTAGACCAACGCCCGAACATCTGCCAGTTCTCAAACCATTGCCCCCTTGCTGAGGGAGCAGGTACTGAGCTACCCCTCAATTCCCTCACTCCTCTCTTCTCCTGTCAGTGCCCACACCGGGTCTCACCAAGTCCTCTTACCAACTAACCCAAAGCTCAAACCAGCTGAGGAGAGCCCTCAGAATCCTATCCAAGATGTAATGAAAATGGCCTTTAAAGTTGCTTTGTCATCACTGAAAACAGGTTACTAAGAATTTAAAGTCCCTCACAGGCGTTTTGGGATACTAACTCCCGTCTTCCCCTCTGCTCTACCAGTTCTACTGCTCAAGATTTGTTGCTAGGAAAATCCCAAACCCCTTTCCCATTATTCTTTTACATCTCTCCTACCTCATTCTCATATCCACGGAGCTGCTCAAAGCCACACCTTCCCTGTCTTCCCCCTCTGTACCAGGCCCAGAAAAAGTCTTAACTGACCTTCTCCAGAAATCTTCAACATGGCTGACTTTAGGACTTTCAGCAAAAGAGTCCCTATAAATGAGTTCAATGAAGGTAAACTTCCTCTTTTCGTGTTGCCCTGTTCTACTAGGCAACTGGCTAAAAAAAATCAGCACTCGTAAGCTAGACACCCCCTTACTAGTTTTTCACAAAATATGTGAACAAGGCCTCTGGCCTTGAGCTGGGGCTTCCAAGAGAGGGCTACAATTGTAAGATAAAGAAGATACCAACTGGGCTCCATGGTAACAGATGGCAGTGGGAAACAATAAAGGGAATAAAAAGCTCTCCCTCACCCAGGTGTCCTTGAAAAGTTAACTTACGCAGAACAGAGGAAAGAAACAGAAAAAAACCTGCTTTTTGTAAACTTCTGCAGGCTGTGAACTTCTGAGCCCCTTCCCTTACATGTTGGATACAAAATTCTGAAACTACCTAAACTTGTGTTTCAGGGGATTAATTGATTACAACAGAAGTAATGCCCTCTGAATCTGGTTGCAACCAAATAGGACTTTTTACCTGTCTTTGGTACTATCCTAGGTGCCTTGCCTTGTCTGTCCCTACAACAGTATAATTCTATATACTTAAACATTGTTTATGTTTTCATGAAACGGTCAACAGATGTGATTAATTGTGTAATGGTGCAGATGTTCCCAGAGTGCTCTATCATGACGTAGGTTCATTTGAAGATCAAATAGGGGGGCACAAAACCTGGTTCCACTGGGAACATATATCCCTCACTTTAGCCATCCTATTAGGAGTATGAGTTGCTGCAGGGGTGGGCACAAAAACCACTGCCTTGGTCCATGGGACAGTACAAATAACCTAAATAAAAACAGCAATAGACCAAAACTTAAAGATATTAGAAACCTCCATCACAGCTTTGCAGGAATCTTTAACCTCTCTCTGTGAAGTTGTTTAACAGAACATTCGAGGTTTGGACCTCCACTTCATGAGAAAAGAGGGCCTTTGTTCTGCATTGATGGAAGAATATTGTGTGTATGCCGACAATGCTGGAGTTGTAAAAAAATCTATGAGTAAATTAAGAAGATGAATTGAATAGCGTCAACAAGAGACAGAGGCCCAAAAAGGGTGGTTTGAGTCTTGGTTCACACAGTCCCCCTGGTTAACTACGCATTTATAAACCCTGGCAAGTCCAATAATAATTATCATATTATTGCTAACTATAAAACCCTGTTTGCTCAACCATGTAATTTCTTTTCTCCAAGCTCAAATTGGACAAGTTAAAATTATGGTAATACCCCACTAGCAGACATAGAATGTGACACCCCCCAATGATCACTTTTAAGATTAAAAGTAGCCAGAATAAGAAGTGGTGAATGAACGTTTCATAAAATATGTACTTGTCACTTCCTTTTTTTTCTGAATGCTAAACAAAACACTGTTGAAATCTTGAGAAATGTTTGCCAATCTTGTTCCCAGAGTGTGCTGTCCCCAACTGCCAAACTGCAGAATGTACTCTCTCACCCAGTTGCACGCAAACTGCCCACTCGCAGTGACACATCAAAAACTTTCCTCCCTGAGCTCTCAAAGGAAAGTATATAAGCTCTCCTTAATCTGTTCTCAGGACTCTGTGCTCTATTCATGTGAGCTCTGAGCACCAGCATGCTGGACCCCCAATAAACCCTTTGCTGCTGCATGAGATAGACTTTTGGTGGTCTCTTCTTCCGACGCTCGCCTGACCTTTACTTGGATGATTGAATGTAGAAGAGAACATCCAGTCAAAAAGGTATAGTCGGAAGGATTAGGAATATAGTAGGTAGGTTTAGGAAGAAGAGTGAGTATAGGATTTGGACCAAAAGATCTTTAGCAATAGGGTTTCGGTTAGAGAGTGAATGTAAATGTCAGCACATGTGAAGAATGAGTCACAATGATGAACTTGGAAAAATGTGTAGGAAAGCAGATATCAATAGAGACATTACAAAATCAGGCAAATTATAAAGTGAGTGATTGGATTAGACATTATCAACAGGGTTGAGTTTCAATATATAATCTTAAAAAGAAACAAATATGTAGTCACAAATAGGATTGACATTTGAGAGCATTAGGGAACCTGGACATGGTTGTTTTTAGTAATCCAGGTTCACTTTCTATTTAGACTTTGGTACAATCATAAGTGTGACTTTTGCATTTTGTGTTCAGAATATTACTGTGATAAAATGTATATGTACATCAGGTGACATGAGTATTTCTTCCACCATTTCTGGGAGCAATATTTTGAAGATGTATAAATTAGTATTGGGGGAACAAAGAGGTGTACCCTGTGTCTATGAATATAGAAGTAATGCATGAATTGACAATACTGTGAATAAATAATATAACTGGTTCCACTTTAAATAATGGATAGAATTGATATCTGAAAATATATAAGAAATCTTATATTGATATAGAATCATTCATTCTAATGAGTTATACATCTAATGGTAACATTAGGGATATGTTTTATCATGAAGTGTGTGTGAGTTTTTCTTCAAAATTAATATGGAAATGGAAAATAATGTGTTTGGAAAGAAGTCTCATGAAAAGACCAGTGAAGAAACATAAAGGAATACATGTGTTCTGAAGTAGGAAGTGATTGAAAGTGAAACAAATGCAAATGATTTTGCTAACTTGTGGGTAAAATACATATTTTATGATGTGCAGAAATTGAAGAAATAGAAATGTACCAGTGTTGAAAGAAAATAAACGTCAAAATATAAATTATGGGGCTGGGGATGTGGCTCAAGGGGTAGCGCACTCGCTTGGCATGCGTGCAGCCCTGTTTCGATCTTTAGCACCACTTACAAAACAAAGATGTTGTGTCCACCGATAACTAAAAAATAAATATTAAAAAATTCTCTCTCTCTCTCTCTCTCTCTCTCTCTCTCTCTCTCTCTCAAAAAAAATATACATCATGTCCCATAGTAATCTACTTGGATTGATGTTAAACTGGGTCAGTTACTGTAGAAATATTAGGATTTGTATGCACCATTCACTGATGTTAGTTGTCAGTACTAGAAATCCAATATGCATTTCAGGTGGATGAATATTTCTGAGAATAATCTTGTGAAAAGTTTATTATAAAACCACATACATGAATATGAATGAATTTAGGGAGTGTAAAATAAGACAAACATATTTCAAATTTGAAAAATCTGTAGAGTGTATATATATATATATAATATATAGATATACACACACACACACACACACACACACACACAAATATACACACAGAGACATTAAAAAGTAGCAATATGTATGCCAAGCGAAATTCATGTTGAAATATATATCGTCCACAGATCCAAAAATATTTAATTTACTGAACATGGATTTGTGTATAATGTTGTTCAACTGCGAAGCTCCCCCATAGGTTGAATTTTCAGTTCCAACAGCGTTTAGGAGGAATGATCTCTTCTCATGATTTGTATCTGCCAAGTCAGCCACCTCACAAGAATGTACATGTGATACCAGGTAGGATTCTATAGGTGCATATAAAAATACATGTGCTGAATAGGCTACAGACAAACGGAGACAGGAATTCACATATTTGTTAAATTTAAAAATACATGGAGAACTATGTCAACAAAAATTTGACTAGATTTATAACTCCTACCCTATATAATGCAAAAGGCAAGTCAAACTATACAACATGCCTTCTCTGAACTGCATGGATTTCTATTCTGCTTGGGTTATTTTTCTCCATCATATTTGGATTAGTAGTCAGAGTCTAGTAGGGTATGATTTAGTGTTAGGGATTCAGTATTTTGAATGAAAAATTAGAAAATGAATCCTATGTGTATGCAAATATGTGCTACAAAAAAATCTTTCAACTCTTATCCACAACAATGCCTTGACATTACCTTCGCCCCAAGTAAGACACAATTAGAGGAGAAAGGTTAGAAAATATATGAATATGTATCTGTAGTGCATTATACTCTGGTGTTCACAAGTTTGGAGCTGGTAGAGCAGTTTCCAAAAGTAAGGGACAGGGTAAACACTCCAGAAACATGGAGCTCTGTTGGTATAAAGACTTCTTGAGAAACTGCCTTTGAGGTTGGGCACTTGAAATATATGTTGTTGTCAGGAGCTTTAGCTTTCTTTGTAGTGAGACCATCAAAGCTGGGTCTGCATCTATGTGACATGAAGGAATTGTTTTCTTATTTTCCAGTGAACTTGAGGCAGCAGTTATGAGTTCTCTCTTTGTAGGTAAACTGTGGCCACTGGGGGCTAAGTGTCTCCCCATGTGGACTGTGAAGCCATTTGTTCATTCTCCACTTTTCATCTTGTTTCTTGCTGTTGCACTGGGACCTTGGTATTTGCTTCATGAAATACAATGAGTTCACCTGACACACAGTGATGGAGGGAGTTCTGTCATGTGTCGTGGGTCATGGTCTGCCGAGAATGCACAAACCAGGCTTCTAACCAACATAGCTTGTCCCCTTGACCACAGCAACCTGATTCTGAATATTTGCCTGAAACCTCTCCATATAACAAGATGCTTTACATAGAAGGGTCGGCAGGCTGCACCATGTTAGTCACAACCATTTGGAAGTCAATGGCAGATCCACATGGTCCCACCACAGATGTTTTAATCACACACCTGCCCAACACTGCTCTATGCCCACTATTCAGCAGGCTCCAACTTATTGGCATCTATGTTCTACATGATTTTCATGAATCCCACTCAATCAACGCCCTGTCTAGTATACTCATGATCAGCAACAGGACATGAAAAGGTTCTCCAGTGCCACCTGTTCATGGGAATTTCAAAAATTTCAGGGTATTTGTCTAGCCATTTTTTAAGGTTGAAGTTGGAGGCACTGTGGATTTCAGTTCATTCAGGAACCATTAAATGATGAGGAAGGTCATTTCAATGAAACTCTGGAGAACTCTCACAGGCAAGGCTTCCCAAAGAGGGGTCAAATGGTCACCTGAAGCCAAGCCCATTGAGGTCTACAATGTGAGGGCCATGTGTGTTTTGACTCTCAAGGATGGCTGCCAAGTCTTTAAGAAAAAATCATGTGATATCTTGGCTGAGATTTCCAGTGCTCTGTGGAAAGTCACCCTGGGCTTAGATCTCAGTTTCCAAATGTGACGCTCATGCGTGACCTCCTAAAATCCAAACACGATTTCATGTACTACACAAAAATATTCCCACTCACATCCAGAACAATGCCTCGACATTACCTTCACCCCAAGCAAGACAAAATAAGAGGAGAAGAGTTAGTAAATATGTGAATACATATCTGCAATGGAAAATGATCAGGAGTTCACAACCTTGGAGGTGGAAGAAGAATATCTTTCAGAATAAAATCATATGATATCCTGGCTGAGATTCCCAGTGCTTGGTCGAATGCCACCCTGGACTTAGATCTCAGTTTCCAAGGGGGACTCTCATGTGTGGCCTCCTTAAATCCCAAAACAATTCATGGCAATACTTCTCTGAGGTCAGTTCTAGATCTCTGTCTCTAAGGGGAATAACACCGGAGTTCAAGCCCAGGTTGACCCAGGCATCTCTTCCATCAGCCACACAAATAACCACAATTAAAACCAAAACACTCCTACATGGCCCTCATCTTCTTCCATATAGACACTTATTATATCCTCTGGCTGCAGGTTTCCATGAGGGGCGCAGCCCACGACATTGTCCAAAATAAGCTCCTATGCCCCTCATTTGCCTAAAGTCTGGGTAGCCTGGACACCCTTTCTGTGAAACAGGAGTGATCAAATAAGCCGGCCATTAATACTGCTCTACTTCTCCAATTTGAGTCCTATTGACTGTCATGTATAGATTCTTTATGTGATTTGGAGTCATGAGAAAACCAAAGCACCTAAGGGCTAGCCTCTGCAGGGCTTTGAAGAACTCATTTGACCAAAGAATTCCTATTCTCACTTGACGGAGGTCAGGAACCTAACAGAGGAAGGCAAGAGACTTTATCCACAATGACTGATCTTTTTGCCATTTTGGTATTGGACGAACACATGGGATCTTTCTTTAGATCCATCAGGTGCTGAGAATCTACAACGCCGCCTCACACAGGGCCAGGAGGCTGATTCCAACACATCTATTTCCAAAGCAATTAAGCAAAGAGCCACAGGTGATGCCCATTCATTTCCATTTGAAAACTCTTTTCTTCACGCTTCACAAAGGTGTAGCCAGAGGCAAAGACCTTCCTGACATTCAAGGCAACAGAACAATAGATAAGAAAAAGGCCCAAAGCAGGGTTTATCCACTGAGACTTTCCTGGACACACTGATATCAGAGTTTTCTGAGATGCTCGCCATTTCCTTCAGCTATCCTCTACATGCCCATGTCACTCATCTTGGAGGTGGTACATATCTTGGACACAAAACCATGAGCCTATTCTTGAGAGTAACCAGAATTCAGAAAGAAATCAGAAACTTAGGAAGATAATAGGTGTTGCCCATCCATAAGGCTAGCAGCAGTCCACTCATAAATTAGGCAGGGTGAATCCTGGGAAGATTTCTACTAGACAGGACACATCCATTGATGCATTCTCTTATCTAAAGTCTACAACCACGAACACAGTGGGATACACAGACATGCAACAAATCGCCTTGTCAAAAGCCTTACTAGAAACAGTACACTAGAAAGCAAACAAAACGCCTTTCCTGCCTATTCTCAGAACAAGAGACTAAACCACAAAATCACACACACACACCCACAAATGCACCTCCTTCATTCAAGTAGGTCTGTGACCATCCGGAATGTCCTCTGACTAGTGGGCCATACTATGTTCCCCCGAAAGGCCTGTCCTGTCTCAGATCTGGTCTCCTTGCCAAACTCTGTGAAGTTGTCAGGAGCCAGCGGTGAACCATTACCTGCTTTTTCAGGAAATGCCCCTTTTCAGAGCTTTCCTGGCATTTGGCAATTCTCATATCAGTAGGTACCAAGGAAGACTTACTCTGTCCTTGGTTATTCCAAATAACAGAGCCCACTGGGAATGGAACTGTGACTGGCTTTTGGTGCTTGTCTTCCTGGATCCCAAGGTCAGGGAGTTCCCTCACCAAGGAAGTGAGGTAGGTGGCTTCATTCAGGAACTGAGTGAGTTTACTGCCTTGGCAACCACTTTCTTAACAGTTGATTCCAAGGTTCCCATGAGATGGAGTTTACCCCTACTTTCTGTGACAGTTTCACAAGTTAGAATGGTATATCAACCATAGGAACCTGGAAACAGCTCTCCACACAGGCCTGCTTTGGTCCATCTTCTCTACCTTAAGAAGAGAGAGTCTGATTCAGACACAACCCTTCATTCTGACCAGGTTGTTTGCTATGGAAGATGTCTTTTGCTCTCTCAGGTCCTTCATAGCTGCCTACCTCTTCTCCAGGGATCATTTCTGCTTGGAACTTTGAGGATCTCAGCAGGTGGAAGATCCCATACCTTCCTGTATTGTAAGACCAACTCTGTCCCTGCTCTTCTGTAAAGTTAGATTGAGGGAACAGTGTTTGGTTAGGGTTAAAAACAAGTTCAATTTGGATTAGGAATCATTCTGCGTGATTAATAATGGTATTGGGAAAGTGCGATATTTACAAGAATATATAGGTAAAATACAAGTATGAAAACAGAAATCTAGGTAAGATTTGAAGCCCAGAAGGGCATTGGGACCTTGGTTGGGATACTTAGCTTTGAATTACGTTCTTCAGAGATGTCTTCAGTTAAATCCATATACAACGGCATAGAACCTTGTACCTTGGATGATTGAATGTCGAAGAGAACATCCAGTCAAAAACCTATAGTCAGTAGGAATAGGAAGAGTGTGGGTAAGTTTAGAAAGAATAGTGATTATAGGATTTGGACGAAATTATTTTAGCAATAGCGTTTCGGTTAGAGTGAATGTAAATGTCAGCACATGTGAAGAGTCAGTCACAATGATAAACTGGGAAAATATGTAGGAAAGCATATATCAATAGAGACATTACAATATCAGGCAAAGTATAAAGTGCGTGATAGGATTACACATTTTCAACAGGCTTGAGGTTGAATATATAATCTTAGGAGGAAACAAATACATATTCACCAATTGGATTGACATTGGAGAGCATTAGCTACCTGAACAGGAATGTTTTTAGTAATCCATGCTCACTTTCCATTTAGGCTTTGGTACAATCATAAGTGTGACCTTTGCATTTTCTTTCCAGAATATTACTGTGATAACATGTATATGTAGATCAGGTGACATGAGTATTTCTTCCACAATTTCTGGGAGCAATAATGTGAAGATGTATAAATTAGTACTGGGGGTACAAATAGGTGTACCCTGTGTCTATGAGTATAGAGATAATTCATGAATAGACCATACTGTGAATAAATAGTATAACTGGTTACAACTTTAAATAATGGATTGAATTGATATATGAAATTGATATATGAAAATATACAGGGAATCTTATATTGGCATACATACATTCATTAAAACCAAATATACAACTAATGGTAATATTTGGGTTATGGTTCATCATGAAGGGTTGTGAGTTTTGCTTCAAAAGTGAGTAGTGAAATCGAATATAATGTGTTTGGAAAGACGTCTCGTGAAAAGACCATTCAAGAAACATGGAGGAATACATGTGTTCTGAAGCAGGAAGTGATTTAAAATGAAACAAATGCCTATAAATTTGCGAAGTTGTGAAGGAAATATGTATCCTATGATGTGCATAAACTTAAGAAATCGCAATGTAACAGTGTTGAATAAAAATGAATTTCAAAAAACACAATATGTACCATAGAAATCTATTTGCATTGATGTTAGACTTGCTACGTTACTGTAGAAATATAAGGATTTGTATGCACCATTCACTGAAAATAGTTCTCAGTACTAGGAAACAAATATGTATTTCAGGTGTTTGAGTATTCCTGAGAATAATCTTGTGAAAAGTTGATTACAAATCCACATACATGAATATGAATTAATTTAGGAAGTGTATAATAAGACACATATTTCATATTTTGAAAAATCTGGAGAGTATATATATATATATATATATATATATATATATATATATATATATACACACACACACACACACACACACACACACACAGACTTTAAAAAGTAGAAATATATATGCCAATCAAACTTGACCATGAAATATATATCATCCAAAGATCAGAAATATTTATTTTACTGAACATGGATTTATGTATAAAGTTTTTCAACTAGGACGTTCACCCATTGGTTGAATTTTCAGGTCCAACAGCGTTTATGAAGAGTGAGCTACTCTAACAATTTGTACCTGCCAAGTACACCTCACAAGAACGTATGTGTGATTCCAGGTAGGATTCTATATGTGCATATAAAATTACAGGTGCTGGGTAGGCTGCAGAGAAAGGGAGACAGGAATTCACATATTTGTTAACTTTAGAAATACATGGAGAACTATTTCAACAGAAAATTGACTAGATTTATAACTCCTAGCCTACATAATGCAAAAGGCAAGTCCAAGTATACACCATGCCTCCGTTGAACTGCTAATATTTCTATTTTGTTTGGGTTTTTATACTCAATCTTATTAGGATTAGTATTCAGAGTCTAGTAGGGTAGTGGTTAGTATCAGGGATTCAGTATTTCGAATGGAAATTTTGAAAATGAATCCAATGTGTATGTAAATATGTGCTACACAAAAATCTTCTCACTCTCATCCAGAAAAATGCCTTGACATTACCTTCGCCCCAAGTAAGACACAATTAGAGGGGAAGAATTAGAAAATCTGTGAATACATTTATTCAATGGAAAATGCTCAGGATTTCACAACCTTGGAGGTGGTAGAGGAGTTTCCAAAAGTAAGGGACATGGTAAACACTCCACAAACATGGAGCTCTTCTGGCCTAAAGACTTTCAGAGAAATTGCCTCTGAGTTTGGGCACTTGAAATATATGTTTTTTTCAGGTGCTTTAGCTTCTTTCTAGTGAGACCATCAAAGCTTGGTCTGCATCTATGTGACCTGGAGGACGTGGCATCTTATTTTCCAAAGAACATGAGGCAGCAGTGCTGTTTTCTCTCTTTGTAGGTAAACTGTGGCCACTGGGGACTAATTGTCTCCCCCTGTAGACTCTGAAGCAATTTGTTCATCCTCCACTTTTCGTGGTGTTTCTTGCTGCTGCACTGGGAGTTTGGTATTTTCTTCATGAAATACAAGGAGTTCAATTGGGACACAGTGCTGGAGAAAGTTCTGTCACGTGAGTGGGTCAGCGTCTGCAGGACAATGGACCAAGATGCTTCTATCCACATAACTTGCCCCCTTTACCATGGCAACCTGATTCTGAACATTGCCCTGAATCCTCTCCATATAACAAGATGTCTTTACATAGAAGGGTCTGCTGGCTGCAACATGTTAGTCACAAGCTTTGGAATCCAATGGTAGATCCTCATGGCCGTACCACTGATGTTTTATAACACTCCTGCCCACCACTGCTGTAGGCCCACTACAGGCTCCAACTTACTGGCATCTCTGTTCTACACCATTTTCAGGAAACCCAGTCAATCAAGGCACTGTCTGGTATACTCATGAACAGCAACAGGACATCCAAAGGTTCTCTAGTGCCACCTGGTCATGGGAATTTTAAAAATTTCAAGGTATTGATGTTACCATTTTTTCAAGGATGAAGTTAGAGGCATTGGGGGTTTCAATTCATTCAGAAACCATTAAATGTTGAGGAAGCTCATTTCAATGAAAGCTCTGGAGAACTCACACAGGCAAGGATTCCCAAAGAGTGGCCAAAAGGTCACTTGAAGCCAGGACCATTGTGAGGTCCATGTGTGTTTTGACTCTCAAATGTGGCTGCCAAGTCTTTCAAAATAAAATCATGTAATTATCTGGCTGAGACTTCGAGTGAACTGTGTAACGCCACCCTGGGCCTAGATCTCAGTTACCAAGGGCGGCTCTCATGCGTGGCCTCCTAAAATCTTTACACAATTCATGGCAATACTTCTCTGAGGTCAGTTCAGGAACTGAGTCTCTAAGGAAAATCACACCAGAATTTAACCCAGGTGGAACCAGTCATCTCTCACAATTAAAACCTAAACACTCCCACATGGCCCTTATCTTCTTCCATATAGACACTCATCATAACATCTCGCTGGACTTTTCCATGAGGGGCACAGCCCAAGACAGTTTCCAAAATAAGCTGCCTTGGCCCTCTTTTGCCTAAAGTCAGGTTGGCCTGGACGCCCTTCCTGTGAACCAGGAGTGATCAAGTAGGCCTGCCATTAATACTGCTCTGCTTCTCCAAGTTGATGCCTACTGACTGTGGGGTTTAGATTCTTTTTGTTAATTGGAGGCATGAAAAAACCCAAGCACTATGGGCAAGCCACTGGAGGGCTTTGAAGAACCCATTTGACCTAAAGGATCCCTATTCTTACTTGATGGAAGTCAGTATCCTAACAGAGGAAGGCAAGAGACTTCATCCACAATGACTGCTCTTTTGGCCATTTTGATATTGGATGCACACATGGGATCTTTCTTTAGATCCATCAGGTTCTTAGAATCAAAGCCACAGCCTCACACAGGGCCAAGAGGCTGTTTCAGACACATCCCTTTCCAAAGAAATTAAGCAAAGAGCCACAGGAAATGCACATTCATTTCCATTTGAAAACTCTTTTATTCAAGCTTCCAAATGTTTTGGCCTGAGGCAAACACCTTCCCTGACGTTAAGGGCAACAGAACAATATGTAAGCACAAGGCCCAAAACAGGGTTTCTCCACTGAAACATTCCTGGTCACACTGCTATTTGAGTTTTCTGAGATGCTTGCCATTCCCTTCAGCTATCCAGTACATGGCCATGTCACAGACCTTGGAGGTGGTACATATTTTGGACACAAACCTAGAGACTATTCTGGAGAGTGGACAGAATTCAAGAAGAATACAGGAACTTTTGAAGATATAAGGTGTTGCCCATTGATAAGGCAAGCCACAGTCCATTCATAAACTGAACAGGATGAATGCTGGGAAGTTTTCTACTAGACAGGACACATCCATTCATGCATTCTCTTTTCTAAAGTCTACAACCAATAACACAGTGGGATACACAGACATAGAAACACTCACATTGTCAAAAAACTTACTAGAATCAGTTCACTCCAAACCAAACAAACCACCTTTCCTACCTATTCTCAGAAAATGAGACAAAACCACAAACCCCACCCAAACCAACAAATTAAACTCCTTCCCCCAAGTAGGTCTGTGACTATCCAGAGTGTCCTCTGACTGGTGGGCCATAGTGTGTACCCCCAAAATGGCCTGTACTGCCTCAGATCTGGTCACCTTGGCCGACTCTGTGAAGTTGTCAGGAGCCAGCATTGAGCCACTACCTGCTTTCTTAGGAAATGCCCCTCTTCAGAGTACTCCTGGCATTTGGCCATCCTCACATAAGTAGGTATGAAGAAAGAATGACTCTGTCCTTGGTAAATCCAAACAAGTGAGACCACTGAGACTAGGACTCAGACAGGCTATGGGTCCCTGGCTTCCTAGATACCAAGTTCAGAGTTCCATCACCAAGGAAGTGAGGCTAGTTCACTTCTGTCAGGAACTGAATGAGGTCACTGCCTTGGCAACCACAATATCCTAACAGTTACATCCAAGGGTCCCATGAGATGAAGGCTGCCCCTACTTCCTGAGACACTTTCACAAGTTAGAATGGTATACCAAGCATAGGCTCCCAGGAACAGCTCTCGTCTTAGACCTGGTTTGGTCCATCTCCTCTACATTAAGAAGAGAGAGTCTGATTCAGACACAACCCTTCATTCTGACCAGGTTGTTTGCCATGGAAGATGGCTTTTGCTCTCTCAGGTCCTTCATAGCTGCCTACAACTTCTCCAGGGATCATTTCTGCATTGACCTTTGAGGTTTTCAGCAGATGGAAGATCCCTTACATTCCTGTATTGTAAAAACAAATCTGTCCCTGCTCTTCTGAATACTTAGATTGAGGGAACAGTGTATGGTTAGGGTTAATAACATGTTCAATTAAAACCAAAACGCTCTCACATGGCCCTCATCTTCTTCCATATAGACACTTACCATAACCTTTGGCTGAGGGTTTCCATAAGGGGCCCAGCCTAAGACAGTGTCCTAAATAAGTTCCCTTGCCCCTCATTTGCTAAAGTCAGGGTTTTCTGGACACACTTCCTGTGAACCAGGATTGATCAAATAGATCTGCCATTAATACTGCTCTGTTTCTCCATTTTGAGGCCTACTGACTGTGAGGTATAGATTCTTTATGTGATTTGGAGTCATGTGTAAACCCAAGCACCTCTGCCAGTCTTTGAAGAACTCATTTGACCCAAAGGATCCCTATTCTTTCTTGATAGAGGTCAGGAATCTAACAGAGGAAGCAAGAGGCTTCATCTACCATGACTGATCATTTTGCCATTTTAGTTTTGGATGCATACGTGGGATCTTTCTTTAGATCCATCAGATGCTGAGAATCTAAGCCACAGCCTCACACAGAGCCAAAAGGATGATTCAGACACATCCCTTTCCAAAGCAATTAAGCAAAGAGCCACAGGTAATGCCCATTAATTTCCATTAGAAAGCAGTTTTCTCCAGGCTTCCAAAATGATGGCCTGAAGCAAGGACCTTCCTGAAATTCAGGTCAACAGAACAGTAGGTAAGCAAAAGGAACAAAGCAGGGTTTCTCTACTGAGACTTTGCTGGTCACACTGATATCTGAGTTTTCTGAGATGCTCCCCGTTCCCTTCAGCTATCCAGTACATGGCCATGTCACAGAGCTCGGAGGTGGTACATATCTTGGACAAAAAAAAATGAGCCAATTCTGGAGAGTGGGCAGAATTTAGGAAGAAAACAGGAACTAAGGATAATAGTAGGTGTTGCCTATCGATAAGGCAAGCCACAGTCCACTGATAAATTGGGCAGGATGTGTGATGGGATGCTTTCTTCTAGACAGGACATATGCATTGATGCATTCACTTTTCTAATTTTTACAACCACGAAAAAAGTGGGATACACAGACATAGAAACACTCGCCATGTCAAATGACTTATTAAAAAACAGTCCACTCAAAACCAAACAAACTGCCTTTCCTACCTATTCTAAGAACATGAGACAAAACCACAAACCTGGAAAAGAGAAAATGGCGGGGAAGGGAGTGCATCAACTCCGTGTACAGGGTCACTGTGAGGGATAATGATGAGTTAGAACGGCTAAAAGCTACCTTGTTAGGAATTTCCAGCAAAACTGGGGTGCTCCAAAACCTAGTGGAAGGATTTTCATCGCACGAGAATCAGCTTCGGGGTCTCAAACGGAGCGATCTGTGCATACAAAGGGTCACGCTGCTTATTCAGCAAATCGCCCCGTGGTTCGAGTCTGCGGCGCGCGCTGGGAAACGACGAGCTAGCGGCGCAGAGATACAGCACTGCTTATTCTGCAGGCTCCTGCCAGCTGTGCATTTGCTGTGCTCAGAGCTGAATTCTGGGTTTGAGACGATAGAAGGAAACGGTCCACTTCGGTTCTCCACAGCAGTCAGAACACAGAAGAAGCCAGCGGCCACCATCATGGAGAGCTAATGTCACCACCCCTTTTTTCGACTGATCACAGCTCTTTCAGCTATAGAACAGGTAATTTCAGGCTGACATTTGTCTGCGTCTCGCAGACAAATTGCTCAGACTTAGTGCTAAATAACCCGCGGAAACTGCTTCTTGGAGCCTGCTCCTATTGGAACACGCACCGAGCCTGGAGCGGCCGAGTTCCGGTTCCTGGAGCTGCTCTGGCCCAGGGCTATAGATCCTGCAGAAACTGCTTCTTGGAGCCTGCTCCTGTCGGAGCATACACCAAGCCCGGAGAGGCCGAATTCTGGTTCCCAGAACTGCTCTGGCCCAGGGATAAAGAACCCGTGGAAATTGCTTCTCCGTCCGGGTCCTGCTGAATACTGTGGAGGCCAAAGAGGCGGAGCAGAGCCGCCGCCCACGCCCAGAACAGGCCCAGCGACCCGCCGGCGTAGTATCAGGTCACCCCAACTGGAGTGGGGGCCGAACAGAGCCGCCACCCACACCCGGAACAGGCCCAGTGACCCGCCGGCGTGGCAGTCACGTCACCCATTTGGAGTAGAGGCAGAGCAGAGCCGCAGGCCGAACCTGCAAGTTAGAAAGACCTGAGACCAACCGGCGGAACAGGCCCAGTGGTCTACTGGTGTGGTAGACACGTCACACCAATTGGAGGAGGGGCAGAGCAGAGCGGCCACCTGCGCCCGCAAGGTAGCAGATCCACGACGGAACTGCAGATCAGGCCCAGCGGCCTGCTGGTGTGATAGACACGTCAACCCAATTGGGGGAGGGGCAGAGCAGAGCCGCCGCCCGCGACCGGAACAGGTCCAGCGACCTGCCGGCGTGGTAGACACATCACGCCAATTGGGGGAGGGGCAGAGCAGAGCCGCCTCCCGAGCCCAGAACAGGCCCAGCAACCCACCAGCGTGGCAGTCACGTCACCCCATTTGGAGTAGGAAAAGAGCAGAGCTGCAGTCCGCGCCCAGAACAGGCCCAGCGACCTGCCGACGTGGTAGTCACGACACCCCAATTGGAGTAGGGGCAGAGTAGAGCCGCCACCCCCACCAGCAAGGTAGGCAGGCCTGGGACCGACCAGCGGATCAGGCCCAGTGGCCTGCCGGCGCGGCAGACAAATCACCACATTTGGAATAGGGGCAGAGCAGAGCCGCCGCCCGCGCCCACAAGGTAGGCAGACCTGCGACCGACTGGAGAAACAGGCCAAGTGGCCTGCCGGCATGGTAGACCCATAACCCCAACTGGAGTAGGGGCAGAACAGAGCCGCCACCAGCATCCGGAACAGGCTCAGAGGCCCACCGACATGGTAGTTACGTCACCCAAATTGGAGTAGGGGTAGAGCAGAGCCGCGGTCCACGCCCGGAACAGGCCTAGCGACACACTGGCGTACTATCACGTCACCCCAATTGGAGAAGGGGCAGAGCAGAGTCGCCGCCCTCACCTGCAAGGTAGGCAGACCTGTGACCAACGGTCAGAACAGGTCCAGGGGTTCGCGGGCGTGGTAGACACGTCATATCAATTGGAGGAGGGGCAGAGCAGACCCGCTGCCTGCGCCTCCAAGGTTGGCAGACCTGCGACCAATCGGCAGAACAGTCCCAGCGGCCCGCCAGCGTAGTAGACAGATCACCCCAATTGGAGGAGGAGCACAGCTGCCGCCTGCCCCTGCAAGAGAGACTTTTCAACTATTCAAGAGCAACATAAATATATAGGGGGGAAAATTTCAAAAACACAACAGTTTCACCAAGCAGAAAGAAACACGAGCAATATGAAAAGAGAAGGAAACAAAGGACCACAAGCAATGCAGGTCAACTCAACTTTAGAAGAGGTAATAGATGCAGCAGATGGAATGTCAGATAAAGAATTCAGGAAATACATGCTGCAGATATTCTGGAGTCTCAAGGAAGATATTAGACAGCAAAATCAGACAATGAAAGATCACTTCGACCACTTCGACAATGTATTACATAAACAAATCCAAGAGGCAAAAGATCAACTATACAGGGAGATAAAGGTAATAAAAAACAAACAAACAGAAATCCTAGAAATGCAGGAAGCAATCAACCTACTTAAAAACTCAATTGACAATACTACCAGCAGGGTAGAACATTTAGAAGATAGAACATCAGACAATGAAGACAAAGTATTTCTACTTGAAACGAACATAGACAGCTCAGCAAGACTGTTAAGAAACCATGAGCAGAAAATCCAAGAAATATGGGATAATATAAAGAGACCAAACTTAAGAGTCATTGGGATACAGGAAGGTATTGAGGTCCAAACCAAAGGAATGAGCAATCTATTCAATGAAATAATAAGAGAAAAATTCCCAGACTTGAAGAATGAGACAGAATCCCAAATCCTAGAAGCCTACAGGACGCCGAATGTCCAAAATCATAAGAGATCCACACCTAGACACATTATAATGAAGATGCCCAACACACAGAATAAGGAGAGAATTTTAAAAGCTACAAGAGAAAGGAAGCAGATTAGATTTATGGGTAAACCAATCAGGATAACAGCTGATCTTTCAACACAGACTCTGAAAGCTAGAAGATCCTAAAGAAACATATTTCAAACACTGAAAGAAAATGGTTTCCAACCAAGAATCGTGTATCCAGCGAAATTAAGCTTCAGGATGGAAGATGAAATTAAAGCCTTCCACGATAAACAAAAGTGAAAAGTATTTTCAGCTAGAAAACCATGTCTTCAAAACATCCTCGGCAAAACATTACAGGAAGAGGAAATGGAAAATAACAATGAAAACCAACAGTGGGGGTTAGGACAGTTAAGCGGGTAAATAATCAAAAAGGAAAACAAACCATGTTTAGTAAAATAAATAAACAAATATGGCTGGAAGAACAACCCATATCTCAATAATAACCCTAAATGTTAATGGCTTAAACTCACCAATTAAGAGACACAGGCTAGTAGAATGGATCACAAAACAAGACCCAACAATATGCTGCCTACAGGAGACGCATTTGATAGAAAAAGACATATATAGACTGAAGGTGAACAGTTGGGAAAAATCATATCACTCATATGGACTTCGGAAACAAGCAGGAGTGTCCATACTCATATCAAATAAAATAGATTTCAAACCAAAGTTATTCAAAAGGGATAAAGAGGGACACTACATATTGCTCAAGGGAACCATACACCAACAAGACATAACAATCATAAATATATATGCCCCAAACAATGGTGCAGCTATGTTTATCAAGCAAACTCTTCTCAAGTTTAAGAGTCTAATAGACCACCATACAATAATCATGGGAGACTTCAACACACCTCTCTCACCACTGGACAGATGTTCCAAACAAAAGAAGAATAAGGAAACTATAGAACTCAATAAAACAATTAACAACCTAGACTTAATTGATTTATATAGAATATACCACCCAACATCAAGCAGTTACATATTTTTTCTCAGTAGCACATGGATCCTTCTCAAAAATAGATCATATATTATGCCACAGGGCAACTCTTAGACAATATAAAGGAGTAGAGATAATACCATGCATCTTATCTGATCATAATGGAATGAAACTGAAAATTAACGATAAAAGAAGGAAGGAAAAATCATGCATCAGTTGGAGAATGAACAATAGGTTACTGAATGATCAATGGGTTATAGAAGACATCAAAGAGGAAATTAAAAAAATTCTTAGAGATAAATGAAAACACAGACACAACATATCGGAATCTATGGGACACATTGAAAGCAGTTCTAAGAGGAAAATTCAATGCTTGGAGTTCATTCTTTAAAAAAAAGAAAAAAAAAACAACAATAAATGATCTCATGCTTTATCTCAAAATCCTAGAAAAAGAAGAGCAAAACAACAGCAAAAGAAGTAGAAGGCAAGAAATAATTAAAATCAGAACTGAAATTAATTAAATCGAAACAAAAGAAACAATTAAAAAGATTGACAAAACTAAAAGTTGGTTCTTTGAAAAAATAAATAAAATCGACAGATCCTTAGCCATGCTAACAAAGAGAACAAGAGAGAGAAATCAAATTACTAGCATACAGGGTGAAAAAGGCAAGATCACAACAGACACTTCAAAAATAAAGAAGATAATCAGAAACTATTTTGAATCCTTATACTCCAATAAAATAGAAGATAGTGAAGGTATCGATAAATTTCTTAAGTCATATGATCTACCCAGATTGAGTCAGCAGGATATAGACAACCTAAACAGACCAATATCAATTGAGGAAATAGAAGAAACCAACAAAAGACTACAAACTAAAAATAGCCCAGGACCGGATGGGTATACAGCAGAGTTTTACAAAACCTTTAAAGAGGAACTAATGCCAATACTTTTCAAGCTATTTCAGAAAATAGAAAAAGAGGGAGAACTTCCAAACTCATTCTATGAGGCCAACATCACACTGATTCCTAAACCAGACAAAGACACTTCAAAGAAAGAAAACTAGAGACCAATATCTCTAATGAACATAGATGCAAAAATCCTCAATAAAATTCTGGCATATCGGATTCAAAATCATATCAAAAAAATTGTGCAGCATGATCAGGTAGGATCTATCCCTGGGATGCAAGGTTGGTTCAATATACGGAAATCAATAAATGTTATTCACCACATCAATAGGCTTAAAAATAAGAACCAGATGATCATCTCGATTGATGCGGAAAAAGCGTTCGACAAAGTACAACATCCCTTAATGTTCAAAACTCTAGAAAAACCTGGGATAACAGGACCATTCCTCAATATTGTAAAAGCAATCTATGCTAAGCCTCAGGCTAGCATCATTCTGAATGGAGAAAAACTGAAGGCATTCCCTCTAAAACCTGGAACAAGACAGGGATGCCCTCTCTCACCACTTCTGTTCAACATAGTTCTTGAAACACAGGCCAGAGCAATTAGAAAGATGAAAGAAATTAAAGGCATAAAATTAGGAAAAGAAGAACTCAAATTATCACTATTTGCAGATGACGTGATTCTATACCTAGCAGAACAAAAAGGGTCTACAAAAAAACTGTTAGAGCTAATAAATGAATTCAGCAAAGTGGCAGGATATGAAATCAACCCGCAAAAAACAAAGGCATTCCTGTATATCAGGACAAATCCTCTGAAATAAAAATGAGGACAACCACTCCATTCACAATATTCTCAAAAAAAAGTAAAATACTTGGGAATCAACCTAACAAAAGAGGTGAAAGACTTATACAATGAAAACTAAAGAACCCTAAAGAGAGAAATACAAGAAGATCTTAGAAGATGGAAAAATATACCCTGTTCTTGGATACGCAGAACTAACATCATCAAAATGGTGATATTACCAAAAGTTCTCTATAGATTTAATGCAATACCAATCAAAATCCCAATGGCATTTCTTATAGAAATACAGAAAGCAATAATGAAATTCATATGAAAAAATAGAAGACCCAGAATAGCAAAAACAATGCTAAACAGGTAGTGTGAATCATGCGGTATAGCGATACCAGACTTCAAACTATAATACTGGGCAATAGTAACAACAACAGCATGGTACTGGTACCAAAACAGGCGGGTGGACCAATGGTACAGAATAGAGGACACGGAAACCAATCCACAAAACTACAACTATATTATATTTGATATAGAGGCTAAAAGCATGCAATGGAGGAAGGATAGCATCTTCAACAAATGGTGCTTGGAAAACTGGAGATACATATGCAACAAAATGAAACTGAATCCCTTTCTCTTGCCATGCACAAAAGTTAACTCAAAATGGATCAAGGAGCCTGATATCAAATCAGAGACACGGCGTCTGATAGACGAAAAAGTTGGCTACGATCTACATACTGTGGGGTCAGGCTCCAAATTCCTCAATAGGACACCCATAGCACAATAGGTAATAACTAGAATCAACAAATGGGACTTACTCAAACTAAAATGTTTTTTCTCAGCAAAAGTAACAATAAGAGAGGTAAATAGGGAGCCTACATCCTGGGAACATATCTTTACTCCTCACACTTCAGATAGAGCCCTAATATCCAGAGTATACAAAGAACTCAAAAAATTAGACAACAAGATAACAAATAACCCAATCAACAAATGGGCCAAGGACCTGAACAGACACTTCTCAGAGGAGGACATACAATCAATCAACAAGTACATGAAAAAATGCTCACCATTTCTAGCAGTCAGAGAAATGCAAATCAAAACCACCCTAAGATACCATCTCACTCCAGTAAGATTGGCAGCCATTATGAAGTCAAACAACAACAAGTGCTGGTGAGGATGTGGGGAAAATGGTACACTTGTTCATTGTTGGTGGGACTGAAAATTGGTGCAGCCAATCTGGAAAGCAGTATGGAGATTTCTTGGAAAGCTGGGAATGGAACCACCATTTGACCCAGCTATTCCCCCTCTCGGTCTATTCCCTATAGACCTAAAAAGAGCATGCTACAAAGACACTGCTACATCGATGTTCATAGCAGCACAATTCAAAATAGCAAGACTGTGGAACCAACCTAAATGCCCTTCAATAGACGAATGGATAAAAAATGTGGCATTTATACACAATGGAGTATTTCTCTGCATTAAAAAATGACAAAATCATAAAATTTGGAGAGAAATGGATGGCATTAGAGCATATTATGCTAAGTGAAGCCTAAAAATTCCCTAAAAAACAAATGCCAAATGTCTTCTTTTATATAAGGAGAGTAACTAAGTACAGAGTAGGGACGAAAAGCATGAGAAAAAGATTAACATTAAACAGGGATGAGATTTGGGAGGGACAGGGAAGGAGAAGGGATATTGCATGGAAATGGAAGACCCTTAGGGTTATACAAAATTACATACAAGAGAAGCGAGGAGAAAGGGAAAAATAATACAAGTGGGAGATATGAACTGCAGTAGAGTGGGTTGAGATAGAAGAGGGGAGGGGAGGGTATGGGAGGGGGAATAGTAAAGGATAGGAAAGGCAGCAGACTATAACAGACACCAATATGGCAATATGTATATATATATATCAATGGAAGTGTAACTGATGTGATTCTGCAATCTGTATACGGGGTAAAAATGGGAGATCATAACCCACTTGAATCAAAGTGTGAAATATGATAAATCAAGAACTATGTAATGTTTTGAACAACCAACAATAAAAAAAAATTTTAAAAAGAAGAAAAAATTAAAAAAAAAAAACAAAAAAATCCCACAAACCCACACCCACACGCACAAAGGCACCTCCTTTACCCAAGTAGGTCTGTGACTATCCGGAGTGTCCTCAGACTGATGGACCATACTATGTTCCCCCGAAATGGCCTGTCCTGTCTCAGATCTGGTCTCCTTTACCAACTCTGTAAAGGTGTCAGGAGCCATCGGTGAGTAACTACCTTCTTTCCCAGGAAAGGCCCCTCTTTAGAGCTTTCCTGGCATTTAGCCTTCCACACATCAGTATGTACCAAGAAAGACTTACTCTGTTTTTGGTAAATCCAAACAAGTGAACCCACTGGGACTGGGATTGTGACTGGCTCTGGGTGCCTGGCTTCCTGAATCCCAAGTTCTGAAAGTTCCATCACCAAGAAGTGAGGTAGGTCACTTTCTTCAGGAACTGAATGAGGTCACTGCCTTGGCAACCACTTTGTCCTAACAGTTGCTTCCAAGGGTCCCATGAGATAGAGGCTGCACCTAATTCCTGTGTCATATTCACAAGTTAAATGGTATATCACCCATAGGCACATGTTAACAGCTCTCCGCACAGGCCTGGTTTGGTCCATCTTCCCTACATTAAGAAGAGAGAGGCTGATTTAGACACATCCCTGCATCCTGACCAGGTATTTTGCCAAGGTTGATCACTTTTATTCTCTCAGGTCCTTCAAAGCTGCCTACATCTTCTCCAGGATTTATTTCTGTATGGAACTTGAGAATCTCAGCAGGTGTAAGATCCCCTACCTTCCTGTATTGTAAGACCAACTCTGTCCCTGCTCTTCTGTAAAGTTAGATTGAGGGAACAGTGCATGGTTAGGGTTAATAACATGTTCGATTTGGGTTAGGAATCATTCTGTGGGATGAATAATGGTATTAGGAACCTGTGATATTTACAAGAATATATAGGTGTAATATAAGTATGAAAACAGAAATCTAGGTAAGATTTGAAGCCAAGATGGGCACTGGGTCCTTGATTGGGATATTTAGCTTTGAATTATTTCTGCAAAGATGTCTCAGATAAATTGATATACAATGGCATAGGACCTTGTACCTTGGATGACTTAATAAGGAAGAGAACATCCAGTCAAAAATGGATAGGACCAAAAGTTCTTTAGATATGGATTTTTGGTTAGAGAGTGAATGTAAATGTCAGCATATGTGAAGAGTCAGTCACAGTGATGAACTGGGGAAAATGTGTAGGAAAGCAGATATCAATAGAGACATTAGGAAATCAGGCAAAGTACAAAGTGATTGATAGGATAAGACATTTTTAACAGGATTGAGTATGAATATATAATCTTAGGGAGAAACAAATATGTAGTCACCAAGAGGAATGATATTTGAGATCATTAGTGAATCAGGACATGGATGTTGTTAGTAATACATGTTCACTTTCAATATAGGCTTTGGTACAATCATAAGTGTGACCCTTGCATTTTGTGTCAGGAATGTTACTGTGATGAAATGTATATGTATATCAGGTGACTAGAGTATTTCTTCCACAATTTCTGAAAGCAATATTTTAAAGACTTATAAATAAGTATTGGGGATACAAATAGGTATACCCTGGGTCTATGAATATAGAGATGATGCCTTAATAGACCATACTGTGAATAAATAGTATAACTGGTACAAACTTTAAATAATGGATTGAATTGATATCTGAAAATATATAGGAAATCTAATGTTGATATACATACATTCATTCCAACCAGTTATTCATCTAATGGTAATATTAGCATTACGGTATATCATAAAGAGTATGTGAGTTTTGCTTCAAAAGTGATTATGGAAATCAAAAATAATGTGTTTGGAAAGAAACTCATGAAAAGAACAGTCAATAAACATGGAGGAATACATGTGTTCTGAAGTAGGAAGTGATTGAAAGTGAACCAAATGCCTATAAATTTGTGAAATTGTGGATGAAAGGATATATTCTATAATGTCGATAAACTGAAGAAATAGTAATGTACCAGTGTTGAATAAAAATGAACTTCAAAATACACATAATGTCCCATAGGTGTCTACTTGCATTGATGTTAAACTGGGTCAGTTACTGTAGAAATATTAGGATTTGTAAGCATCATTCACTGAATTTTGTTTTCAGTACTAGGAAATAAATAGGTATTACAGGTGGATAAATTTTTCAAAGAATATTCTTGTGAAAAGTTGATTATAAATCCACATAGATGAATACGAGTGGATTTAGGGAGTGTATAATAAGACACATATATTGCATATTTTGGAAAATCTTGAGAGTAGATATCTATATAAATAGATAGATAGATAATTAGATAGATACATACATACACAGACATTAAAATGTAGCCATATATATGCCATTCAAAATTCATCATGAAATACATATCATCCACATATCCAAAAATATTCATTTTACTGAACATTCATTTATGCATAATATTGTTCATCTAGGAAATTCACCCATAGGTTGAATTTCCAGTTCCATCAGTATTTAGAGGGTGCGATCTCTTCTCACAATTTGTATCTTCCAAAATAAGCGAGCTCACAAGAATGTATGTGTGACACCAGGTAGAATTCTAAATATGCATAAAAAATACATCTGATGAATAGGCTACAGAGAAAGGGAGACAGAAATTTACATATGTGTTAACTTTAAAACTCATGGAGAAGTATTACAATGAAAAGTTGACAAGATTTATAACACATAACCTTGATAAAGCAGAAGGCAAGTGCAAGTATACATCATGCCTCCTATGAAAGGCCTGTATTTCTATTCTGTTAGGTTTCTTTTTCTCCATCTTATTAGGGTTAGTAGTCAGAGTCTAGTAAGGTATGGATTAGTGTCAGGGATTCAGTATTTCAAATGGAAAATAGGAAAATGAATCTAATGTGTATGCAAATATGTGCTACACAAAAATCTTCCCACTCTCATCCAGAACAATGCTTTGACATTATATTCGCCCCAAGTAAGACACAATTAGTGGAGAAGAGTTAGAAAATCTGTGAATACATATGTGAAAAGGAAAATACTCAGGAGTTCACAACCTTGTAGGAGGTGGAACAGTTTCCAAAAGTAAGGGAGAGGGTAAACACTCCACAAACATGGAGCTCTGCTGGACTAATGACTTTTTGAGAAACTGCCTCTGAGTTTGGGCACTTGAAACATATGTTCTTGTCAGGAGCTTTAGCTTTCTTTGTAGTGAGACCATCAATGCTGGGTCTCCGTCTATGTGACCTGGATAACACGGTTTCTTATTTTCTAGTGAACATGAGGCAGCTGTGCTGAATTCTCTCTTTGTAGGTAAACATTGGACACTGGGGTCTAAATATCTAACCATGTGGTCTGTAAAGCCATTTGGTCATCCTCCACTTTCGTGGTGTTTCTTACTGCTGCACTGTGAGTTTGGTACTGGCTTCACCAAATACAAGGAATTAAACTGGAACATAGTGCAGGAGGGAGTACTCTCACGTGTGGTGGATGGGGGTCTGCAGGAAAATGCACAAATGAGGCTTCAATCCCACATAGCTTTTCAACTTGACAATAGCAACCTGATTGTGAACATTTGCAGGAATCCTCTCCATATAATAATATGCCTTTACATAGAAGGGTCTGCTGGCTGTACCATGTCAATCACAAGTGATTTGGAAGCCAATGGCAAATCCACGTGGCCCCACCACATGTGTTTTTTCACACACCTACACTCAACTGCGTAGGCCCACTAGTCTGCAGGCTCCAACTTTCTGGCATCTCTGTTCTACACAATTTTCATGAAACCCAGTCAATCAATGCACTGTCTGGTACAATCATGATCAGCAACAAAAAATTCAAAGGTTCTCCCGTGCCACCTCGTCATGGGAATTTTAAAAATATTATGGTATTTATCTAGATATTTTTCAATGATAATGTTGGAGCCACTGTGCGATTCAATTTATACAGGAAACATTAAATGGTGAGGAAGATCATTTCAATGAAAGAGCTGGAGAAATCTCACAGTCAAGGCTTCCCAAAGAGTGGCCAAAAGGTCACATGAAGCCAGGCCCATTGAGGTCTATAATGTGAATTCCATGTGTGTTTTGACTCTCAACTATGGCTGCAAATCTTTCAGAATAAAATCATGTATATCCTGGCTGAGATTCCCAGTGCTTTATGGAAAGCCACCCTGGTCCTAGATCTCAGTTTCCAATCGCGAATCTCATGCATCGCCTCCTTAAATCCCAACACAATTCATGGCAATACTTCTCTGAGATCAGTACCAGAACTCAGTCTCTAAGGGGAATCACAAAAGAGATCAAACCCAGGTAAACCCAGGCATCTCTTCCAACTGCCACACAAATGACAACAATTAAAACCAAAACACTCCCACATGGTCCTCATCTTCATTTATATAGACACTAATCAAAACTTCTAGCTGGAGGTTTCCATGAGGGGCACAGCCCAAGACAGTGTCAAAAATAATCTCCCTTGCCCCTCATTTGCCTAAAATCAGGGTGGCCTGGACAACCTTCCTGTGAACCAGAAGTGATCAAATAGGCCTGCCATTAATACTTCTCCACTTCTCAATTTTGAGGCCTACTGACTGTGGGGTACACATTCTTTGTGTGAATTGGAGTCATGAGAATACCCAAGCACCTATTGTCTAGCCTCTTCAGGGCTTTGAAGAACTCATTTGACACAAAGGATCCCTATTCTCACTTGATGTAGGTCAGGAATCTTACAGAGGAAGGTGAGAGACTGCATCCACAATGAATGATCTTATTTCCATTTTGGTTTTGGATGCACCCATGGGATATTCCTTTAGATCCATCAGGTTCTGACAATATAAGCCACAGCCTCACACAGGGCCAAGAGGCTGATTCAGACACATCCCTTTCCAAAGCAATTAAGCAAAGAGCCACAGGTGATGTCCATTCGTTTCCCTTTGAAAACTGTTTTCATCAGGCTTCACAAAGGGGTGCCCTGAGGCAAAGCCTTTCTTGACATTCAAGGTAACATAAAAATAGATAATCAAAACGTTCAAAGCAGGGTTTCTCCACTGAGACTTTACTGGTCACACTGAAATCTGAGTTTTCTGAGATGCTCGCCATTCCCTTCAGCTATCCAGTACATGGCCATGTCACAGAGTTTGGAGGTGGTACATATGTTGGACACAAAACCATGAGCCTATTCTGGAGAGGGGCCAGAATTCAGGAAGAATACAGGAACTTAGGAAGTTAGTAGGTGTTGCCCATGGAAAAGACAAACCCCAGTCCATTCATAAATTGGGCAGGGTGAATGCTGGGAAGCTTTCTACTAGACAGGACACATCTATTGATTCATTCTCTTTTCAAATGTCTACAACCATGGACACAGTGAAATACACAGACATTGAAACACTCGCCTTGTCAAACAACTTACTAGAAACAATTCACACCAAACCAAACAAACCACCTTTTTTTTACCTATTCTCGGAACATGAGAAAAAACCACAAACACCCACACCCACAAATGCACCTCCTTCCCTCAAGTAGGTCTGTGACTATCTGGAGTGTCCTCTGACTGGTAGGCCATAAAATGTTCCCCAGAAATGGCCTTTCTTGTCTCAGATCTGGTCTCCTTGGTCAACTCTGTGAAGTTGTCAGGAGGCAGTGGTGAGCCAATTTCTGTCCTCTCAGGAAAGACCCCTCTTCAGAGCTTTCTTGGCATTTGGACACCCTTACATCAGCAGATACCAAGAAAGACTGACTCTGTCCTTGGTAAATCCACAGAAGTGAGACCACTGGGACTGGGACTGGGACTGGCTCTGGGTGCCAGGCTTCCTGGATACCAAATTCAGAGAGTTCCGTTACAAAGGAAATAGGTCAGGTCACTTCCTTCAGGAACTGAATGAGGTCACTGCCTTGGAAACCACTTTGTCCTAACAGGTGCTTCCTAGCATCTCCTGACATGGAGGCTGCTCCTAATTCCTGTGATACTTTCACAAGTTAGAATAGGATAGAAACCATAGTCAACTTGGAATAGCTCTCCACACAGGCCTGGTTTGGTCCATCTTCCCTACATTAGGAAGAGAGAGGCTGACTCAGACACATACTTTCATCCTGATCGTGTTGTTTTTCATGGAATATGACTTTTGCTCTCTCAGGTCCTTCATAGCTGCCTTCATATTCTCCAGAGATCATTTCTGCATGGACTTTTGAGGTTCTCAGTAGGTGGAAGATCCCCTACCTTCCTGTATTGTAAGACCAACTCTGTCCCTGCTGTTCTGTAAAGTGAGATTGAGGGAACAGTGTATGGTTAGGGTTGATAGCATGTTCGATTTGGGTTAGGAATCATTCTGCTGGATGAATAATGGGATTGGACACCTGCGATATTTATAAGAATATAGACATGAAATATAAGTATGAAAACAGAAATCTAGGAAAGATTTGAAGCCCAAAAGGGCATTGGGCCCTCAATTGGGATACTTAGCTTGAATTATGTCCTGCACCGAGGTCTCAGATAAATTGATATACAATGGCATAGGACACTATACCTCGGATGATTGAATGTAGAAGAGAACATCCAGTCAAAAATGGATAGTCCTTAGGATTATGAAGATAATCAGTAGGTTTAGGAAGAAGAGTGAGTCTAGTAGTTGGTCCAAAAGTTCTTTAGCTATAGGGTTTTAGTTAGAGAATGAATGTAAATGTCAGCACATGTGAAGAGTCAGTCACAATGATTAACTGGGGAAAATATGTAGGAAAGCAGATATCAATAGAGACATTATGAAATCAGGCAAAGTATATAGTGAGTGATAGGATTAGACATTTTCAACAGGGTTGAGGTTGAATATATAATCTTAGGAAGAAACAAATATGCAGTCACCATTAGGATTGATATTTGAGAGCATTAGGCAATCTGGACATTATATTGTTAGTATTCCATGCTCATGTTCCAGTTAGGCTTTGGTAAGACCATAAGTGTGAGCTTTGCAATTTGTGTCCAGAATATTACTGTGATAAAATGTATATGTACATCAGGTGACCTGAGTATTTCTTCCACCATTTCTTGTAGCAATATTTTGAAAACTTATAAATTAGTACTGGGGATACTAATAGGTTTACCCTGTGTTGATTAATATTGAGATGATGCATTAATAGACCATATTGTGAATAAATTATATAACTGGTTCCAAATTTAAATAATGGATTGTGTTGATATCTGAAAATATATGGGAAATCTTATATTGATATATATACATTCATTCCAACCAGTTATATATCTAATGGTAATATTAGGGTTACCTTTTATCATGAATAGTGTGTGAATTTTGCTTCAAAAATAATTATGGAATCGAAAATAATGTATTTAGAAAGAAGTCTAGTGAAAAGACCAGTAAAGAAACATGGAGGAAAATATGTGTTCCGAAGGAGGAAGTGATTGAAAGTGAACCGATTATTTACAAATTTGTGAACTTGTGAATGAAAGGATATATCTTATGATGTTCACAACCTGAAGAAATAATAATGTACCAGGTTTGAATGAAAATGAACTTTAACAAACACAACATATCCCATAAGAATCTACTTGCATTGATGTTAAACTGGGTCAGTTACTGTAGGAATATTGGGATTTATAAGCACCATTCCCTGAAGTTAGTTTTCAGTGCTAGGAATCAAATATGTATTTCAGTGGATGTATATTTCTGAGAATAATCTTGTGAAAAATTGATTATTAATCCACATACAGGAATATGAATGAATTTAGGCAGTGTATAATAAGACACATATATTTTATATTTTGGAAAATCTGGAGACTATATATATATATATATATATATATATATATATATATATATACACACATATACACACACAAACACACACACACACACACACGCATTATAATGTAGCAATATATATGCCAATTGAAATTCATCATGAAAAATAACTCATCCACATATCCAAAAATATTCATTGTACTGAACATGGATGTATGTATAATGTTGTTCATCAAGGAAGCTCACCCATTTGTTGAATTTTCAGTTCCAACAACATTTAGGAGGAGTGATCTCTTCTTACAATTCGTATCTGCCAACTCAGCCACCTCACAAGAATGTACGTGTTAAAGCAGGTAGGATTCTATTTGTGCATTTAAAAATAAATGTGCTAAATAGGCTACACAGAAAGGGAAGAGGAATTCACGTATTTGTTAACTTTAAAAACACATGAAGAGTTATTTCAACAAATAATTGACTAGATTTATAACTCCTACCTCATATCATGCAAAAGGCAAGTCCAACTATACACCATGCCTCTTCTGAACTGCTTGTATTTCTATTCTGTTTGGGTTATTTTTCTCATCATATTAGTATTACTAGTCAGGGTCTAGTAGGGTATGGGTTAGTGTCAGGGATTCAGTATTTCGAATGGAAAATTTGAAAACGAATCCAATGTGTATGCAAATATGTGCTACAAAAAAATCTTCCCCCTCTCATCCAGAAAAATGACTTGACATTACCTTAGCCCCAAGTAAGTCACAATTAGAGGAGAAGAGTTAGACAATCTGTGAATACATATATGGAATGGAAAATGCTCAGGAGTTCACAACCTTGGTGGTGGTAGAGGAGTTTCCAAAAGTAAGGGACAGGATATACACTCCACAAACATAGAGTTCTGCTGGCCTAAAGACTTCCAGAGAAACTGCCTCTGAGGTTGGGTCCTTGAAATATACGTTGTTGTCAGGAGCTTTAGCTTCCTTTGTAGTGAGACAGTCAAAGCTGGGTCTGCATCTATGTGACCTGGAGGACATGGTATCTTATTTTCCAATGAACAGGAGGCAGCAGTTCTGAATTCTCTCTTTGTAGGTTAACTGTGGCCAGTGGGGGCTAAGTGTCTCCCCGTGTGGACTGTGAAGCCATTTAGTCATCCTCCATTTTTCGTGGTGTTTCTTGCTGCTGCACTGGGAGTTTGGTATTTGCCTCACAAAATACAAGGAGTTCAACTGGGACACAGTGCTGGAGGAAGTTCTGTCACGTGTGGTGGGTCAGAGTCTGCAGTAAAATGCACCAACCAGGCTTCTATCCCACATAGCTTGCCCCCTTGACCATAGCAACCTTATTCGAAACATTGCACTGAAACCTCTCCATATAACAAGATGCCTTTATATAGAATGGTCTGCTGGCTGCACCATGTCTGTCTCAAGTCATTTGAAAGTCAATGGCAGATCCACATGGCCCCAACATAGATGTTTGATGACACACTTGCCCACCACTGATCTAAGCCCACTACTCAGCATTCTCCAACTTACTGGAATCTCTGTTCTACACCATTTTCATGAAACCCAATCAAGGAACTGTCTGGTATACTCATGATCACTAACATGACATCCAAAGGATCTCCAGTGCCACCTGGTCATTGGAATTTCTAAAAATTCATGGTATTTATCTAGCCATTTTTCACTGATGAAGTTGTTGGCACTGTGGGTTTCAATTTATTCAGGAACTATTAAATGTTGAGGAAGCTAATTTCAATGAAAGTTCTGGAGAATTCTCACAGGCAAGCTTCCCAAAGAGTCGCCAAATGGTAACATGATGCCAGTCCCAATGAGGTCTACAATGTGAGGTACATGTGTGTTTTGACTCTCAACGATGGCTGCCAACTCTTTCAGAATAAAATCATGTGATATCCTGGCTGAGATTCGCAGTGCTCTGTGGAAAGCTTCCCTGGGCCTAGATCTGTTTCCAAGGGCGACTCTCATGTCTGGCCTCCTGAAATCCAAACACAATTCATGGCAATACTTCTCTGAGGTCACTTTCAGAACTCAGTCTCTAAGGGGAATCACACCAGAGTTCAAGCCCAGGTTGACTCAGTCATCTCTTCCAACCGCCACACAAATGACGACAATTAAGACCAAAACACTCCCACATGGCTCTCATCCTCTTTCAAATAGACACTCATCATAACCTCTTGCTGGAGGTTTCCATGAGGGTCACAGCCCAAGACAGTGCCCAAAATAAGCTCCCTTGCCCCTCATTTGCCTAAAGTCAAGGTGGCCTGGACACCCTTGCTGTGAACCAGGAGTAATCAAATAGGCCTGCCATTAATTCTGCTACACTTCTCCACTTTCAAGCCTTCTTACTGTGGGGTTTAGATTCTTCTTTTTTAAAAAAATTTTGGAAATTTAATTGGAAAATTTAAAAAATTGTATTGCAGAATATTAAATTTCTTATGGAAAAGCCTTCATCTTGTTTGTGAAGGAAACCTTGATGCCTTGCCAATCTGGTTATATGGAGACACTCAAAATTTTCTGTTACAAACTACATGGATGAATGGTACAGCACATAGTTTTTTTTAAAACTGAAAGGCAGATAATAGCAAGTAAGATAAAAAATAAAAGACAATTTTATTAAAAAATAAAGTTGTAAAATGACTCAAATAAACGAAATTCAATTCCTTTTTTTCTTTTTTTTTGATTGTTCAAAACATTATAAAGCTCATGATATATTATCTTTCATACATTTGACTCAATTGGGTTTTGAACTCCCATTTTTACCCTAAATACAAATTGCAGAATCACATCAGTTACACACTCAAGTTTTTACATAATAGCATATTAGTGATTGTTGTATTCTGCTACCTTTCTTATCCCCTACTATCCCCCCGCCCTCCCCTCCCATCTTTCCTCTCTACCTCATCTGCTGTTGTTCAATTCTCTCCCTTTCCCCCCCCCTTTCCCCTCACAACCTCTTATATGTAATTTTGTGTAACATTGAGTTTCTCCTACCATTTACATATGCTTTCTCTTCTCTCTCCCTTTCTCTCCCCCAACTCATTTCTGTTTAGTGTTAATATTTTTCTCATGCTCTTCCTCCCTATTATGTTCTTATTTGCTCTCTTTATATAAAAGGAAACATTTGGCATTTGTTTTTTAAGGATTGGATAGCTTCGCTTAGCATAATCTATTCCAATGCCATCAATTTCCCTGCAAATGCTATGGTTTTGCATTTTTTAGTGCTGCATAATACTCTATTGTGTATAGATGCCACATTTTTTTTATCCATTCGTTTATTGAAGAGCATCTAGGTTGGTTCAACAGTCTAGCTATTGTGAATTGTGCTGCTATGATCATTGATGTGGCAGTATTCCTATAGTGCGCTCTTTTAAGATCCTCAGGGAATAGTCTGAGAAGGGCAATAGCTTGGTCAAATGGTGGATCCATTCCCAGCTTTCCCAGGAATCTCCATACTGCTTTCCAAATTGGCCTCACCAATTTGCAGTCCCACAAGCAGTGTACAAGTGTACCCTTTTCCCCACATCCTCGCCAACACTTATTGTTGTTTGACTTCATAATGGCTGCCAATCTTACTGGAGTGGGATGGTATCTTAGGGTGGTTTTGACTTGCATTACTCTGACTGCTAAAGATGGTGAGCATTTTTTCATGTTCTTGTTGATTGATTGTATTTCCTCCTCTGTGAAGTGTCTGTTCAGGTCCTTGGCCCATTTGTTGATTGGGTTATTTGTAATCTTATTGTTTTTTTTTTTGGGGGGGGGGTTCTTTGTATATTCTGGATATTAGGGCTCTATCTGAAGTGTGAGGGGTAAAAAATTGTTCCCAGGATGTAGGCTCTCTATTTACATCTCTTATTGTTTCTCTTGCTGAGAAAAAACTTTTTAGTTTAAGTAAGTCCCATTTGTTCATTCATGTTTTTAAATCTTGGGCTATGGGTGTCCTATTAAGAAATTTGGAGGCTGACCCCACAGTGTGTACATCACAGCCAACTTTTTCTTCTATCAGACGCAGTGTCTCTGATTTTATATCAAGCTCCTTGATCCATTTTGAGTTAACTTTTGTCCATGGCGAGAGAAAGGGATTCAGTTTCATTTTGTTGCATATGGATTTCCAATTGTCCCTGCACCATTTGTTGAAGATGCTATCCTTCGTCCATTGCATGCTTTTAGTCCCTTTTTCAAATATAAGAAAGTTGTACATTTGTGGATTGGTTTCTGTGTCCTCTATTCTGTACCCTTGGTCCACGTGCCTGTTTTGATAGTACTACCACGCTGTTTTTGTTAGTATTGCTTTGTAGTACAGTTTGAACTCTGGTATCGCTATACCTCCAGATTTACACTTTCTGCTTAGAATTGCTTTCACTATTCTGGTTCTTTTGTTTTTCCATATGAAATTCATGATTGCTTTATCTATTTCTACAAGAAATGCCATTGGGATTTTTACTGGCATCGCTTTAAACCTGTAGAGAACTTGGGTAATATCGCCATTTTGATGATGTTAGTTCTGCCTATCCATGAACAGGGTACATTTTTAAATCCTCTAACATCTTATTCACTCTCTCTCTTTAGGGTTCTGTAGTTTTCATTGTATAAGTATTTCAACTCTTTTGTTAGGTTGATTCCCAAGTATCTTATTTTCTTTGAGGATATTGTGAATGGAGTGGTTTTCCTCATTTCCATTTCAGAAGTTTTGTTGCTGATATACAGGAATGCCTTTGATTTATGCGTGATTATTTTATATCCTGCCACATTGCTGAATTCATTTATTAACTCTAGCAGTTTCTTTGTAGACCCTTTTGGGTCTGAAAAATATATTATCATGTCATCCACAAATAGCGATAATTTAAGTTCTTCTTTTCCCATTTTTATGCCTTTAATTTCTTTTGTCTGTCTAATTGCTCTGGCTAGGATTTCAAGAACTGAATTGAATACAAGTGGTGATAGATGGCATCCCTGTCTTGTTCCAGATTTTAGAGGGCATGCTTTCAATTTTTCTCCATTTAGGATGATACTAGCCTGATGTTTAGTATATATAGCTTTTACCATGTTGAGGTAAGTTCTGTTATTCCTAGTTTTAATAGTGTTTTAAACATAAAAGAATGCTGTACTTTGTCGAATGCTTTTTCTGCATCTATCGAGATGATCATGTGGTTCTTGTCTTGACTGGGACTGGAACTGGCTCTATGTGCCTGGCTTCCTGGATTCCAAGTTCAGGGAGTTACATCACCAAAGAATTTAGGTAGGTTAATTCTTTCAGGAACTTAATGAGGTTACTGCCTTGACAACCACTCTGTCCTAACAGTTGCTTCCAAGGGTTCCATGAGATGGAGGCTGCCCGTACTTCCTGTGACACTTTCACAAGATAGGAAGTTATATAAACCATAGGCACCCAGGAAGAGCTCTCAACACATGGCTGGTTTGGTCCATCTTCTTTATATTAAGAGGAGAGTGGCTGACTCAGACACATCCCTTCATCCTGACCAGGTTGTTTGCTATGGGAGATGACTTTTGCTGTCTCAGGTCCTACATAGCTGAATAACTCTTCTCCAGGGATCATTTCTGCAGTGACCTTTGAGGTTCTCAGCAGGTGGAAGATCCCCTACATTCCTGTATTGTAAGACCAACACTGTCCCTGCTCTTCTGTAAAGTTAGATTGAGGGAACAGTGAACGGTTAGGGTTACAAACATATTCTATTTGGGTTAGAAATTATTCTGCGGGATGAATAATGGTATTGGGAACCTGCAATATTCACAAGAATATATAGGTGAAATATAAGTATGAAACCAGAAATCTCAGTAAGATTTGAAGCCCTGAAGAGCATTGGGACCTTTTTTGGGATACTTAGCTTTGAATTGTGTTCTGTACAGATGTCTCAGATTAATTGATATACAATGGCATAGGACCTTGTACCTTGGATGATTGAATGTTGAAGAGAACATCCAGTCAAAAAGGAATAGTTGGTAGGATTAAGAAGATATTCGGTAGGATTAGAAAGAAGAGTGAGTATAGGATTTGGAACAAAAGTTCTTTAGCATTAGGGTTTGGGGTAGTGAGTGAATGTGAATGTCAGCACATGTGAAGAGTCATTCACAATAATTAACTGGGTAAAATATGTAGGAAAGCAGATATCAATAGAGACATTAGGAAATCAGGCAAAGTATGAAGTGAGTGATAGGATTAGACATTTTCAACAGGCCTGAGGTTGAATATACAATCTTAGGAAGAAACTAATACATAGTCACCAATAGGATTGACATTTGAGAGCATTAGGTAACCTGGACATGTATGTTTTTAGTAATAATGCTCAATTTCCATTTAGGCTTTGGTACAATCATAAGTGTGACATTTGCTTTTTGTTCCCAGATTATTAATGTGATAAAACGTAGATTTAGATCAGTTGACATGAATATTTCTTTACCATTTTTGGTAGCAATATTTTGAAGACGTATAAATTAGTTAGGGGGTACAAAGAGGTGTATACTGTGTCTATGAATAGAGAGATAATGCATGAGTAGACCATACTGTGAATAAATAATACAACTGCTTCCAACATTAAATAATGGATTGAATTGATATCTGAAAATATACAGGAAATATTATATTGTTATACATACATTTATTCCAACCAGTTATACATCTAATGGTAATATTAGGTTTATGGTTTGTCATGAAAAGTTTGTGAGTTTTGCTTCAAAAGTGATTATGGAAATCAAAAATAATGTGTTTGGAAATAAGTCTCATGAAAAGACTGGTCAGGAAACATAGAGGAATACATGTGTTCTGAAGAGGAAGTGATTGAAAGTGAAACAAATGCCTATATATTTGTGAACTTTTGGATGAAATATATATCCTATGATGTGCATAACGTGAAGAAATATTAATGTACCAATTTGAATAAAAATGAATGTCAAAATACACATCATGTCCCATAGAAATCTACTTGCATTTATGTTAAACTGGGTCAGTTACTGCAGAAATATTAGGATTTGTATGCACAATTCACTGAAGTTAGTTTTCAGTACTAAGAAACAAATATGTATTTCAGGTGGATGATATTTCTGAGAGTAATCTTGTGAAAAGTTGATTATAAATCCACATACATAAATATGAATAAATTTAGGGAGTGTATATAAGACACATATATTTTATATTTTGAAAAATCTCGAGAGTATATATATATATATATATATATATATATATATATATATATGTAAAACACACACATTCAGATATTAAAAAGTACCAAAATATATCCCAATCGAAATTCACCATGAAATGTCTATCATCCACAGATTAAAAATTTTCATTTTACTGAACATGTATTTATGTATAATGTTATTAAAATAGGAAGCTTACCCATAGGTTGAGTTTTCAGTTCCAACAGCATTTAGGAGGAGTGATCTCCTCTGACACTTTGTGTCTGCCAAGTCAGCCACCTCACAAGAATGTACGTGTGATACCAGGTAGGATTCTATATGTGCATATAAAAATACATGAGCTGAATAGGCTACAGACAAAGGGAGACAGAAATTCACATATTTGTTAACTTTAAAAACACAAGGAGAACTATTTCAACAAACAGTTGACTAGATTTATTACTCCTACTCTATATAATGCAAAAGGCAAGTCCAACTATACACCATGCCTCCTCTGAACTGCTTGTATTTCTATTCCGTTTGGGTTATTTTTCTCCATCATATTAGGATTAGTAGTCAGAGTCTAGGAGTTTATGAGTTAGTGTCAGGGATTCAGTATTTTGAATGGATATTTGGAAAATGTTTCTGATGTGTATACAAATATGTGCTGCACAAAAATCTTCCCACTCTCATCCAGAACAATGACATCACCTTCGTACAAAGTAAGACACAATTAGAGGAGAAGAGTTACAAAATCTGTGAATGCAAATTTGGAATGGAAAATGCTCAGGAGTTCAAAACCTTGGAGGTGGTAGAGGAATACTCAAAAGTAAGTGACAGGGTAAACTCTCCACAAACATGGAGCTCTGCCGGTATTAAGACTTCTTCAGAAACTGCCTCTGAGGTTGGGCACTTGAAGTATATGTTGTTGTCAGGAGCTTTAGCTTCCTTTCTAGTGAGACCATCAATGCTGGGTCTGCATCTATGTGACCTGGAAGACAATGGTTTTTTTATTTTCCAATGAACATGAGGCAGTAGAGCTGAATTCTCTCTTTGTATGTAAACTGTGGACACTGGGTGCTAATTGTCTCCCCGTGTGGAGTGTGAAGCCATTTAGTCATCCTCCACTTTTCATGGTGTTTCTTGCTGCTACCCTGGGCGTTTGGTATTTGCTTCACGAAATGCAAGGAGTTCAACTTGGACACAGTGCTGGAGGGATTTCTGTCACGTGTAGTGTGTCAGGGTCTGCAGGAGAATGCACCAACCAGGATTCTATCCCACATAGCTTGCCCCCTTGAAGATATCAACCTGATTTCAAACATTGCCCCAAAACGTCTCCATACAACAAGATGCCTTTACATATAAGGTTCTGCTCGCTGTACCATGTCAGTCACAAGCCATTTGGAAGCCAATGGCAGATTCACATGGGCCCCACCACAGATGTTTTATCACACACCTGCACACCACTGCTTTAGGCCCACTTCACAGCAGGCTCCAACTTACTGGCATCTCTCTTCTACACCATTTTTATGAAATCCAGTCAATCAAGGCCCTGACATGGTTGTTTTTAGTAATCCATGTCACTTTCCATTTCGCTTTGATGATAGGTTAATAAAATAGGTACTTGTAACTTCCTTTTTTTCTGTATGTTTAACAAAACACTGTTGAAATCTTGAGAACTGTTAGCTAATTTTTTTCTCAGAATGTGCTGTCCCCAACTGTCAAACGGCAGAATGTACTCCCTCACCCGCTTGCACACAAACTGCACACTAGATCTTACCCGTCAATAAATTTTCCTCCCTGCCCTCTCCAAGGAAAGTATATAAGGTCAGCTTAAGCTGTTCTCAGGGCTCTCCTCTCTATTCAAGTGAGCTCTGAGCCCCAGCATGCTGGAACCCCAATAAACCCTTTGCTATTGCTGAGTGAAAATTGTATACTGTTCTGGACTTAGAAGATGCTTTCTTTTGCTTGCCTCTGCATAAAGATAGTCAGTTGCGGTTTGCTTTCCAGTGGGTAGACCCAGAAACTGGAACTTCTGGTCAACTAACTTGGATTAGACTCCCACAGAGGTTCAACCCCCTCCCACTCTCTTTGATGAAGTCCTCCACAGAGATATCAACAGCTTCAGAACTATGCACCCCGAAGTCACCCTGCTTCAATATGTGGATGCCCTGCTACTGGCAGCCAACACCAAGGTACACTGTGAGTCTGTGACCCAAGCACTATTATGCGAGCTTGCGCAATGCTGGTATAGAGCTTCTGCCAAAAAGGCTCAAATTTGCCAGCAAGAAGTAATCTTCCTGGGCTATTCCCTTAGGGGTGGTACATGATGACTTACTGAGCCCAGAAAACCAACCGTTGTGCAGATACGACCCCCATCTAACAGGAGACAACTCAGAGAGTTTCTTGGGTCTGCTGGCTTTTGCAGGTTAGGGATACCTGGGTTTGTGTTCTTAGATGCTCCTTTACACCTGCAGTTAAATGAGGATGCCCAATTCCAATGGACCCCTGAGCACCAGCAAGCTTTTGATAATATCTAAGGACACTGACACTGAACACCTCAACTTCACTGAGCCCAGCCTGCAATTACAGAAAGCCCTACCCTACGTTAAAAATGTACATCGACTCATTCACCTTGGTTCAAAGAAACTGCAGGCATTCCAGAAGGATCAAGAACAGAGTTTTCGACTAACTGACTCACAGCGAAAGAAAATATCTGAATGGGTAACAAAAGCCTGTCAGGTCTGTCAATTGGTTAATGCTTATGGTTCCAAGCTTCCTGTAGGAATGCACCTACGAGGAACCAGACCGGGACAATTCTGAGAAGTGGACTTTACTGAAATTAAGCCAGCTAGGTATGGACTTAAATATCTTCTAGTCTTTGTAGATACATTTTCAGGATGGATTGAAGCCTTTCCCACAAAATAAAAAACAACGGCCCAAATGGTGGTCAAGAATATCCTGAAAGATATTTTTCGAAGATACGGCCTGCCTAAGGTAATAGGGTCTGATAATGGAATGGCGTTCATGGCCCAGGTAAGTCAGGGGTTAGCCAGAACCCTGGGGATTAATTGGAAGTTACGTTGTGCTTATAGAACCCAGAACTCAGGACAGGTAAAAAAAAATAGAACCATTAATGAGACCTTAAAGAAATTAAGCTTAGAGACTGGCATAAAGGATTAGACTATGCTCCTGCCTTAGGCACTGTTTTATGCAAGAAATACTCCCTCTGTTTTTTTGTGCAAACTCACCCACTCTGAAATTCTCAATGGGGCCCCTCCTCCAGTAAGGGACGTAACCCCAACCCTAAGACCTAACAATCCCTTCATCACCCCCTTGCTTGTCAGACATAAAACTCTTGAAAGAACTCAGCTATACATGTGTAAACAGCTGGCCACTCCCTACCAACTTGGGAGGAGGGAACTCCACATGGATATCAAGTAAGAGACTTCATCTACATAAGACGACATCTGGAGTCATCCCTGGAACCCCGCTGGAAAGGACCATACCAGGTGCTACTTATAACACCTACAGCAGTAAAAGTAGACAGAATCACTTCCTAGATCCATGCTTCTCATCTCATGCCTGAGCCCTGTCCAGACTCTGGCTGGAAACTGGAAAAGAGTGGTAACCCTTTCAAATTGCATATTTGCCATGTGGATAAGGCTATAGACTCTCCCCTTGTCCACCAGTAGTCCTAACCCTCATCAGCCCGTTCAGCAACGATGGCTGATCGCAAATCCTACTAGACAAGAAGTATGGTCTATCTCGCATACAGCCCCCTTAGGGACCTGGTGGCCATATCTCCACCCAGATATTTGTCAGCTGGCTATAGGTCTTTCCTATTGGGATATCCCTGATGAAGTGGTCCCCACTAATATTCGATTAAATATCTTTTGTGTAATAGATAATGGAAACAAACATTATAGATGTAGGAACACGTGAGCCAGATTCAGGTTGGCTAGCCTAGATTACTATGTTTGCCCGGGGGACTATCAAAGCCACAAACAAACAGCCATGGTGATGTGGGGGAAAAGTTGACTTCTTCTGTAAGTCATAAAGATGTGAGCATAAAGGGGGTGCCTGGTGGAACATAAACTCCTCATCAAATTCAGTACACAGCATTGGCCATATTACCAATTAGAAAACCAATACCGATGGGCCCCAGAGGGGTCTCTAGATCCTCAAATTCTGTGTGACCTTTTTAAATTGTGCAAGTGCTCAAAAGGGTGAACGGAGATTCCCGTATGTGGAGGCCTTTTCCCTCCTTCGCTCACATCCTGAACTATGCTTCTCCAATAGATCCTCACCCTCAGCCTTCTGCTCTAGACTCTCTGCTGTCACTCCCACCTCAGCAACCTGATTTCTCCCCTCCAATTACTAGATCAAGAACCCAAATCTCCGCCAGTTCTCAGACCATTGCCTCCTTGCTGAGGTAGCAGGTACTGAGGCACCCCTCCACGACTCACTCCTCTCTTCTCCTGTCAGTGCCCGCAACGGGTCCACCAAGTCTCTTACCAGCTAACCCAAAGGTCAAACCAGGTGAGGAGAACCCTCAGTCACCAATCCAAGATGTAATGAAAATGGTCTTTAACGATGTTTGTCGTCACTGAAAACAGGTTACTTATTATTTAAAGTCCCTCACAGGCTTTTTGGGAACACACTCCCATCTTCCCCTCAGCTCTATCTGTTCTACTGCTCACGTTTTTGTTGATAGAAAAATCCCAAACCCCTTTACCATTATTCTTTTACATTTCTCCTTCCTCATACTCATATCCACAAAGCTGCTTTCACCCCCAGCCTTCCCCGTCTTCCCCCTCTATACCAGGCCCACAGAAAAGTCTTTACTGACCTTCTCTAGAAGTCCTCACCATGGCTGACTTTAGGACTTTCAGCTACAGAGTCCCTATAAAAGAGTTCAATGTAGATAAACTTCCTCTTTTCATGTTGCCTGTTCTTCTTGTTCACTGGCTGGAAAAATCAGCACTCCTAAGCTAGACACCCACTTACTAGTTTTTCACAAAATATGTGAACAAGGCCGCTGACCTTGAGCTGGGGCTTCACAGAGATGGCTACATTTCTAAGATAAAGAAGGTACCAACTGGGCTCCATGGTAACAGCTGGCAGGGAGAAAAAAAAAAGAGAAGAAAAAAGCTCTCCCCATCCCAGGTGTCATTAACAATGTAACTTGTCCAGAACAGAGGAAAAAAAACACAAACAAAAACTTTTTTTTTTGTGAACTTCTGCAGACTGTGAACTTCTGATCCCCTTCCGTTACATGTTGGGTACAAAATTCTGAAACTACCTAAACTTGGGGTTCAGGGGATTAATTGATTACAACAGAAGCTATGCCTTCTAAATCAGGTTGCAACTAAACAGGACTGTTTCCCTGTCTTCCGTTCTATCTTAGGTGCCTTGCCTTGTCCATACCTACAACAGTATATACAACAGTATAATTCTATATACTTAAACATTGTTTATGCTTTCATAAAAAGGTCAACAGATGTGATTAATTATGTAATGGTGCAGATGTTTCCCAAAATGCTCTATCATGACGCAGGATCATTTAAAGACCAAATAGGAGGGCATACAACACGGTTCTGCTGGGAACATGTATCCCTCGCTTTAGCCATCCTATAAGGAATAGGAGTTGCTGCAGGAGTGGGTACAGGAACCACTGGCATACTCCATGGGACACAACAAATGACCCAATTATAACCAGTAGTAGACCAAAGCTTAAAAATATTAAAAACCTCCATCACAGCTTTACTCGAATCTTTTACCTCTCTCTCTGAAGTTGTTTTACAGAATAGGCGAGGGTTGGACCTCCTCTTCATGAGAAAAGTGGGCCTTTGTGCTGCATTGAGGGAAGAATGTTGTCTTTATGCCGACCATACTGGTTGTAAAAGAATCCATGAGTAAATTAAGAAGACGACTTGAAGAGCGTCAACAAGAGAGAGAGGTCCAAAAAGGGTGGTTTGAGTCTTCGTTCACACAGTCCCCCTGGTTAACTACGCTTTTATCAGCCCTGGCCGGTGCATTAATAATCCTCATTTGTTGCTAAATGTAGGAACCTGTTTGCTCCATCGTGTAGTTTCATTTCTCCAAGCTCAAATTGGACAAGTTAAACTTTTGGTAATCAGACAACATTATACCCCACTAGGAGACATAAAATGTGACACGACGCAAAGATCACTTTTATGATTAAAAGTAACCAGAAGAAGTGGGGAATGAAAGGTTAATAAAATAGGTATTTGTCACTTCCTGTTTTTCTGTATGCTTATCAAAACACTGTTGAAATCTTGAGAATTGTTTGCTAATCTTGTTCCCAGAATATGCTGTCCCCAACTGCCAAACTGCAGAATGTAATCCCTCACCCGGTTGCACACAAACCGCCCACTCGCCCTGACCCATCAATAATCTTCACTCCCTGCCCTCTCCAAGGAAAGTATATAAGCTCTGCTTAAGCTGTTCTCAGGACTCTCTGCTGTATTCAAGTGAGCTCTGAGCCCCAGCATGCTGGACCCTCAATAAACCCTTTGCTATTTCATGAGACAGTCTCTTGGTGGTCTCTTTCTCTGATGCTCGAACGACCTTTACATTGGTACAATCATAAGTGTGACCTTTGCTTTTTGTGTCCAGGAAATTACTGTGATAAAATGTATATGTAGATCAGGTGACATCAGTATTTCTTCCACCATTTCTGGGAGCAATATTTTGAAGATATATAAATTAGTATTGGGACTACAAATAGGTGTAACCTGTGTCTATGAATATAGAGATAATGCATGAATAAACCATACTGTGAATAAATAATATAACTATTTCCAACTTTAAATAATGGATTGAATTGATATCTGAAAAAATTAAGGAAATCTTATATTGATATACAAACATTAATTTCAACGAGTTATAAATCTAATGGTAATATTAGGGTTATGGTTTATCATGAAGAATGTGTGAGTTTGCTTCAAAAGTGATTATGGAAATTGAAAATAATGTGTTTGGAAAGAAGTCTTATAAAAAGACTAGTAAAGAAATATGGAGGAATACATGTGTTCTGATTCAGGAAGTGATTGAAAGTGAAACAAATGCCTATAAATTTGCTAAATTGTGGATGAAATATATACACTATGATGTGATTAAATTGAAGAAATAGTAATGTACCAGTGTTGAATAAAAATTATCATCAAAATACACATCATGTCCCATAGGAATCTACTTGCATTGATGTTAAACTGTGCCAGTTACTGTAGAAATATTAGGATTTGTATGCACCATTCAGTGAAGTAAGTTTTCAGTACTAGGAAACAAATATGTATTTCAGGGGAATGAATATTTCTGAAAATAAACTTGTGAAAAGTTGAATATAAAACAATGTACATGAACGTGAATGAATTTAGGGAGTGTATATAAGACACATATATTTCATTTTTTGAATAATCTGGAGAGTGTGTATATATATATATATATATATATATATATATATATATATATATATATACAAAACCTACACAGAGACATTAAAAAGTAGCATTATATATGCCAATCAAAATTTATCGTGAAATATATATCGTCCACAGATCAAAAAATATTTCTTTTACTGAACATGGATTTATATACCATGTTGTTCAACTAGGAAGCTCCCCATAGGTTGAATTTTCAGTTACAACACCGTTTAGGAGGAGTGATCTCTTCTCACAATTTGTATCTGAATATCAGCCACCTCACAACAATGTACGTGTGATTCCAGGTAGGATTCTATATGTGCATATACAAATACATGTGCTGAATAGGCTACAGAGAAAGGGACACAGAAATTCACATATTTGTTAACTTTAAAAACACACGGAAAACTACCTCAATTGAAAATTGACTAGATTTTTAACTCCTAACCTATATATTGCAAAAGGCAAGCCCAACTATGCACCATGCCTCCTCTGAACTATTTGTAATTCTATTCTGTTTTGGTTATTTTTCTCCATCATATTAGGGTTAGTATTCAGAGTCTAGTAGGGTATCGGTTAGTGTCAGGGATTCAGTATTTCAAGTGGAAAATTGGAAAATGAATACAATGTGTATGCAAATATGTGCTACACAAAAATCTTCCCACTCTCATCCAGAACAATGCATTGACATTACCTCCACGCCATGTAATACACAATTAGAGGAGAAGTGTTAGAAACTCTGTGAATACATATCTGGAATGGAATATGCTCAGAAGTTCACAACCTTGGAGGTGGTAGAGGAGTTTGCCAAACTAAGGGCCAGGATTCACATTTCACAAACAGGGAGCTCTGCTGCCCTAAAGAGTTCTTGAGATGCTCGCCATTCCTTTCAGGTATCGAGTACATGGCAATGGCACAGAGCTTGGAGGTGGTACATATCTTGGACACAAAACCATGAGCCTATTCTCGAGAGTGGCCAGAATTCAGGAAAAAAACAGGAACTTAGGAAGTTAGCAGGTGTTGCCCATCGATAAGGCAAGCTGCAGTCCATTCATAAATTGGGCAGGATGAATGCTGGGAAGCTTTCTACTAGACAGAACACATCTTTTGATGCATTCTCTTTTCTAATGTCTACAACCACTGACACAGTGGGATACACAGACATAGAAACACTCGCCTTGTCAAAGGATTTACTAGAAACTGTTCACTCTAAACCAAACAAACCGCCATTCTTACCTATTCTCAGAACATGAGACAAAACCACAAACCCTCAACCACACACACAAAGTCACCTCCTTCCCCCAAGTAGGTCTGTGACTATCCAGAGTGTCCTCTGACTTGTTTTGGTTAAAGACCTGGAGGATATGGTTTTTTTATTTTCCAATGAACATGAGGTAGCACAGCAGATTTCTCTCATTGTAGATAAACTGTGGCCACTGGGGGCTAAGTGTCTCCCCGTGTGGACTGTGAAGCCATTTATTTATCCTCCACTTTTGTGTTTCTTGCTGCTGCACTGGGTGTTTGGTATTTGCATCACAAAATACAAGGATTTCAAATGGGACACAGTGCTGAATGGAGTTCTGTCACGTGTGGTGGGTCAAGGTCTGCAGGAGAATGCACCAACAATGCTTCTATCCCACATATCCCTGAAACCGGTCCATATAATAGGATGCCTTTACATATAAGCGACTGCTTACTACACCATTTCAGTCACAAGACATTTGGAAGCCAATAGCACATACACATGTCCACAACACAGATGTTTTATCACAAACCTGCAAATCACTGCTCTAGGCGCACTACTCAGCAAGCTCCAACTTTCTGGAATCTCTGTTCTACACCCATTTTCATAAACCCAGTCAATCAAGGCACTGTCTGGTACACTCATGATCGGCAACAGGACATCCAAAAATCTCCATTGCAACCTGGTCATGGGATTTTAAAGAAAATCATGGTATTTATCTAGCCATTTTTCAAAAATGAAGTTGGAGGCACTTAGGTTTTCAATTCTTTCAGGAACGATTAACTAGTGAGGAAGCTTATTTCAGTAAAGCTCTGGAGAACACTAACAGACAAGGCTTCCCAAAGAGTGGCCAAAAAGTTACATAAAGTAAGGCCCATTGAGGTCTAGAATGTGAGGTCCATATGATTTTTGACTCTCAACTATAATTGCCAAGTCTTTCAGAATAAAATCATGTGGTATCCTGGCTGAGAGACCCAGTGCTCTGTGGGAAGCCACCCTGGGCCTAGATATCAGTTTCCAAGGGCAGCACTCATGCCAGGCTTCCTAAAATCCCAACACTATTAATGGCAGTACTTCTCTGAGGTCAGTTCCAGAACTCAGTTTCTAAGGGAATCACACCAGAGTTCAAGAACAGGTGGACCAATTCATCTCTTCCAACAGCCAAACAAAAGACCACAATTTAAACCAAAACACTCCAACATGGCGCTCATCTTCTTCCATATAGACACTCATAATAACCTCTGGCTGGAGTTTTCCATGAGGGGCACAGCCCATGACCCTGTCAAAAATAAGCTCTCTTGCACCTAATTTGCCTAAAGTCAGGGTGGCCTTCTTGTAAACCAGGAGAGATCAAATAGGCTTCCCATTGTACTGCTCCACTTCTTCAATTTGAGGCCAACTGACTGTGGGGTTCAGATTCTTTATGTGAATTGGAGTAATGAGAAAACCCAAGTACCTATGGGCTAGCCTCTGCAGGGCTTTGAAAAATTCATTTGACCCAAAGGATCCCTATTCTCACTTGATGGAGGTCAGGAAAGTTACAGAGGAAGGCGAGAGACTTCATCCACAAGGACTGCTCTTTTGGCCATTTTGGTTTTGGATGTACACATGGGATCTTTCTTTAGATCCATCAGGAGATGAGAATCTAAGCCACAGCAACACAAAGGGCCAAGAGGCTGATTCAGACACATCCTTTCCAAAGAAATTAAGCAAAGAGCCACAGGTAATGCCCATTTATTTCCATTTGAAAACTGTTTTCTTTAGGCTTCACAAAGGGGTGGCCTGAATAAAAGACCTTCCTGACATTCAGGGCAACAGAAGAATATGTAAACAAAAGGCCTCAAGCAGGGTTTCTCCACTGAGACTTTCCTGGTCACACTGATATCTGAGTTTTCTGAGATGCTTCTCAATCCCTTCAGCTATCCAGTACATGCTCATGTCACAGAGCTTAGAGGTTGTATATATCTTAAACACAAAACCATGAGCCTATTTTGGAGAGTGGCCAGAATTCAGGAAGAAAACGGGAACTTAGTAAGATAGCAGGTGCTGCCCATCAATAAGGCAAGCTGCAGTCCATTTATAAATAGTGCAGGATGAATGCTGGGAAGGTTTCTGCTAGAAAGGACACTTCCATTGATGCATTCTCTTCTCTAATGTCTACAACCACAGACACAGTTGGATACACAGACACAGAAACACTCGCCTTGTCAAACGACTTACTAAAAATAGTTCACTGCAAACCAAACAAACCTCTATTCATACCTATTCTCAGAACATGAGACAAAACCACAAACCCACACCCACAGCACAAAGGCAACTCCTTCCCCCATGTAGGTCTGTGACTATCTGGAGTGTCCTCTGACTGGTAGACCATACTATGTTCCCCAGAAATGGCCTGTTCTGTCTCAGATCTGGTCTCCTTGGCCAACTCTGTGAAGTTGTCAGGAGCCAGTGGTGAGCCACTACCTGCTTTCTCAGGAAAGGCACCTCTTCAGAGCTTTCCTTGCATTTGGCCATCCTCACATCAGTAGGTCCTAAGAAAGACTGAGTCTGTCCTTGTTAAATCAAAATAAGTTCAACCACTGGGACTGGGACTGGGACTGGCTCTGGGTGCCTGGCTTCCTGGATTCCAAGTTCAGAGAATTCCATCACCAAGAAAGTGAGGTGAGGTCACTTCCTTCAGGAACTGAATGAGGTCACTGCCTTGGAAACCACGTTGTCCTAACAATTGCTTCCAAGGTTCCCATGAGATGGAGGCTGCCCCTAATTCCTGTGACAGTTTCACAAGTTATAATGGTATACAAACCATTGGTAACTGGGACCAGCTCTCCACACAGGCCTGGTTTGGTCCTTCAGGTCTACATAAAGAAGAGAGAGGCTGATTCAGACACATCCCTTCATGCTGACCAGGTAGTTTGCAATGGGAGATGACTTTTGCTCTCTCAGTTCCTTCATAGCTGCTTACAACTTCTCCAGGGATCATTTTTGCATGGACTTTTGAGTTTCTCCGCAGTTGGAAGATCCCCTACATTCCTGTATTGTAAGACCAACTCTGTCTCTGCTCTTCTGTAAAATTAGATTGAGAGAACATTGTATGGTTAGGGTTAATAACAGGTTTGATTTGGGTTGGAAAGGAAACTACACGGTTGAGCAAACAGGGTTCTACAGTTAGCAATAATATGAGGATTATTAATGGACCGGCCAGGGCAGATAAAAGCGTAGTTAACCAGGTGGACTGTGTGAACCAAGACTCAAACCACCCTTTTTGGGCCTCTGTCCCTCTTTGATGCTATTCAAGTAGTTTTCTTAATTTACTCATAGATTCTTTCACAACTCCAGTATTGTCAGCATAAACACAACATTCTTCCCTCAATGCAAGCACAAAGGTCCCCTTCGCTCATCAAGAGGAGGTCCAACACTCGCCTGTTCTGTAAAACAACTTCAGAGAGAGAGAGGTTAAAGATTCCTGTAAAACTGTGATGGAGGTTTTTAATGTCTTTAAGCTTTGGTCTATTTCTGCTTCTAATTGTGTCTTTGTTGTGTCCCATGAACTAGAGCAGTTGTTCCTGTGCCCACCCATTCAGCAACTATTATTCCGAATAGAATGGCTAAAGTGAGGGATACAGGTTCCCGGTGGAACCGGGTTGTATGCTCCCCTATTTGATCTTTAAATTAACCTGCGTCATGATAGAGCACTCTGGAAAACATCTGCATCATTACATAATTAATCACATCTGTTGACCATTTTATGAAAAGATAAATAATTTTTAAGTGTATAGAATTATACTGTTGTAGGGACGGACAAGGCGAGGCAACTAAGATAGCACCAAAGACAAGAAAACAGTCTTATTTGGTTGCATTCGGATTTAGAGGGCATTGCTTCTGTTTTAAACAATTAAGCCCCTGAACCCAAATTTTGGGTAGTTTTAGAATTTGTACCCAACATGTGAGGGAAGGGGCTCAGAAGTCCACAGTCTCCAGAAGTTCACAAAAAGCAGTTTTTGTTTCTGTTTTTTTTTTTCCTCTGTTCTGGGTAAGTTAACTTTTCAAGGACACTTTGGAAAGGGACAGCTTTTTTGTCTCTTTCATTTCTCCCTGCCAGCTGTCACCATGGAACACAGTTGGTAAGTTTTTTATCTTAGAAATGTAGCCATCTCTGTGACGAACCAGCTCAAGGCCTGAGGTATTGTTCACATATTTTGTAAAAAAAGAGTAAGTCGGTTTCTAGCTTAGGAGTGGTGATTTTTCCAACCAGTGGCCAAGTAGAACAGGCCAACATGAAAAGTGGAAGTTTATCCCCATTGAATTCTTTCAGAGGGACTCTTTTTCTGAAAGACCTAAAGTAAGCCTTGGTGAAGACTTCTGGAGAAGGTCATTGAAGACATTTCTGTGGACCTGGTACAGAGGGGGAAGACAAGGAAGGTGAGGCTGAGAGAAGTTCCATAGGATCTGAGAATGAGGAAGGAGAGATGTAAAAGAATAATGGGAAAGGGGTTTGGGATTTTCCTATCAACAAAAACTTGAGCAGTAGTACAGGTAGAGCAAAGGGGAAGATGGGAGTGAGTATCCCACAAAGCCTGTGAGGGACTTTAAATTCTTATTAACCTGTTTTCAGTGATGACAAAGCAACTTTAAAGGCCATTTTCATTACATCTAGGATAGGGGTCTGAGGGCCCTTCTCAGCTGGTTTGAGCTTTGGGTTAGCTTGTTAAAGGACCTGGTGGGATCCAGTGCAGGCACTGACAGGAGAAGAGAGGAGTGAGTGGGTGAACGGGTACCTCAGTACCTGCTACCTCAGCAAGGGGGCAATGGTCTGAGAACCGGCGGAGGTTTGGTTTTTTGATCTAGTAATTGGAGGGGAGAAATCAGGTTGCTGAGGTGGGAGTGACAGCAGAGAGTCCAGAGCAGAAGGCTGAGGGTGAGGAACTATTGGAGAAGCATAGTACAGGATGTTAGCAAAGGAGGGAAAAGGACTCCAGATAGGGGAATTTCCCCCTTTTGAGCACTTGCGGAAGTTAAAAAGGTCACAGAATTTGAGAATTAGAGACCCCTCTGGGGGTCATAGTTTTTGATTGTCTAATTGGTAATATGGCCAATGCTGTGTACTGAATTTGATGAGGATTTTGGGTTCCACCAGGCAGCCCCTGTATGCTCACATCCCCATGACTTACAGAAGAAGTTGGCTTTTCCCCCACACAGCCATGACTGTTTGTGGCTTTGATAGTCCCCCGGGCAAATATAGTAATCTAGGCTAGCCAACCTGAATCTGGCTCGCTTGTCCCTGCATCCATAATGGTTTTTTCCATTATCTATGGTAGAGAAGGCATTTAATAAAATTTTAGTGGGTTCCGCTTCATTAGGGATATCCCAATAGGAAAGACCTATAGCCAGCTGAAAACTGGGTGGAGAGATGGCCACCAGGTCCCTAAGGGGGCTGTATGTGAGATAGACTATACTTCTTGTCTCGTAGGATTTGTGATCAGCCATCGTTGCTGAACGGGCTGATGAGGGTTAGGACTACTGGTGGCCAAGGGGAGAGTCTATAGCCTTATCCACATGGCGAATACGCAATTTGAAATGGTTACCAGTCTTATCCAGTTTCCAGCCAGAGTCTGGACACGGCGAAGGTTTGAGATGAGAGGCATGGATCCAGGAAGTGATTCCCTCTACTTTTACTGCTGTAGGTGTTATAAGTAGCACCTAGTATGTTCCTTTCCATCAAGGTTCCAGGGATGACACTTGATGTCGTCTTATGTAAACGAAGTCTCTTACTTGATATTGATGTGGAGTCACCTCGTCCCCAGGTTGGTAGGCAGTGGCCAGCTATTTCCACAGGTATCACTGAGTTCTTTCAATGGCTTTAAGTCTATCAAGCAAGGAGGTGTGGAAGGGATCTTTAGGCCTTAGAGTTAGGGTTAGGTCCCTTACTGGAGGAGGGGCACCATAGAGAATTTCATAGGTGGTGAGGTTAAACAAAGAAACAGAGGGAGTATTTCTCGCATGAAACAGTGCATAAGGCAGGAGCATAGTCCAATCTTTTATGCCGGTCTCTTAGCTTAATTTTGTTAAGGTGTCTTTAATGGTTCTATTTATTTTTTCAACCTGTCCTGAGCTCTGGGGTATATAAGCATAATGTGACTTCCAACTAATCCACAGGATCCTGGTTAACACCTGAGTTACCTGGGTCCATTATCAGACCCTATTACCTTAGGCAGACCATGTCTTGGAAAAATATCTTTCAGGATCTTTTTGAAAACCATTTGGGCCGTTTTTTTTTTTTTTTTTTTTTTTTGTGTGTGTGTGTAAGGCTTTAATCCATCCTGAAAATGCATCTACAAAGACTAGGAGGTATTTAAGTCCATACTTTGCTTGCTTAATTTCAGTAAAGTCCACTTCCCAGAATTGTCCCAGTCTGGTTCCTCGTAAGTGCTTTCCTCTAGGAAACTTAGAAGGGTAAGCATTAACCAATTGATGGACCCGACGGGCTTTTGTTACCCATTCAGTTATTTCCTTTCGCTGTGAGTCGGTTAGTCGAAAACTCTGTTCTTGATCCTTCAGGAATGCCTGCAATGTCTTTGAACCAAGGTGAGTGAGTTGATGTATATTTTTAACGTAGTGTAGGGCTTTCTCTAATTGCAGGCTGAGCTCAGTGAAGTTGAGGCGTTCAGTGTCAGTATCGTTAAATGTTATCAAAAGCTTGCTGGTGCTCAGGAGTCCATTGGAATTGGGCATCTCCCTTTAACACTGGGTATTAAGGAGCAGCTAAGGACACAAACCCAGGTATCCATAACCTGCAAAAGCCAGCAGTCCCAAGAATCTCTCTGAGTTGTCTCCTGTTTGATGCGGGTAGTATCTGCACAACGGTTTGTTTTCTGGGCTCAGTGAGCCATTGTTTACTGCCCCTAAGGGAATAGCCCAGGAAGATTACTTCATGCTAGCAAATTTGGGCCTTTATGGCAGAAGCTCTATACCTGAGTTAAGCAAGCTCGCATAATAGTGCTTGGGTCCCAGACTCACAGTTTTCCATGGTGTTTACTGCCAGTCATTCACATATTGAATCAGGTTGACTTCGGGGTGCGTAGTTCTGATGTTGTTGAGATCTCTGTGGAGGGCTTCATCAAAGTGAGTGGGGGAGTTTTTGAACCCCTGTGGGAGTCTAGTCCAAATTTGTTGACCAGACGTTCTGGTTTCAGGGTCTACCCACTTGAAAGCAAATTGCAACTGACTATCTTTATGCAGAGGCAAGCAAAAGAAAGCATCTTTTAAGTCCATAGCAGTATACCATTTCCGCTCAAGTTTCAGAGTGCTAAGTAGATTGTATGGATTAGGTACCGTGGGGTGAATGTCCTGCACTCTGTTGTTAATCTCTCTTAGGTCTTGAACGGCGGATAGTCCCTGGTTCCTGGCTTCTTTTACTGGTAGCACAGGATTGTTCCAGGCCAATTAACAGGGCCTTAGGACCGCTAAGGCCAGATATTTCTGAATATGGGGCCTTCTCCCATCTTTAGCTTTTTTTGCTTAGAGGATATTTTTTGACATTGATTGGGGAAGCTGAGGTTTTTAACTCCACTGTTATTGGAGGTTGTTTAAAGGCCAGGGCTAACCCAGCCGTCTTTGCCCAGGCATCTGGGTAATCTGTTATCCATTTCTGAGGTAGTTTGCCTGTTTGATCAGTCTTGCGGGGTGTGAAGAGTGGATGTTCATCTTCTACTAATATAGTTAAAGCTGTGACTATAGGAGTTTTTACTGAAGGAATTAGAAATTTCATTTGGGGCCCTTCAGGGTTAAAAGTTATTTTGGCCCGGAGCTTGCTAAGCAGATTTCTGCCCATTAATGCGTCTGGGCATTCTGGGATTACTAGGAAGGCGTGATAAATTTTTCCTTTCCCCAGGTCCATGTTCCTCTTATTTGTCTAAGCCCGATATTTTCTGCCATTAGCCCTTTGAACTACAGACCTTTTATTTGATAGAGGGCCCAATGAGGCCTTTAGGGCTGAGTATACTGCTCTTGTATTCACTTCAAAGTTTACTTTGGTCCCCTCCACTTCAAAAGTCACCCTGAGCTAAGGGAAGGGATCTGAGTCCCGACATTCTTAGTCATCCTCCAGAGTCAGAATGGCTGGCTGGCGTGGCTGTCTCTTTCTAGGGCACTCTTTGGCCCAGTGTCTTCCTCGAATGGTGGAGAGGCTGAATCAGCAGCAGGGGAATCACTTAGAGGGTTTTGGGTGTTGGGGGACAAGGGCAGAAGATAAGGAGGGAGAGGAGAGTCCAGTAGAGTCTTGAGAAGAAGACTCAAGGGAGTCTTCTTCTCAGGGAGAACAGAGGGTGGAGGAGGAGGAGCAGAGAGTTTGAGAGATAGAATCATGGGGGAAGGAGTAGGAGCGGGGGCAGGGACAAGGAAAGGCTTCACCCAGGGAGGAGGAGATTTGCAGAGGTCCTGTCAATTTAAGATATACGATTGTTTATCTGAATGGCTATGTGGCGCCGGCTGAAAGACAATATCTCTGACTTTTCAAATTAGTGCGAAGTAGAAAGATCCTTCTGGGGGCTCTCTGACTCCAAAGGCGGGTCATTCTGAGGCACAGAATCTGCCAGGTTTAGCGTTTTACTGAAAAAGAAAGATTCTGAGCCCTTAAGCAGACTTTGGTCCAGTGATCAAGGGTCAGCGACAGAGGCATTGAAGTGCTCTGTCCCATAATGAAAGATACACAGACATTGAAAGCAACAACACATGACACAGACAAGACAAGACAATAAAGACAGGCAATCTACGTCCAATACTGAGACCAGGACTGAGTAGCCGGCAAAACCCGATGGGCTGGCAATACCAAATCCGAAACAAAATATCACTGAGTCGAGGAGACTATTGTTCCTCGATTTCCTGAGTCCATCCCATAGGGACATGGCCTGTGGCTCTGTGACATGTCTGTCAGCCACCCTCAGAGAGAGCAGACTCTCTTCACCGATAGCCATTTTGCCAAACCCTAACCTGAATCCTGAAACCAGAATAAGGGGCCTTATTTATCCCCAGAGGAGCCTGTTGGGTGTCTTTCGTCTGCGGCGGCCGGATCTCGCTGGGGCCACCAGATGTAAAGGTCGGGCAAGGGTCGGTGGAAGAGACCACCAAGAGACTGTCTCATGCAACAGCAAAGGGTTTATTGCGGGTCCGGCTTGTAAGGGCTCAGAGCTCACTTGAATAGAGCAGAGAGCCCTGAGAACAGCTTAAGAAGTGCTTATATATTTTTCTTGGAGAGGGCAGGGAGGGAAGTTTATTGATGGGTAAGGGCGAGTGGGTGGTTTGCATGCAACTGTGTGATGGAGTACATTCTGCAGTTTAGGAGTTGGGGTCAGCACATTCTGGAAACAAGAATAGCAAAGAGTTCTCAAGTTTTCAAAAGTGTTTTATTAAGCATACAGAAAAACAGGAAGTGTAAAGTACCTATTTTATTAACCTTTTAAAATAAGTATGAAAACAGAAATCTAGGAAAGATTTGAAGCCCAGAAGTTCATTGTGTCCTTGATTGGTATACTTAGCATTGAATTATGTTCTGCAGCAATGTCCAAGAAATATCGATATACAATGGCATAGGACTTTGTACCTTCTCTGAGGTCAGTTCCAAAACACAGTCTCTAAGGGGAATCACAACAGAGTTCAAGCCAAGGTGGACCCAGTTATCTCTTCCAACCACCAAACAAATGACCACAATTAACACCAAAACACTCCCACATGGCACTCATCTTCTTACATATACACACTCCTCATACCCTCTGGCTGGAGGTTTCCATGAGAGGTGCAGCCCAAGACAGTGTCCAGAATAACCGTACTTGCCCCTCATTTGCCTAAAGTCATGGTGGCCTGGACATCCTTCCTGTGAACCAGGAGTGATCAAATAGACCTGCCATTAATACTGCTCTGCCTCTCCAATTTGAGCTCTATTGACTGTGGGGTTTAGATTCTTTAAGTTAATTGGCGTCATGAGAAAAACCAACCACGTATGGGCTAGCCTCTGCAGGGCTTTGAAAAACTCATTTGACCCAAAGGATCCCTATTCTCACTTGATGGAGGTAAGGAACCTTACAGAAGAAGGCGAGAAACTTCATCCACAATGACTGCCCTTTTGGCCATTTTGGTTTGCGATGCACACATGGGATCTTTCTTTAGATCCATCAGGTGGTGAGAATCTAAGCCACCGCCTCACAGAGGGCCAAGAGGCTGTTTCAGAAACATCCCTTTCAAAAGCAGTCAAGCAAAGAGCCACAAGGGATGCCCTTTTATTTCAGTTTGAAAACTGCTTTCTTCAGGCTTCAAAAAGGAGGGGCCAGAGGCAAAGACTTTAATGACATTCAAGGCAACAGAACAATAGGTAAGCAAAAGGCCCAAAGCTGGGTTTCTCCACTGAGACTTTCTTGGTCACACTTATATCTGAGTTTTCTGAAATGCTCCCATTCCCTTCAGCTATCCAGTACATGGACATGTCACAGAGCTTTGAGGTGGTACATATCTTGGACAAAATTCCATGAGCCTATTCTGGAGAGTGGCCAAAATTCAGGAAGAAAACAGTAACTTAGGAAGATAGTAGGTGTTGTCCATCCATAAGTCAAGCCTCAGCCCATTCATAAATTGGGCAAGATGAATTCTGTGAAGCTTTCTCCTAGACAATACATATTCATTGATGCATTCTCTTTTCTTTTGTCTACAACTACGGACACAGTGGGATACACAGACTTAGAAACACTTGCCTTGTCAAACGACTTACTAGAATCAGTCCACTCCAAACCAAACAATCTGCCTTTCCTACCTGTTCTCAGAAGATGAGAAAAAAACACAAACCCACACCCACACCCACAAAGGCACCTCCTTCCCCCATGTAGGTCTGTGAATATCCAGAATGTCCTCTGACTGGTGGGCCATACTATGTTCCCCCGAAATGGCCTGTCCTGTGTCAGATTTGCTCTCATTGTCCAATTCTGTGAAGTTGTCAGGAGCCAGCGGTAATCCACTACCTGCTTTCTCAGGAAAGGCCCCTCTTCAGAGCTTTTGTGACATTTGTCCATCCTCACATCAGTAGGTACCAAGACTGACTCTGTCCTTGGTAAATCCAAAAATGTTAGAGCACTGGCACTGGGACTGGGATTGGCTCTTGGTGCCTGGCTTCCTGGATCCCAAGTTAAGAGAGTTCGATCACCAAGAAAGTGAGGTGAGGTTACTTCCTTCAGGAACTGAATGAGGTCACTGCCTTGGCAACCACTTGGTCCTAACTGTTGCTTCCAAGGGTCCCATGAGATGGAGGCTGCCCCTAATTCCTGAGAAACTTTCACGAGTAAGAAGGGTAAACCAACTATAGGCACCCGGGAACAGCTCTCCACACAGGCCTTGTTTGATCCATCTTCTCTACATTAAGTAGAGAGAGGCTGATTCAGACACAACCCTTCATCCTTACCAGGTTATTTGCCATGGAAGCTGATTTTTGCTCTCTCAGGTCCTTCATAGCTGCATACATCTTCTCCAGGTATCATTTATGCATTGACCTTTGTGGTTCTCAGCAGGTGGAAGTTTCCCTACATTCCTATATTTTAAGACCAACTCTGACCCTGCTCTACTGTAAAGTTAGATTGAGGGAACAGTGTATGGTTGGGGTTAATAACATGTTCGATTTGAGTTAGGAATCATTCTGCAGGATGATTCATGGTATTGGCAACCTGCAATATTTATAAGAATATAGAGGTGAAATATAAGTATGAAAACATAAATCTAGGTAAAACTTGAAGCTCAGAAGGGCATTGGGGCCTTGATTGGGGTACTTAGCTTTGAATTACATTCTTCACCGATATCTCAGATAAATTAGTAATCAAGGGCATAGGACCTTGTACCTTGGATGATCGATTTTAGAAGAGAACATTCACTCAAACATGGATAGTCGGTAGGATTAGGAAGATAGTCGGTAGATTTAGGAAGAAGAGTGAGTATAAGATTTGGAAAAAAACACTTCTTCAGCAATAGGGTTTCGTTTAGAGAGTGCATGTAAATGTCAGTACATGTAAAGAGTCTGTCACAATCATGAACTGGGGAAAATGTGTAAGAATGAAGGTATCAATAGAGACATTATGAAATCAGGCAAAGTGTAAAGTGACTGATATGATTAGACATTTTCAACAGGGTTGTGTTTGAATATATAATCATAGAAAGAAACAAATATGTTGTCACCAATAGGATTGACATTTGAGAGCATTAGGCAAACTGGACATGGATGTTTTTAGTTATCCATGTTCACTTTCCTTTTACACTTTGGTACAATCATAAGTGTCACCTTTATATTTTTGTTCAGAATATTACTGTGATAAAATGTATATGTCGATCAGGTGACATGAGTATTTCTTCCACCATTTCTGGGAGGAATATTTTGAAGACATATACAATAGTATTAGTGGTACAAAGAGGTGTACCCTGTGTTTATTAATATAGAGATAATGCATGAATAGACCATACTGTGAATAAATAATATAACTGGTTCCACTTTACATAATGGATTGAATTGATATCTAAAAATACATAAGATATCTTATATTGATATACAATCATTCATTCCAACCAGTTATACATCTAAGGGTGATATTAGGATTATGGTTTATCATGAAGGGTGTTTGAGTTTTGCTTCATAAGTGATGATGTTAAACAAAAATAATGTGTTTAAAAAGAAGTCTCACGAAAAGACCAGTCAAGAAACGTGGAGGGATACATGTGTTCTGAAGCAGGAAGTGATTTAAAGTGAAACAAATGCCTATAAATTTTCTAACTTGTGGATGAAATATATATCCTATGATGTGCATAAACTGAAGACATAGTAATGTACAAGTGTGGAAAAAAAATGAACCTCAAAATACACATCATGTGCCCTAGGAATCTACTTGCATTGATGTTAAACTGACTCAGTAACTGTAGAAATATTAGGGTTTGTATGCACCATTCATTGAAGTTAGTTTCCATTACTCGGAAACAAATATGTATTTCTGGTGGATGATTATTTCTGAGAATAATCTTGTGGAATGTTGATTATAAATCCACATATATGAATATGAATAAATTTAGGGAGTGTATAATAAGACACATATATTTCATATTTTGAAAAGTCTGGATATATATATATATATATATATATATATATATATATATACACACACACACACACACACACACACACACACACACACACACACGCACATGCACAGACATTAAAAAGTAGCAATACAAAAGATCCATCATAGCTGCGGGCATGGAGAAATCATGTCTCTGACCAATCATGTCTCTTACCTCTTCAGCTACACGGGCATTGGGAGTCGTAAACTGTCTAAATGTTGTTTGCTCAGAATCACTAGGCAATTCTGACCTGATGTGGATCTGGGGCGAACAGTCTGGGACCCTCAGAACACACACAGAGCCCGGATTGGCTGCATTGAAGTTCAGATTCGCCTGCTTATCGTGACTCAGCACTAACATTCCCCCTGAAATAACTGGTCGGCCCTTCTGAATTTACAGAGGTAAAAGCCAACTGAGCCTTCATAGACAGTGGCCACAGGATTAAAATTGGGCTTGGGAGAGACAGTCAGTACCCACACTTTGCATTGGTCAACCAGCAAAGGGAACGAACGGTCACCATTTGAATGGGATACCACCATGGCAAAGAACTGATGTCACGGGCGGAGGAGATAACTTCATTGAAACCAGCGTGACAGGTGTGTAATCCCCTAGCCATCTCTCTTCACACAGCAGGGAAACCTTAAGGGCCCCTCCCAGCTCTCCCGTAAGGGCCCCTCCCAGTTCTCCCGTGAGCGCGATAGCCAGACCGAGGGAATCAGGAGTGGTGCAGGACTCGCAACACGGAATTCCCGGCTACCGCTCCCACCAGTGCTGACAACTGAGGTCTCTTGCACCATCTACTGGGGGCATGGCTACCAGAGGGCAAGCAAATTTGCTGGGGGTTCTCAGACCCAAGCTCTACAAACTTAGTTTCTGAGGGAGTCAAACATGGAAAGTGTGCCCAGGCGTTCATGAAAACAGGGCTACCAAGAGCAGAGACCTGGCGTGTAGCCAGTATTGTGGTGAGCGTCACAGTTGAGCGGGGCCTGGCTTGAGGAAACACAAGAGAAGGCCCTAGGCACTCAGAATTGGAGACCCGCCCAGTCTGGGAGGAAGAGCTGCTGCACAGTGATTGGTTCCCACTTATTGAGAGGAGAAGCTTGGCCCAGTGCGCATAGCTCCACCTACTGAAAGAGAAGTTAATTTAACTCTATGACTACATGTATTATTATAATTTTTTTTTCCTTCTTCTTTCATTTTCATTTTTTTGTTGTTATTCTTTAACTTTTTTAATGTTTTTATTTTTTATTTTATTATTATTATTATTATTATTATTATTATTATTTTAATTTTCATTTTTTTAATTATCATTATTATTTAAATTTTTTTCCTTCTTTCTTTATTTTCTATTTTTTTTTCTTTTGTCTTTTCATTTATTTTCAATTTTCTTATCCCCCCTTCCTTGAATTCTACCTGACTACTCTCTTTCTCTTTAGTGACTTCTTCCTTCCCTTGTAATATCTTTCCTCCCAAGCATCAAAGAAATTTATAAGAGTAAGCAGTAACTCATCAGTCAAAGAGAACAAGAAGTAACATGAGCAGCATAGAAAAGCAAGGGAGAAAAGTTGTACAAACAATGAAGGACAGCCTGAATATTCAGGAGGACCTAGAGTCATCAGAAAAATTGTAATATAAAGAACTCAAGGAATACCTTAGACAGATGGAATGGAACCTTAAAGAGAATATGAGACAGCAAATTCAAACAGTGAAAAAACATATTGAAAATGAATTACATAAACAGATAAAAGAAGTTAAGCATCTTTTTCAGGAGATAGAGATTATAAAAAAATCAAACAATAATTCTAGAAATGAAGGAAATGATAAACCAAATTAAAAACTCAATTGAGAGTATCACTAACAGAGTTGAGCAAGTAAAAAACAGAATGTCAGATAATGAAGACAAAATATATCATCTTGAAAAGAGTTGAGGCAACAAAGAAAGGCTGGTAAAAAATCATAAGAAAAACATCCAAGAGATACGGGATAACATAAAAAAACAAACTTATGAGTCATCTGGATAAACAACAGTACAGAGATTCCAACCAAGGAAATGAGTAACCTGCTGATTGAAATAATTACAGAAAACTTTCCAAAAATAAAAAAGGAAACGGATATACAAATTGTAGATGCTTACAGGATACTGAGCACACAAAATCACAGTAGACCAATGCCAAGACACATTGTTATGAATATATTCAAAATACAGAACAAAGAGAAAATATTATAAGCTACAAGAGAAAGGAGGCAGATGACATTCAGGGGTAAACCAATAAGGTTAACAACGGATTTTTCATCACAGATGCTGAAAGCCAGAAGACCCTGGAACAACGTATTTCAAACACTGAAAGAAAATGGATGCCAACCAAGAATTCTACAAAATAACCTTCAGCAAAATAACCTTCAGGTACGAAAAGGAAATAAAAATCTTTCATGGTAAACAAAAGCTAAATAATTTGCATCCAGAAAACAAGCATTGCAAAGCATCTTGAGCAAAACACTACATGAAGAAGAAATGAAAATCAACAACCAAAACAATCAGTGGGAAATGCTTCAGTGATGACATAGGGCGAGGGAAAAGCTAAACATGTAGAAACAAACTAAATTAAATACAAAAGATAAATAAACAAACATGGCAGGCAATACAAACCATATATCAATAGTAACTGAAGTTAGTTTTCAGTACTAGGAAACAAATATGTATTTCAGGTGGATGAATATTTCTGAGAATAATCTAGTGAAAAGTTGATTATTAATCCACATACACGAACATGAATGAATTTAGGGAGTGTATATAGAACACATATATTTCATATTTTTAAAATTCTGGAGAGTATATAATATATATATGTGTATACACACACACACACACACACACACAACACACACAGACATTAAAAAGTAGCAATATATATGCCAATCAAAATTCACCATGAAATATTTATCACCCTCAGATCCAAAAACATCCATTTTACTGAACATGGATTTATGTTTAATGTTGTTCATCTAGGAAGCTCACCCATAGCTTGAATTTTCAGTTCCAACAGCGTTTAGGTTGAGTGATCTCTTCTCTCAATTTGAATCTGCAATGTCGGGCATGTCACAAAAATGTACGTGTGATATCAGGTAGGATTCTATACGTGCATATAAAAATACATGTGCTGAATAGGATACAGAGAATGGGAGACAGGAATTCACATATTTGTTAATTGTAAAACACATGGAGAACTATTTCAATTAAAAAATGACTAGATTTATAACACCTACACTTTATCTTGCAAAAGGCAATTCCAATATACAACATGACTCCTCTGAACTGCTTGTATTTCAATTCTGTTTGTTTTATTTTTCTCCATCATATTAGTATTAGTAGTTAGAGTCTAGTAGGATATGGGTTATTGTCAGGGATTCAGTATTTCGAATGGAAAACTGGAAAATGAATCTAATGTATATGCAATTATGTGCTACACAATAATCTTCCCACTCTCATCCAGAACAATGCCTTGAGATTACCTTCACCCCAAGTAATATACAATTAGGGCAGAAGAGTTAGAAATTCTGTGAATACATATCTGGAATGTAAAATGCTCAGGAGTTCACAACCTTGGAGGTAGTAGAGGAGTTTCCAAAAGTAAGGGACAGGGTTGATCACCCAAAATGATCTTTGATTAAAATGGGAGCCATCTTGCCACAAAGCCATGAAAAGATAATTTTTAGTTTAGTATAAATTACTGCAAATTCTGAACCTGCTTGAAATGCCTGCCCATTCCTTGAACTCACCCAGGCCTGGCTCTCTGACAAGATTGCAGACCTCTCTGAAACTTTAGTGACACCTCATAAATATTTGCCTGTGATGAACTTTACCACCATTTTTTAAGCAGGATGAGAGAAGCCCCTAGCTGGCTGCCTGGAGCACACCCACTGCAGAGGGCAATGCCTGCTGGGGACCTAAGAACTGAGTATCTCCCAGATTAACAATTTAAACGCATTTAAAACCGCTTGTCCCTCCAGATCAAGAGAGTCACAAATTTGGGCAGAGTCCCCTGTGTTTCTCCTTATTAGCAAAGCAGTAAACCTCCCTTTTTCTTTTTCTCAAACCCTGTCCTCATTACTATTTTGGTATTAATTGGCTTCAAGGTCAGGAACCGAAATTTAAGTTACAAATTTTGATACCACCCCCCCAACCCCGGAACTCTTTGAGAGCTGACTACTGAAATGTTAGGAGATGGAGCATGCTTGGGGTGGAACGGAACCAGAGGAGCTAATCCTGTAAGTAAAAGATGGGACTGAGGGACTCCCAGCAGCTGCCCAAGCCCTGTTGCTTCAGGGGATTCCCTCCTTCCTTCCCTGCACTGTAAGTATTATGCAACCTCTGTCTTCTTAAAAAAGAGAAAAAGAAAAAGGAGACACTAAATGCAGTAAAGTCACGATGGAGACCCTTGATATTACATTTCAGGTTGCCCCTCTGTGAAAACATCTGATCTCTTTGTGGGGACATCTATCGTGCCACTGGTTTAGGAGATTTTTCTTTCATCTGCTCTGTTTTAAAGACTTCTGTCTGTCAGCCATAGTCTGGAGTACCTTTCAGTCTGTCTTGTGTCTTTGTTTCTGGCCCATTAAGACATGTGCAATAATATGTTGATATTATAAATTGTTTCTTGGGAATGATCTTAGCTGAATGTTTGTCTAAATGATCATGTTTTATTGTAACAATCTGGTATCTGAATGGGTTTTTGAACCATTGCACAATCTTGCAGTTAAAAGTCGTGTTTAGGTAAATGTTTAGTTTAGGATTTCAGATAATTCATGCCAGAGAACTTAAATACTTAGGATGGAAATATAAAGAACTCTACTTCCAAGTGGACAAGTATCTTCCCAAACATTCAGTCTTATTTTTCACCAATTTTGAATTGGGTAGCCTGGGAAAATGTTACAGTGTGTACCAGTGCATTAATTTGGACAAGGATAGTAAATCATAGTATGGTATCTGTTGACAAAACAAGATGTAAAAATATAAAATTTTGTGAATTGTATCTTAAAATTGTATCATAATTTTTAACATCCGAACATGAAAATTATGGTTAAAATGCCCTAGGCCTGAGGTGTCTGCTCAGAATAGCAGTTTTGTCCAGCTCCTACCAGAACTCAGCCAGGACTTATGTTGAAATGAAAATGAAAGGAGCCTGCAAGCTCAGTAGGAGACTGTCCTGAGGCCTAAGGGGGAAAAAAAGGTCAATTGTATGGTATTTACTAATTACTGGCCAGTCATTTTTTCTAGGACTCTTTTTTTCCCTTAGATTCTGAATACTCTTGAGCTCATGATTTTGATCCTACAGACCTAGCTTAAGGTTTTTCTGATCAGTTCTATCTTTGACCAACAGTGGAGTTTTTGAAACATTGCAATGGAGATTTCACCTGCTAAAAGGTACAATGCCTTTACTATTATTATGTGTGCACACTTTCGTTAGGTGTTGTATCTCTATATATACATATGTTCGTATATCACATATATGATATACAAATTAACATTTATAAGCAGTGCAAATAAAAAAGGAGCACTCATAAAAACAAAATTTAAAAAGTGGATCCAAAGATCTTTAATTCACAATTTAAATTGTTCAATTGAAATTGGAAAAAGGTAAAAATAAATGTCTCTAAATTTAAGCTTACAAGATTTTCTAGGTGTTCAAAAATCTAATAAAATATTAATGTCTATAAAATATCTATTATGCCTTAGTTCTAGGACTTTTCCTTCAACAAAGAAAATGGTTTAAACTGTTCAATACATTTGTCTAATATTTTGATAAATAAGTAAGTAAATTTGATAGGGGATTACTCATTCATGAGTACTTTTGTTAGATATCTAATTGATTTACTAAGGTCTAAGTTTGTTCTAAAGTCTGTATAAGATTGTAAAAATCATTCATGTGTTAAAGAGACAAAAATTTCTTCAAACATAAGTTTACCCATAACATTGTTTTTATTAAGTTTTATTTTTCTAGAGCAAGCAACCATAAAAATTAAACAACTGATTAAATAAGAACTGTTATTTTAGAGCACTGTACTGCCATTTTTTTAAATGCCAAACTTGGTTAATGTAGAAACATCAATGTCATTGTGATGCTATTAATGTGCTCATATCTTCCAGGTATAAAAGTCTGTAAGGTAGAAACTTTAAAAGAGCATTATATCATGCTGGTGGTCTGAAGTTGTATGGTAAAAAAAATATATATATATATTGGGGATTTATTTACCTTTTATCAATAAGATATGCAAACTTATATATTACTTTTTACATTGGGGGACAATGTAAATGTATTTTACGTTAATGAGAGCCTAATCTATGTAAAGATTAAAAACTTTCAGCATTTCTTTAATTCATGTTTTAAATGTTATATCATATGGTGTTAGCTAATGTTCATGTGACCTCAAACAATTTATGTAAACTTTGTAAAATAATATTTAAGAAAAAAAGATTAGCTCTAGAACTAAAACAGTTAAGATTTATAAAGAGCCCTGCCTACCTGAGATAAGGCTCTGTGTCCCATCTTACTACATGTGAGAATGACTACGAAAGCATTAGGTCAGATGATATTTCTTTCAAAGTTATGTACAAAAGTTGTTTTTTTTTCTGTGAAGGTTACTAGGATCTCAAACAGGTAATATTATGTATAACTCAGCCAAAAAATTCAGGGTAGCTATTACACGATCTAAGTATTTTTACTCTGGTTAATTTTATTTTGTAATTTCCTTATAAGTGATCTAAAAATTTAGTGTTAGTGTTTAACAGAAGTGTTGCTTTAAGAACACAACATGGGTTAATTAAAGGTAATAAGTCATCACCTACAAGACAGACAGAATAATACAGATCCCAATTAATAAAAAAATGAATAATTTTAAATTATAGATATTAAAGCCCAGTACCCTTAATATAAGGCTGTTAAAATTTATTTCCTGGATGTTTAAAATTAGAATTTAAAATTTAATTAAAATGAAAAGGGCCAAGAAAACCAAATTTGGTTCTTGCCCTCTGAGTCAGTCTGTATCCAGGGAACAGGGGACTTAACTAAAAAGCTTTGCCACTCTGAGCCACATAACCTCCTGATCAGGGAGATTAATGAGACTACTGGAGAACAAAAAATCAATCAGTGCATTTTCTAAGAAGAAGAGAGTCATCAGAGAAAGGAGACATACCTGATGCTTCCTAGGGAAGCCACATGGTCAACCAAGACCAGTACCCACCTATTGCAAATGGCAGTAGCAGAACTGAGAAGCTGCTCTCAAGTTTCTCCAGGAATGACTCCCATAAAAGCTCAGCTGACTGTTAACAATTGATAGAAACAAAAGTCAGTTTGACTGCATCATCTTAAACACTTAGCAAAGACAGTTAAACCCAAAATACACCCATTCCTGGGCATTTAAAATAATAATAGTAATAATAATATTTTAAGGTATACACTTTATGTTAGCCTCCCAAAATAAGTAATACTAGAGACTACAAAAAAGGATTCTCAGAGAGGAATGCCTGATAACTATAAAAGAGACAATTAAGAGGAGCTGCCAGAGGCAGAAGTTTCTAGTTTAAGACCTACAGATATTCCTAACCTACACAGGTAGGCTTCGTGTTTGCTAGTACGTTTATCCAGCCCTGAGTAACAGAATTAAATGTTTCTCTATTAGACACAGAGGTCATACTAGTAAAAGGATTTTGCAAGATCAGATGACATTAAATTGTTAAACTGTATCTTATGGGGAGGGACAACTGTAACACTAAAAGATTAAATATTAAGTTGACAGTCCTGATAACTGGGGATATTAAAGACTGGTGAGGGAACTTCTATACAGTGACATGTTCCAGCTATTTAAACATTTATTAAGTACTCATGGTTTTTGTTTCTCTCATAGAAGAACCCATCCCCAGGTGACTTTACAACCTGTTCTTCCCCAACCAGACTTCAAACCGAACTGACTACTAAAAGGCAACTCATGTCCCTCACGCCGTGCCCCCTCACGTCACCCTCTCTCAGCTCAGAAGGAGCCAAAATGAGTGACGCCTCTCTTCTTACAACAATGGAGCCAAAAATAAAAATACTATCAATATAAGTAATTAATTAAGTCAGGTAAAATCAGGGAGACTGGTTTTTGGTGAGTTCAAAAAATATGGAGACTGATACCTGAGAGAATAAAATTTCCTCAGTGCTCTTGCCCTACCCTATCAAAGATTTGAAAAGGACACATTAGAAAAGGGGGGAATGATAGACACAACCTGATCTGTTAATAAAATTGGGAGCCATCTTGCCACAAAGCCATGAAAAGATAATTTTGGATTAAGTATAAATTACAGCAAATTCTGAACCTGCTTGGAATGCCTGTCTGTGCCTTAAACTCACCCATGCCTGGCTCTCTGACAAGATAACAGCCCTCTCTGAAACTTTATTGACACCTCATAAATATTGGCCTTCCCTGGCCAGACAACGACCCTATCTGAGGCTCTAATGGTTCTTATAAATTCTGATGTTGGGGCCAGCAAAAAAAAATGTAAACTACCATTATTATGATGCTTGTCAGAGTTCTGTTATCTGTAACCCCGCTTTTGTCTAACTTTCCGGGCTATAATGCTGGGCTGTAGGAAAGGTGGGGTTGCTGTCTTTTTCCCGCCGTTTTGGGAGGGAGAGGCACCGGGATGGTGGAAATAATTATCTTGCTTTAATTTGATTTTAATTGGAGTCCTTGGTTTTTTCTTGCGTCCTGGTCTAAAAGGTTAACACTCCACAAATATGGAGCTCTGCCGGCCTAAAGACTTCTTGAAAAACTGCCTCTGAGGATGGGCACTTGATATATATGTTGTTCTCAGGAGCTTTGGCTTCCTTTCTATTGAGACCATCAAAGCTGGGTCTGCATGTATATGACCTGGAGGACATGGTTTCTTATTTTCCAAAGAACATGATTCAGCAGTCCTGAATTCTCTCTTTGTAGGTAAACTGTGGCCACTGAAGGCTAAGTGTCTCCCCGTGTGGAATGTGAAGACATTTGGTCATCCTCCACTTTTCATGGTGTTTCTTGCTGCTGCACTGGGAGTTTGGTATTTGCTTCATGAAATACAAGGAGTTCAACTGGGACACAGTGCAGGACGGAGTTCTGTCTTGTGTTTTGGTTCAGGGTTTGCAGGACAATACAAGAACCAGGCTTCTATCCCACATAGCTTGCCCCCTTGACCATTGCAACCTGATTCTGAACATTGCCCTGAAACATCTCCAAATAACAAGATGCCTTTTATGGAGAGGTGTCAGACATATAAGTGATTCCTGCTGCACAATGTCAGCCAGAAGCCATTTGGAAGTCAATGGCAGATCCACATGGCCTGACCACAGATGCTTTATCACACACCTGCACACCACAATTCTGGGCCCACTACTCCGCAGGTTCCAACATACTGGCATCTCTTTTCTACAACATTTTTATGAAACCTAGTCAATCAAGGCAGTCTCTGGTATACTCATGATCAGCAACAGGACATCCAAATATTCTCCAGTGCCACCTGGTAATGGGAATTTCAAAAATTTCATGGAATTTATCTAGCTATTTTTCAAGATTAAGTTGGAGAAACTGTGGGTTTCAATTCATTCAGGAACCATTAAATATTGAAGAAGCACATTTCAAGGAAAGCTCTGGAGAACACTCAGAGGCAAGGCTTCCCAAAGATTGGCCAAAAGGACACAGGAAGCCAGGCACATTGAGGTCTAGAATGTGAGGTCCATGTGTGTTTTGACTCTCAACTATGGTTGCCAAGACTTTCAGAATAAAATCATGTGATATCCTGGCTGAGATTCCCAGTGCTCTGTGGAAAGATACCCTGGGCATAAATCTCAGTTTCCAAGGGCGACTCTCATGTGTGGCCTCCTAAAATCCCAACACAATTCATGGCAATACTTCTCTGAGGTCAGTTCCAGTACTCAGTCTCTAAGGGGAATCACACCAGAGTTCAAGCTCAGGTGGACCCAGGCATCCCTTACAACCACCACACAAATGACCACAATTAAAACCAAAACTCTCCCACATGGCTCTCATCTTCTTACACATAGACACTCATCATAACCTTTGTCTGGAGCTTTTCATGAGGGGCGCAGCACAAGAGAATGTCCAAAATAAGCACCCTTGCCCCTCATTTGCCGAAAGTCAGGGTGTCCTGGACACACTTCTTGTGAACCAAGAGTGATCAAATAGGCCTGCTCTATAAGTGAACCACTCCTCCAATTTGAGGCCTACTGACTGTCTGGTATAGATTATTTATGTGAATTAGTGTCATGAGAAAACCCAAGCATCTATGGCCTAGCCTCTGCAGGGCTTTGAGAATCTCATTTGACACAAACGATCCCTATTCTTACTTTATGGAGGTCAGGAAGCTTACAGAGAAAAATGAGAGACTTCATCCTAATGACTGTTCTTTTGGCCATTTTGCTATTTGATGCCAACTTGGAAACTTTCTTTAGATTTATCAGGTGCTGAGAATCTAAGCCACTGCCTCACATGGGCCAAGAGGCTGATTCAGCCACATCCCTTTCCCAAGCAATTAAGCAAAGAGCCACAGGTGATGCCCATTCATTTCCATTTGAAATCTGTTTTCTTCAGGCTTCACAAAGGAGTGGCATGAGGAAAAGTCCTTCCTGACATTCAGGGCAACAGAACAACAGGTAAGCAAAAAGCTCAAAGCAGTGTTTCTCCACTGAGACTTTACTGGTCACACTGATATCTGAGTTTCCTGAGATGCTCCCATTCCCTTCAGCAATCCAGTACATGGCCATGTCACAAAGCTTGGAGGTGGTACATATCTTGAACACAAAACCATGAGGCTATTCTGGAGAGTTTCCAGTATTCAGGAAGAAATCAGGAACTTAGGAACATAGTAGTTGTTGCCCATCCATAAGGCAAGTCGCTCTCCATTCATAAATTGGCAGGATGAATGGTGGGAAGCTTTCTACCAGACATGAGACAACCATTGATGCATTCCGTTTCAAATGTCTACAACCACGGATACAGGGGATACACAGACATAGAAACACTTGCGTTTTCAAATGACTTTCTAGAAACACTCCAGTTCAAACAAACAATCGTCTTTCCTACCTATTCTCAGAACATGAGTCAAAACCACAAATTCACACCGACACCCACAATGGCACCTCCATCCCCCAAGTATGTCTGTGACTATCCTGAGTGTCCTCTGACTGGTGGGCCATAGTATGATTCCCCGAAATGGCTTGTCCTGTCTCAGATCTGCTCTCCTTGGCCAACTCTGTGAAGATGTCAGATGCCTTGGTTGAGCCACTACCTGCTTTCTCAGAAAAGGCCCCTTTTCAGAGCTATCCTGGCATTTGGCCATGCTCACATCAGTAGGTACCAAGAAAGACTGACACTGTCCTTGGTAAATCCAAACAATTGAGACCCCTGGGACTGGGACTGGGACTGGCTCTGGGTGCCTAGCTTCCTGGGTCCCAGTTCAGAGAGTTCCATCACCAAGGAAGTGAGGTAGGTCACTTCTTTCAGGAACTGAATGAGGTCACTGCCTTGGTAACCACTTTGTCCTAAGAGTTGCTTCCAATGGTCCCATGAGATGGAGGCAGCCCCTACTTCCTGTGAAAATTTCACAAGTTAGTATGGTATATCAACCATAGACACCCTGGAACAGCTTTCTACAGAGGCCTGGTTTGGCCCATTTTTTCTACCTTAAGAAGAGAGAGGCTGATTCAGACACATCCCTTCATCCTGACCAGGATGTTTGACATGGAAGATGACTTTTGGTCTCTCAGGTCCTTCATAGCTGCCTACATCTTCTTCAGGGATCATTTCTGCATGGAACTTTGAGGTTCTCAGCAGGTTTAAGATCCCCTACATTCCCGTACTGTAAGACCAACAATGTCTCTGCTCTTCTGTAAAGTTAGATTGAGGGAACAGTGTATGGTTAAGGTTAATAACAGGTTCGATTTGGATTAGGAATCATTCTGTGCGATGAATAATTGTATTGGAAACCTGCGATATTTACAAGTATATACAGATGAAATATAAGTATGAAAACAGAAATCTAGGTATGATTTGAAGTCCAGAAGTGCATTTGGCCCTTGATTGTGATACTTAGCTTAGAATTACGTTCTGCAACGATGTCTCAGATAAATGCATATACAATGGCATAGGACCTTGTACCTTGGATGATTGAATATCGAAGAGAACATCCAGTCAAAAAGGGATAGTCGGTAGGATTAGGAAGATAGTTGGTACATTTAGGAAGAAGAGTGAGTATAGGATTTGGACCAAAAGATCTTTAGCAATAGGTTTTCGGTAAGAGAGTAAATGTAAATGTCAGCACATGTGAAGAGTCAGTCACAATGATAAACTGGGGAAAATATGTAGGTAAGCAGATAACTATAGAGATATTAGGAAATCAGCCAAAGTATAATGTGAGTGATAGGATTAGACATTTTCAACAGGGTTGGGTTTGAATATAATATTACAGGAAGAAATAAATATGCAGTCACCAATAGGATTGACATTTGAGAGCATTAGGCAACCTGAATATTGATGTTTTTCGTAATCCATGCTCAATTTCCATTTAGGTTTTGGTAAAATCATAAGTGTGAACTTTGCATTTTATGTCCAGAATATTACTGTGATAAAATGTATATGTAGATCAGGTGACATGATTATATCTTCCACCATTTCTTGGAGCAATATTTTGAAGACATATAAATTAGTATTGGAGGTACAATTAGGTGTTCCCTGTGTCTATGAATATAGAGATAATGCATGAATAGACCATACTGTGAATGAATAATATAACGGGTTCCAACACTGAATAATGGATTGAATTGATATCGAAAATATACAGGATATCTTATATTGATATTCATACATTTATTCCAACCAGTTTTATATTTAACAGTAATATTAGGGTTATGGTTTATCATAAAGAGTGTGTGAGTTTTGCATCAAAAGTGATTTTGGAAATCGAAAATAATGTATTTGGAATGAAGTCTCATGAAAAGACCAGTCAAGAATACTGTAGGAATACATGTGTTCTGAAGCAGAAAGTGATTGAAAGTGAAACAAATGCTTATAAACTTGTGAACTTGTGGATTAAATATATATCCTATTATGTGTATAAACTAAAGAAATAGTAATGTACCACTGTTGAATAAAAATAAACGTAAAATACACATTATGTCCCATAGGAATCTACTTGCATTGATGTTAAACTGGGTCAGATACTGTAGAAATATTACGATTTGGATGTATCTTTCACTGAAGTTAGTTTTCAGTACGAGGAAACAAATATGTATTTCTGGAGGATGAATATTTATGAGAATAATCTTGTGAAAAGTTGATTATGCATACACACATAAATATGAATGTATTTAGGGAGTGTATAATAAGACACATATATTTCGTATTTGAAAAATCTGGAGAAAATATATATATATACACAGACATTAAAATACACACAGAAAAATTAAAAAGTAGCAATATATGAACCAAACGAAATTCACCATGAAATATATATCATCCACAGATCCAAAACTATTCATTTTACTGAACATGGATTTATGTATAATGTTGTTCATCTAGGATACTCACTCATAGGTTGAATTTTCAGTTCCAAAAGTGTTTAATAGGAGTGATCTCTTCTCACAATTTGTATCTGCCATGTCAACCACCTCACAAGAATGTACGTATGGTACCAGGTAGGATTCTATGTGTGCATAGAAAAATACATGTGCTCAATAGGCTACAGACAAAGGGAGACAGGAATTCCCATATTTGTTAACTTTAAAAAAACAAGGAGAACTATTTCAACAAACAATTGAATAGATTTATAACTCCTACCCTATATAATGCAAAAGGCAAGTCCAACTATACACCATGCCTCCTCTGAACTGCTTGTATTTCTATTCTGTTTGGGTTATTTTTCTCCATCGTATTAGGATTAGTAGTCAGAGTCTAGTAGTTTATGAGTTAATGTTAGGGATTCAGTATTTCGAATAGAAAATTGGAAAATTTATCTGATGTGTATACAAATATGTGCTGCACAAAAATCTTCCCACTCTCATCCAGAATAATGCCTTGACATTACCTTCGTACAAAGTAAGACACAATTAGAGAAGAAGAGTTAGAAAATCTGTGAATACATATCTGAAATGGAAAATGCTCAGGAGTTCACAACCTTGGAGGTGGTAGAGGAGTTTCCAAAAGTAAAGGACAGTGTAAACACTCCACAAATAATGGAGCTCTGCCGGTATTAAGATTTCTTCAGAAACTGCCTCTGAGTTCGGGCACTTGAAATATATGTTGTTGTCAGGAGCTTTAGCTTCCTTTGTAGTGAGAACATCAATGCTGGGTCTGCAACTATGTGACCTGGAAGACATGGCTTCTTATTTTCCAATGAACATGAGGCAGCAGTGCTGAATTCTCTCTTTGTATGAAAACTGTGGACACTGGGGGCTAAATGTCTCCCCGTGTGGACTGTGATGCCATGTGGTCATCCTCCAATTTTTGTGGTGTTTCTTGCTTCTGCACTGGGAGTTTGGTAGTTGCTTCATGAAATATAAGGAGTTCAACTTGGACACAGTGCTGGAGAAAGTTCTTTAACGTGTGGTGTGTCAGAGTCTGCAGGAGAATGCACCAAGCAGTGTTCTATCCTGTCGCGACCCCTTGCCCGCAAGGAAGACGCAACTCAGTAATCTTCTTTCAGCAGTTTATTCAGGCCCTTGATCTTTCTTCTAATGTCCCTTGGATGCCCCTCCCAGCCTTAATAAAGCATCTCAAGCCCCAATGCGAAGCTGCCACGTGGAACTTTCTCATAGGATGTTGAAAAACCATGCGCCAACTCTCTCAAATAAGGAGTTGTTTGTCACAGACCACAGCGGAGCCAGCGCCATCTTGTAATGGCCACCATAATCTGCAAAAGCGGCTCACCACAGTTCCCCCTTTCTGATTTCTGAAAACAATACAGGCGAGAGTAGATGTCCTATCCCACTGTGCAGAAGTGGCTGCATAGTATGGCTCAGTCCTAAGGAGGGCCCTTCCCCAGATCTGAGGCCATATCAGCCAACGCCTTTTTTCGTGGGGCGGGGCGTGGACATCAAACCCGCATGCAATAGGACATGCTCTCCTTGAGGTCCACTTCAAGGATCACTCAAGTGCAGTACCTTGCCTCGCATCCTCTATCGACGATGGTGGACGAAGGGGGATAGCTGAGGCTGAACTGTGGCTGTACACAACGACAAACAAGTTGACAATACCCTGAAAGAAAGGCATGGAGTTTAAGGCGATAGAGAAGCACTAGTGTGGAAACCCATCTGCATGCAATGGCAGCAAGACCGGCAGAGTGCAAGGGCTTTCCAACACTTAGAGAATAATGAGGAAAGACATGCCGATCCCAGTGCAATGTTATAATAACTTGGGGTGCAACGACCATGTCAAAGATTTACTGTTTAAGATACGCAAGCCAGACTTGAGCTGAATTGCCACTTTCTAAAGCTGCAAGAGCTTGGATGATCATAGCCTTATCATGAGCACTGCGGGCCTTGAGGCGACAGAGAAACCACAAGCAGAGAAACATACCGAAACAACACATTGCACGAAAAATGCCTACCCCCACCCACTCTTTAAAAAAGGAAAAGGCAGAAGATATCCAATCGGTGAATTGACCCAAAGTCACGGGATCAACACGGGTACTATTCAAGACAGCTATCTGGGTTAGTTGAGACTGGATCATGTCTTCCGCTTCCATGGACCAATTTCCGGCCAAATATTCGCCAATGATGCGGGAAGGATTCCTGGAATCATTAAATCTGACAGAGGTTATGCATAAATGTGCACATTGGTCAACACAACCCAAAAGCACCAAGTCAGCCAATTCTTCTACCTGAGCTTGGAGCAAATCTATTCTTTGGTTGGCAGCTAAAATCCCTGACAAAATATGTTGATTAATTGTATTTTGGGATTCAAGTATGGTGGAAGTTTGTTGGACAACTTGATTAATGGTGGCAGCAGTTTGTACTTGATTGGCCATAGCCACTTCGGCTGTAACCGCTGCAGCAGCAGATACCGCCACGGCTGTCACTATAGCTGCTGTGATTCCAAAATCTCTGCGGACTCTAAGTAGCTCAACAGTAGGGAATTTATCAGGATCCGCAGTGACCAGGATTGGGACAAAAGTTGGAATTTTCATAACCACTGCCACAGTCCAGGAACCATTCCAACACTCAGATAAGAGACAGGCAATATGAGAACAATCCAGCATCCCCGACGAGGTGTCATTAGCCAAAAGGAATAAGAACGGGGATTGGACACAGACCATTGTAGGGGGCAATGTGGCATTATACAACAGAGAGTTGAACGAAACAGATGTTAGTCTGTTACCTTGCTTACTTTCCTTAATAGTGCAAGAAACATTAGCCAGCCAAATTTTGGCTCCTAAAAATTGAGCCAGCGCAGAAATATCGGCTGAAGCCACTTTTTCATTGGAAATCAGCCATTGAAACCAGGACCAACCTACTCCTGTAGAGGAGTTGGCACTGTTATTAAAGTTATAAACATACCTCTTAAGAGAGGGGGAAAGGGAGAAACCTTTAGCAACTTGATGTTTCTCCCAAGAATGATCCTGACAAGGCGTAAATGTTGGGGGGAAACCAAGATTAGGGGAACAGTAAGGAGAGGCCTTGAAATGAGTGGCATTATAAATACTACTAGAAGAAGGAGGCACTGGGATTAGTACCTCGGAGATAATAGCCAAGGTAGTTATGTTGAGAGCAGAGATGCTGTTTGCAGGGGTCCCTGAACCTGATTGCTTCCCCAAAACTACTTGGCTCAGTACAGCACTGATAATGCTCCCTGAGACCTGAATGGACCGCAATGGATCCTCCCAGTTAGTCAAATTTTTGGTCTTAAGGCTAATGCAATTAGCGTTTCCAAGGCTGAAACAAAAAACTCCTGTGAGATTAACTTGAGATTGATTAAAAATGCTCTCCTTGTCCCCTCTAGGAGAGGCACAGAGAGCAGACTCACATGAGGTAGAAAAAAGAGTGGGGAGGACACTAGAATTACCATAAACCGGCATCGGCATTGGCCATGCCCGTGCCACTGCCCACCACTGCATTGGTGTCGCCTGTGCCATCGGCACCAGCACCAGAGCCAGAGCACTTAGCAGAATGAAGATCCTCATCACAGGATTGCTGTGGTATCTCTTGTTGCTGGTCAGTTGATGTCAAGACTCTTCTTGTCAAGCGTTCAGGGACACACAACGGTTCCGTACGATCCTGGGGAAAAATACATACAGATCCTCACGCCCATGTCAGCACGGGGTTGGGGCTGTTCCATTGGCCCGTAAGAACATCCTTCCACTTAACATAGTCAATCACAGAGGGCTGAGGGGACACATGTCTATCGGCTGCAGAGCGACCATGAATATCCAAATTCAAAAAAGTAATGGTAAAGAGAGCTAAGGACAGGCGTTCTTTAGAAGTGTGTTCAGCTCTGATTCCCCCTTTTTGTTTTTGTAGTTTCCTTTAAGGTGCGATGAGCATGCTCAACAATGCCTTGTCCTTGAGGATTGTAAGGCAAACAATGAGTAAGTTGCACTCCCATAGTAGAACAAAAAGATGTAAATTGTCTGCCAGTATAAGCACGTCCATTATCAGTCTTAAGGGATGCAGGTGCACCCCATGCTGCCCATGCCTCCAAGCAGTGAGTAATGACATTACATGCCTTTTCTCCCGATAAAGCAGAAGCATGGATAATTCCAGAGCACGTATCAACAGAAACATGCACATACTTGAGGTTACCAAAGTCAGGTATGTGTGTCACATCCATTTGCCAGACAACCAATGGCTTCAATCCCCGTGGGTTTACTCCATAATTAGGGGGATGAAGAAATGTGACACAATGGGGACATTGCAATACTATCTGCCGAGCATCCACTCTTGAAATGGAAAAACGCCTGCACAGCGTTAATGCATTAACATGGAAGTTTTGGTGAAACAACTTAGCCCCCTCTAAGGAGGAAGCCAAGCATATCAACTGACCTCTAGTGGCTGAGTCCGCAAAGGCATTACCCTGGGATAACGGACCAGGAAGAGAGGTATGATCCCGGATGTGCATTGGATAAAAAGAAGCAGTGCGGTTATAGATAAGCTGTCGAAGCTGATTAAAGTAAGCAGACACATTATGGGCATCACTAATAGCTCCCACGGCCTCCAGGACTTTTAGTGCTTGCACCACATAGATGGAGTCCGAAATGAGATTAAAATGAAAAGAACACTGTTTAAAAACTTCAATAACAATTTGTAGTTCTACCCATTGTGGATTTCCAGGAGCAAATTGATGCTGGATAGGGGGAGAGTCATCAATTACATAGGCTCCCATTCCAGACTTGGAACCATCAGTAAAAATGTTAACAGCCCCCGGAATTGGACTGGATGAAGTTACCTTAGGGAAAATGATGGGATGCTCCTTAACAAAATGGAGTAATGGATGAGAAGGGTAGTGATTATCAATATCTCCTTGAAACGAGCAGCACAGAATAGCCCAGTTGTCTAGAGTAGCACATAAAACATTAAGTTGAGCTTTAGTGTAGGGTATGATAAGAGAAGAAGGTGATTGTCCGAAAAATTGAATGCTCTGTTGAATCCCTTTAAGTTCCAGCGCTGCAACAGCATCAGGATAATATTCTAGGGATTTTGCTGGGGATACATGTGGGTGGATCCATAGTAAAGGCCCATCTTGCCACAGTACTCCAGTAGGCTGCCGCATAGTGGCAAGCACACATAACTGGAAAGATTTATCACTCTGGAGCCTGCATAGAGTGGCATGCTGTATAGCTTCTTCTACTTTTATAAGGGCTGCTCTAGCCTCTTTGGTGAGGCTATGAGGAGAAGCAAGATCTGGATCACCCTTAAGAGTAGCATAAAAAGGCTGGAGCACAATATTAGGAATATGTAAATATCCTCTTATCCAATTAATATCTCCCAGCAGTTTTTGAAAATCATTTAGAGTTTGGAGATCTTGAGTCCTGATGGTGATTTTTTGCAGTTTTAATTTGTCATACCCAACTGTCGCTCCCAAATACCTGATAGAATCCCCCGTTTTAACCTTTTCAGGTGCGATGTGCAGTCCATATTGAGCCACCAGCATCACTAGTTCTTTATAAGCCTCATTAACTGTCTGCTCTAATTTTGCGGCCAATAACACATCATCCATATAATGAATGATTTTGATGGAGGAATACTTATGCCTGAGAGGTGCGAGTGCTTTCCCCACATACATCTGGCAATTTGTGGGACTATTAGCCATTCCCTGCGGCAACACTACCCACTCAAACCTTTGATCTGGTTCCTCGTAATTACACGAGGGAAGGGTGAAAGCAAAACGTTGTGAATCTTTAGGATGCAAAGGAATAGAAAAGAAACAGTCTTTAATGTCAATAACAATAATATGCCAGCCTTGAGGAACAGAGGAGAGCAGAGGCAGCCCTCTTTTAATGGGCCCCATAAGTTGCATTTGAGCATTAACTGCTCGTAAATCATGCAGTAGGCGCCATTTCCCTGATTTTTTCTTAATGACAAATATGGGAGTATTCCATGGAGAAGTAGAAGGTTGGATGTGACCCAAGTCAAGTTGTTCTTTGACTAGATCATGGGCTGCTGCCAATTTAGCTGAGGGAAGAGGCCACTGAGGCACCCAAACAGGCTCCTAGGTGAGCCATGTTATGGGTATTTGAGCCCCAGTGGCACCTAGGAAAAACCCAGACGAAACCTGTTAAGCTTTTGATGACCTTGCAGAGGATGCCTACGGCCCTGTAGGTGTTTTCCTAGTCCTAGACCTGGTCTATACCCCATATTTTGCATGATATGTTGAGACACTGGGGAATAGTCATTACTAAGAGTGAATCCCATGTCTTTCAACAGATCATGGCCCCATAAAGAAATAGGTAAATCAAGTACATAAGGCTGAAAGGTACCATTGTGTCCTTCCGGGTCCTTCCAAGATAGATGTCTACTGCTGATTTGAGGGGCTTGGGCATATCCAAGTCCTCATAGGGATAGATCAGAAGCCTGCACTGGTCATCCCTTAGACCAGTCCTTAAGGGCTATGATACTACGATCTGCTCCTGTATCCAGCAATCCCACAATAGATTTACCTTCTATGCTTAATTCCAAAGTGGGGCGATTGCTCATATCCAGTGACAAATAGGCACAATTCCCTCCGGTGGTACCAATCTCATTTCCCGTCCGTGACCTTGAGTCAGCAGGGAAGTGGTTATCCAAGCTAGGCAAAATTAGCAATTGAGCAATCCGATCCCCTGGGGAGATAGACACATTGCCCCTTGGAGCTTCCACCAAAACCTTTACTGTCCCTACAGTATCAGGGCTTATGACTCCGGGGAAAACATGAAGACCTTGTAAGATAGAGGATGCACGTCCAATTAGCAAACCTACAGTGCCAGGTGGTAAAGGCCCTTTGAACTCAGTTTCCACCAATTAGACTCCCATCTTAGGTGTTAATACGAGCCTGGAGGTGGAACAGAGGTCCAATCCCACGGACCTGTAGTGGCTCTCCACGTCTCGTGGGATGGCGCAGAGAAGGCCATGTCTTGGGTTCAGGTGTGACATTCTCCACTGCCCCATATATTTGTGGGCCCTGGGGTCGGGGGCCCCTTCAGCCTTTTTTTGGCCCAGCTGAAATAGGCTGTCCATGGATGTCCCTCACTGATCTACACTCTTTTGCCCACTGCTTCCCCTTTTTGCATTTTGGACACAGCCCCGGTTGACGAGGGCCATTAGAAGGGCCACCGCGAGGAGGTCCAGCAAAATTGTCTTTTTTGGGACAGTCACGTTTGAAATGGCCAGACTGACCACAATGGAAGCATGTTCCAGCACCAGGACGGCCCCCTTTTGCAATCCAAAGGACAGCAGCTGCAAGACCTGCATTAGTTAAAGGTCCTCCAAGCTCTCTAAACACTTTCATCCATGCTTCTATGCCCTTGTTTTTATAAGGAGTGATTGATGCTTTACATTCCTTGGTGCATTGCTCAAAGACCAATTGCTTGATAAGGGGCATTGCTCTCTCAGTGTCCCATAAAATCTTTCCAGTGGCATCCACCCTCCTTGCTACAAAATCTGAAAAGGGTTCTGTAGGGCCTTGTAGAATCTTGGTCAAATTACCAGACACCTCTCCTCTATTTGAAAGTGATTTCCATGCCCGAATGCAAATGTTGTTAATTTGATCATATGCCTCAAGAAGGAATCCTGTCTATTGATTAGCAAATCTACCTTGTACCAAAAGCATATCCTTGTCCCAATGGGGGTGTCCCGCCACATGGTTTTGGGCAGCCTGCTTTACCGCGCCCTCTAGCACAAAGGCTCTTCAGTCCAAATATTTACCTGGAGAAACACAAGCCCGAACAAGGCTAGCCCAATCAGAGGGAGTCATACAGTATCTAGACAGACTCTCCACCTGAGTAAGGGTGAAGGCGGCATCCACCACATAAGTGCGCACAGACTCCGCCAGGGTCTTCACAATTTTGAAATCTAAGGGCTCATGGAATCTTCCCCTATTGTCATCCTGGAAAACTGGATAAGCAAGACCCATCTCAGCATTAACAGCCCTCCATGTTTGGGCATGGAAAGCTCTCCCCGAAACACCCCCACTGTACGGTGGTGGATCCGGAGGATCATTTTCCTTGAGCCCCTGTTTAGTTTTATTCCCTTCTCCTATAGCTAGACTCCCTAGCTGACGAGACAGTCTCCCGAAATCTTGCTCCTCATCCTCCTCTTCCTCTGACCCACTTTTGCATGGGGGTTTGCGCAGCGTACTAAGATCTGGATACAATTGTCTCCTCCCCTGTTTCTCGCTCCGCACACTCCCATCCTCCTGAAATACCTCACTTCCTGCCATCTCCGATTTTTCCTCATGTAATTGCTCTAGAACTTCCTGTCCTTTAGTAAGTGATTCCTGACATCTGCCATCTGTGAGGCAACTACGGACCATCTTCCAAAGTGGTATCACCCCACCCTCTAATATGCCCTGCTCAGAAGCAAAGTCAAGATCTTTGCCTAATTTATCCCAGCTAGGTACAGTAAGGCTGCCCGAAAACACAAACCATGTTGCAGCAATATCTGTCTTCTGTAAAAATCTCTGTAAAGTACTACGTTTCACTTCTAGGCCCTTGCAATGTAACAGGCCATCTAGGGCCAGGAGAAGCGGACTTGAAGATGCGGCACCCATGAAACAACAAAAGACGCACAAAAAAAAAAGTGAAAGTAAATGTGAAAGTACACAATGCAGCTGCAATAAAATGTAACGCTCTCTTTTTACAGAACAGCTGCCCCGCTTTGATCGCGGATCCCACTTACCTGGGACTAACCCCCGCTTTGATCGCGGATCCCACTGACCTGGGACTAACCGGTGCACAACCCCTGACTACTGAAAGTTCTGGTTCCCGGGTCTCGGCACCACGTGTCGCGACCCCTTGCCCGCAAAGAAGACGCAACTCAGGAATCTTCTTTCAGCAGTTTATTCAGGCCCTTGATCTTTCTTCTAATGCCCCTCGGATGCCCCTCCCAGCCTTAATAAAGCATCTCAAGACCCAATGCGAAGCTGCCACGTGGAACTTTCTCATAGGCTGTTGAAAAACCATGCACCAACTCTCCCAAATAAGGAGTTGTTTGTCACAGACCACAGCGGAGCCAGCACCATCTTGTAATGGTGACCATAATCTGCAAAAGCGGCTCACCACACTATCCCTCATAGCTTGCCCCATTGTCCCCTTGTCCATATCAACCAGATTCTGAACATTGCCCTGAAACCTCTCCATATAACAACATGTCTTTACATATAAAGGTCTGCTATCTGCACTATGTCAGTCACAAGCCATTTGGAAGCCAAGGGCCGATCCACATGGCCCCACAACAAATTTTTTTTTTTCACACACCTGCCCACCACTGCTCTAGTCCCACTACTCATCAGGCTCCAACTACAGGCATATCTGTTCTATACCATTTTCATGAAACCCAGTCAATCAAGTCACTGTCTGGTATACTCTTGAACTGCAACAGGACATTCAAAGGTTCTCCAGTGCCACCTGGTCATGGAAATTTCAAAAATTTCATGGTATTTATCTAGCCATTTTTCAAGGATGAAGTTGGAGGCACTGTGAGTTTCAATTCATTGTGGAGCCAGTAAATGTTGAGGAAGCTCATTTCAATGAAAGCTCTGGAGAACTCTCACAGGCAAAGCTTCCCAAAGAGTGGCCAAAAGGTCACATGAAGCCAGGACCATTGAGGTCTACATATGAGGTCCATGTGTGTTTTGACTCTCAACTATGGTTGCCAAGTCTTTCAGAATAAAATTATGTGATATCCTGGCTGAGATTTCCAGTTCTCTGTGGAAAGCGACCCTGATCTCAGTTTCCAACGGCAACACTCATGCTTGGCCTACTAAAATCTAAACACAATTCATGGCAATACTTCTCTGAGATTAATTCCAGAACTTAATCTCTAAGGGGAATCACACCAGAGTTCAGGCCCAGGTGAACCCAGTCATCTCTTCCAACCACCACACAAATGACCACAATTAAAACCAAAACACTCCCACATGACCCTCATCTTCTTCCGTATAGTCACTAATCATAACCTCTGGCTGGAAGTTGCCATGAGGGTCGCAGCCCAAGACAGTGTCCAAAAAAAGCTCCCTTGCCCCTCATTTGCCTAAAGTCAGGGTGGCCTGGACACCCTTCCTTTGAACCAGGAATGATCAAATAGCCCTGCCATTAATACTGCTCTGCTTCTCCAATTTGAGGCCTACTGACTGTCAGGTATAAATTCTTTATGTGATTTGGAGACATGAGAAAACCCAAGCACCTATGGGCTAGCCTCTGTAGGGCTTGGAAGAACTCATTTGACCCAAAGAATCCCTATTCTCACTTGATGAAAATTAGGAACTCTAAAGGTCGGGCGAACGTCAGAAGAAAAGACCAGCAAGAGAATGTCTCATGCAACATCAAAGGGTATATTGGGGGTCCAGCATGCTGGGGCTCAGAGCTCACTTCTGAGGAGCAAAGAACAAAGAGCCATGAGAACAACTTGAGCAAATTTTATATACATTCTTTAGAGAGGGCAGCGAATTTACATACATCATATCTTCTTTTAGCAAATCATCATATACCAAGGGAAAATCAAATAACAACTCTAAAACATGATTAGCAAATTCATTGGCAGGAGCAGGCCGGGCAGGGGGTGATTGGTCAGCCCTGACAAGGGGTATACATTTAAACTAATTGGTTGAAGCCCTGAGATGTATACATGCAGAACTGCATGGTTTCTGGGAAGGGGTTGTTATGTAACTAGGTGGTCAGGGAAGATTTCAGCACACATCTCATGGGCAGTTCTGGGAATTGCCTTAAATGCCACAGGAATTTCAGGCTCTTAGTGCACCTTGGAAGCTTTACAAAACCTGGTTCTTTACGTTTCAATTTCAATTTCTTTTATTCTTTCATTTCCCACTTCTTTTTCTGACTACTTTTAATCTTAAAAATAATGAATCATAATTATTGCGGGGTCTCACATTCTATTTCTGCCAGTGGAGCGTATTTCTGTCTGATTACCATGAGTTTTACCTGTCCAATTTGAGCCTGGAGAAAGGAAAATATGGGGTTAAGCAAACAAGTTTCCACAGTTAGCAACACCATAAGGATGATCAGGGGTCCAGCTAAGGCTGATAGAAGTGTAGTTAACCAGGGAGACTGGGTAAACCATGACTCAAACCACCCTTGTTGAATCTCCCTTTCTCTCTGGGACTCTTCAAGTCTTTTTTCTCAATTCACTCATGGATTATTTTGCAACTCCAGTATGGTCAGCATAAAAACAACATTTTTCTATCAGTGAAGCACAGAGGCCATGAAATTTGTAGGGATTTTTGGAGGCCACACATGAGACTCGCAATTGAAAAATGAGATCTAGACCAAGGGTGGCTTTCCACAGAGCACAGGGAATCTCAGCCATGATATCATATGCTTTTATTCTGAAAGACTTGGCAGAAATAGTTGGGAAGCCTTGCCTGTGAGAGTTCTCCAGAGCTTTCATTGAAATGATCTTCCTCAACATTTTATGGTTCCTGAATGAATTGAAACCCACAGTGCCTCCAACTTCATCCTTGAAAAATGGCTACATAAATATCATGACATTTTTGAAATTCCCATGACCAGGTGGCATTTGAGAATATTTGGATGTCCTGTTGCTGATTTGAGTGTACCAGACAGTGCCTTGATTGACTGGGTTTCATGATAATGGTGTAGAACAGAGATGTCAGTAAGTTGGAGCCTACTGATTAGTGTTCATAGAGAATTGTTGTGCAGTTGTGATAAAACATCAGTGTTGGGGCCATGTGGTTCTGCCATTGACTTCCAAATGGGTTGTTACTGACATGGTGCAGCCAGCAGAACATCTTGTTATATGGAGAAGGCATCTTGTTATATGGAGAAATTTCAGGGCAATGTTCAGAATCAGGTTGCTATGGTCAAGGGGGCAACCTATGTGGGATAGAAGCCTGTTTGTTGCATTCTCCCACAGACCCTGACACACGACACGTGACAGAACTCCCTCCAGCACTGTGTCCCAGTTGAATTTTTTGTATTTTGTGAAGCATATACCAAACTCCCAGTGCAGCAGCAAGAAACACAACAAAAAGTGGAGGATGACCAAATAGCTTCACAGTCCACACGGGGAATCACTTAGCCCCAGTGGTCACAGTTATCTACAAAGAGAGAATTCAGCACTGCTGCTTAATGTTCATTGGAATTTAAGAGACCATGTCCTCCAGGTCACATAGATGCAGACCCAGCTTTGATGGTCTCACTACAATGGAAGCTAAAGCTCCTGACAACATATATTTCAAGTGCCCAACCTCAGGGGCAGTTTCTCAAGAAGTCTGTAGGCCAACAGTGCTCCATGATTATGGAGTTTTATCCTGTCCATTACTTTTGGAAACTCCTCTACCACCTCCAAAGTTATGAACTCCTGAGCAATATTTATTCGAGATATGTATTCACAGATTTAATAACTCTTCTCCTCTAATTGTGTCTTAATTGGGGTGAAGGTAATGTCAAGTAATTGTTCTGGATGAGAGTGAGAGGATTTTTGTTTAGCATATATTTGCATACACATTGGATTCATTTTCCACTTTTCCATTTGAAATACTGAATCCCTGACACTTCCCTATACCTTAGACTCTGTCAACTAATCCTAATATGATGGAGAAAAATAACCCAAACAGAATTGAAATAGAAGCAGTTCAGAAGAGGCATGGTGTATAGTTGGACTTGCCTTTTGCATTATATAGGGTAGGAGTTATAAATCTAGTCAATTTTATTGAAATAGTTCTCCATGTGTTTTTAAAGTTAACAAATATGTGAATTCCTGTCTCCCTTTCACTGTAGCCTATTCATCACATGTATTTTTATAAGCACATGTAGAATCCTACCTGGTACCACATGTACACTATTGTGTGGTGGCTGAATTGGCAAATACAAATTGTGAGAAGAGATCTCTCCTCCTAAACACTGGAACTCAAAATTCAACCTATGGGTGAGCTTCCTAGCTGAACAACATTATACATAAATCCACGTTCAGTAAAATGAATATTTTCGATCTGTGAATGATATATTTTTCATGGTTAATTTCAATTGGCATATAGTGCTACTTTTTAATATTTGTGTGTGTGTGTGTGTGTGTGTATTAATATACACTCTCCAGACTTTTCAAAATTTGAAATATATGTGTCTCTTTATACATTTCCTAAATTAATTTATATTCAAGTATGTGGATTTATAATCATCTTTTCACAAGATTATTCTCAGAAATATTCAGCCACCTGGAATACCTATTTGTTTCCTTCTACTGAAAACTAACTTCAGTGAATGGTGTATACAAATCCTAATATTTCTACAGAAACTGACCTAGTTTAACATCAATGCAAGTAGACTCCTATGGGACATGATGTGTATTTTGAAGTTCATTTTTTTCAACACTGGTACATTATTATTTCTTTAGTTTATGCACATCATTGGATATATATTTCATCCACAAGTTCACAAATTTATAGTCATTTGTTTCACTTTCAATCACTTTCTACTTCAGAACACCTATATTCGTCCACGTTTCCTTACTGATCATTTCATGAGACTTCTTTCCAAACACATTATTTCTGATTTCCATAATTACTTTTGAAGAAAATCTCACACACCCTAAATGATGAACCATAACCCTAATATTACCATTAGATGTATTACTGGTTGGAATGAATGATTGTATATCAATATATGATTTCTTATATATTTTCAGATACCAATTCAATTGATTATTTACAGTTTAACCAGTTATATTATTTATACACAGTATTGTCTATTCATGCACTATCTCTATATTCATAGACACATGGTACACCTGTTTATACCCCCAATACTAATTTATACATCTTCAAAATATTCCTCCCAGAAATGGGGGAAGAAATACTCATGTCACCTGACATACATATACATTTTGTCACAGCAATATTCTGGACACAAAAAGCAAATGTCACAGTTATGATTGTACCAATAGAAAGGTTGGGCGAGCATTGGAGGAAGAGACCACCAAGAGACTGTCTCATGCAACAGCAAACTTTTTATTGGGGGTCCAGCATGCTGCGGCTCAGAGTTCACTTGAATTTAGCAGAGAGCCCTGAGAACAGCTTAAGCAGAGCTTATATACTTTCCTTGGAGATGGCAGGGAGTGAAGTTTATTGATGGGTCAGGGCAAGTGTGCGGTTTGCGTGCAAATGTGTGAGGGAGTACATTCTGCAGTTTGCCAGTTGGGGACATCACATTCTGGGAAGAAGATTAGCAAAGAGTTCTCAAGATTTCAACAGTGTTTTGCTAAGCATACAGAAAAACATGAAGTGGCAAGTACCTATTTTATTAACTTTTCATTCCCCACTTCTTCTTCGGGTTACTTTTAATCATAAAAGTGATCATTGGGGGGTGTCACATTTTATGTCTGCTAGTGGGGTATATTTTTGTCTGATTACCATAAGTTTAACATGCCCAATTTGAGCTTGTAGAAAGGAAATTACACGGTTGAGCAAACAGCGCCCTACAGTTAGCAATAATATGAGGATTATTAATGGACCGGACAAGGCTGATAAAAGTGTAGTTACCCCCGGGGACTGTGTGAACCCAGACTCAAACCACCATTTTTGGGCCTCTGTCTCTGGCTGACACTCTTCAAGTCGTTTTCTTAATTTACTCATAGATTGTTTTACAACTCCAGTATTGTCGTAATAAAAAGAACATTCATCCCTCAATGCAGCACAAAGGCCCCTTCTCTCATGAAGAGGAGGTCCAACCGTCGCCTGTTCTGTAAAAGTACTTCAGAGAGAGAGGTTAAAGATTTCTGTAAAGCTGTGATGGAGGTTTTTAATATCTTTAAGTTTTGGTCTACTGCTGCTTCTCATTGAGTCATTTGTTGTGTCCCATGGACTAGGGCAGTGTTTCCTGTGCCCACCTCTGCAGCAATTCCTATTCCTAATAGTATGGCTAAAGTGAGGAATACAGGTTTCCGGCGGAACCGGGTTTTATGCCCCCCTATTTGAACTTTAAATGATCCTGCGTCATGATAGAGCACTCTGGGAAACATCTGCACCATTAAATAATGAAGCACATCTGTTGACCATTTTATGATCACATAAACAATGTTTCAGTATATCGAATTATACTGCTGTAGGGACAGAAAAGGCAAGGCACCTAAGATAGCACCGAAGGTAAGGAAACAGTCCTATTTGGTTGTACATGGATTTAGAAGGCATTGCTTCTGTTGTAATCAATTAATCGCCTGGACCCCAAGTTTAGGTAGTTTCAGAATTTTTTACCTAACATGTAATTAAAGGGACTTAGAAGTTCACAGTCTGCAGAAGTTCACAAAAATCAGTTTTTGTTTCTGTTTTATTTTCTCTGTTCTGGGCAAGTTAACTTTTTAAGAACACCTGAGAGGAGGAGAGCTTTTGTCTTCTCTTTTTTTTTCTCCCTGCCAGCTGTGAAAATGGAGCCCAGTTGGTAACTTCTTTATCGTAGAAATGTAGCCATCTCTGTGAAGCCCCAACTCAAGGCCAGAGACCTTGTTCACATATTTTGTGAAAAACTAGTAAGGGGGTGTCTAGCTTCAGAGTGCTGTTTTTTCCAGCCAGTGGCAAGTAGAACAGGGCAACAAGAAAAGAGGAAGTTTATCTACATTGAACTCTTTCATAGGGACTCTTTTGCTGAAAGTCCTAAAGTCAGCCATGGTGAAGACTTCTGGAGAAGGTCAGTTAAGACTTTTCTGTGGTCCTGGTACAGAGGGGGAAGACGTGGAAGGCAGTGGGTGAGAGCAGCTCTGTGGATCTTAGAATGAGGAAGGACAGATGTAAAAGAATAATGGAAAAGAGGTTTGGGATTTTGCTAGCAACAAAAACTTGAGCCGTAGAACAGGTAGAGCAGAGGGGAAGATGGGAGTGAGTATATCAAAAAGCCTGTGAGTGACTTTAAATTCTTAGTAACCTGTTTTCAGTGTTGACAAAGCAACATAAAGGCCATTTTCACTACATCTTGGATAGGGGTCTGAGGGTTTCCCTCAGCCTGTTTGGGCTTTGGGTTAGCTGGTAATAGGACCTTTTGGGACCCGGTGCGAACACTGACAAGAGAAGAGAGGAGTGAGTGGGTAGAGGAGTACCTCAGTACCTGCTACTTCAGCAGGGGGGCAATGGTCTAAAAACCGGCGGAGGTCTGGGTATTTGATCTAGTAATTGGAGGGGAGAAATCAGGTTGCTGAGGTGGGATTGACAGCAGAGCGTCTGGAGCAGAAGGCAGAGGGTGAGGATGTATTGGAGAAGCATAGTTCAGGATTTGAGCGAAGGAGGAAAAACGCTTCCACATATGGGAATTTCCTTCCACCCTTTTGAGCACTTGCCGAACTTAAAAAGGTCACGCAAAATTTGAGGATCTAGAGACCCCTCTGGGGGCCATCAGTTTTGGTTGTCTAATTGGTAATATGGCCAATGCTGTGTACTGAATTTGATGATGAGTTTGGGTTTCACTAGGCAGCCCCTATATGCTCGCATCCCCATGACTTACAGAAGAAGTCGGCTTTTCCCTCACACAGCCGTTGCTTTTGTGGCTTTGATAACTGCCGGGTAAACATAGTAATCTAGGCTAGCTAACCTTCTTCTGTCTCACGTGTCCCTTCACCCTTAATAACAAAACTCACCCACTCTTCCTGATAAACCGTAACCCTAATATTACCATTAGATGTATAATTCATTGGAATGAATGTATGTATATCAATATAAGATTTCCTGTATATTTTCAGATATCAATTCAATCCATTATTTAAAGTAGGAACCAATTATATTATTTATTCACATTATGGTCTATTCATTCATTATCTTTATATTCATAGACACAGGGTATACCTATTTGTACCCCCTATACTAATTTATGCGTCTTCAAAATATTGCTCCTAGAAATGGTGGAGGAAATACTCATGTCACCTTATCTACATATATATTTTATCACAGTAATATTCTGGACACAAAAACCAATGGTCACACTTATGCTTCTACCAAAACGTAAATGGAAAGTGAGCATGGATTACTTTAAACATCCACCTTTGGGTTGCCTAATGCTCTCAAATGTCAATCATATTGGTGACTACATATTTGTTTCTCCCTAAGATTATATATTCAATCAAGCCTGTTGAAATTGTCTAATCCAATCACTCACTTTATACTTTGCCTGATTTCCTAATGTCTCTATTGATATCTGCTTTCCTACATATTTTCCCCAGTTAATCATTGTGACTGATTCTTCACATGTGTTGACATTTAGACTCATTCTCTACCCGAAACCTCATTGCTAAAGAACTTTTGGTCCAATTCCTATACTCACTCTTCTTCCAAAATCTACCGACTACCTTCCCAATCCTGCCGACTATCCCTCTTTGACTGGATGTTCTCTGCTACATTCATATATCCAAGATAAATGGTCCTATGCCATTGTATGTCAATTTATCTGAGACATCTGTGCAGAACGTAATTCAAAGCTAAGTATCCCCATCAAGGGCCCAATTCCCTTCTGGGCTTCAAATCTTACCTAGATTTCTGTTTTCATACTTATATTTCACCTCTATATTTTTATAAATATCACAGGTTTCCTATACCATTATTCATCCAGCAGAATGATTCCTAACCCAAATCGAACATGTTATTAATCCTAACCATACACAGTTTCCTCAATCTAACTTTACAGAAGAGAAGGGACAGAGTTATTCTTACTACAGGAATGTAGGGGATCTTCCACCTTCTGAGAACCTCAAGGTTCCATGCAGAAATAATCCTTGGAGAAGACGTATGCAGCTATGAAGGACCTGAGAGAACAAGAGTCATCATCCATGGCAAACAACTTGATCTGGATGGTCTGAATGAGCCACTCTCTTCTCAATGTAGAGAAGGTGGACCAATCCAGGCCTGAGTAGAGAGCTGTTCCAGGGTGGCTATGGTTGATATACCATTCCAACTTGTGAAAGTGTCACAGGAAGTAGGGGCAGCCTCCATCTCATGGGACTCTTGGAAGCAACTGTTAGGACATATGGTTACCAAAGCAGTGACCTCATTCAGTTCCTGATGGAAGTGACCTCACCTCACTTCCTTGTTGATGGAACTCTCTGAAATTGGGATCCAGGAAGCCAGGCATCCAGTGCCAGTCCCAGTCAAAATTTCAGTGTGCTCACTTGAATGGATTTACCAAGGAGAGGGCCAGTCATTCTTGGAACCTACTGATGTGAGGATGGGCAAATGCCAGGAGAGCTCTGAAGAGGTTCCTGTCCTGAAAAAGCAGGTAGTGGCTCACCCCTGGCTACTGAAAACCTCAGAGAGTTGGCCAAGGGACCAGATGTGAGACAGGACGGGCCATGTCTGGGAAAGATAGTATGGCCCACCAGTCAGAGAACACTCCAGATAGTCACAGACCTACTTGGTGGAAGGAGGTGCCTTTGGGGTGTGGATGTGAGTTTGTGGTTATGTCTCATGTTCTGAGAATAGGTAGGAAAGTCAATTTGTTTGGTTTTGCCTGGCCTGTTTGTAAAATGTCATTTGACAAGGCAAGAGTTTCTATATCTGTGTATCCCACTGTGTATGTGGATGTAGACATTAAAAAAGAGAATGCATCAATGAATGTTTCCTTTGTAGTAGAGAGCTTTCTAGCATTCATCCTGCCCAATTTATGAATAGAGTGTGGCTAACCTTATTGATGTGCAACAATTGCTATCTTCCTAAGTTTCTGTTTTCTTTCTGAATTCTGGCCACTCTACAGAATAGGCTCATAAATATGTGTCCAAGATATGTACCACCTCCAAGCTCTGTCAAATGGACATGTACTTAATAGCTGAAGGTAATGAGAGCATTTCAGAAAACTCAGATATCAGTGTGACCAGGAAAGTCTCATTGAAGAAACCCTTCTTTGCGCCATTTGCTTACCTAATGCTCTGTTGTCCTGAATGTCAGGAATGTCTTTGCCTCATGCCACTCTTTTGTGAAGCCTGAAGAAAACAGTTTTCAAATGGAAATGAATGGGCATCACCTGTGTCTCTTTGCTTAAATGCTTTGGAAAAGCATGTGTCTGAATAAGCCTCTTCACCCTGTGTGAGGCTGTGGCTTAGATTCTTAGCACCTGATGGATATGAATAAAATTCCTATATGTGCATCCAAAACCAAAATGGCAAAAAGATCAGTCATTGTGTATGAAGTCTCTTGCCTTCCTCTGTTAGGTTCCTGACCTTCATCAAGTGAGAATAGGGATCCTTTGGGTCAAATGAGTTCTACAGTCCCCTGCAGAGGTGCTTGGGGTATCTCCTGACTCCAAATCACATAAAGAATCTATACCTGACTGTCAGTAGGCCTCAAATTGGAGAAGCAGAGCAGTATTAATGGCAGGCCTATTTGATCACTCCTGGTTCACAGAAAGGGTGTCCAGGCCACTCTGACTTTAGGCAAATGAGTGGCAAGGGAGATTATCTTTGACACTGTCGTGAGCTGCGCCCCTCATGGAAACCACCAGCCGGAGTTTATGATGAGTGGTTATATGGAAGAAGATGAGGGTCATGTGGGAGTGTTTTGGTTTTAATTGTGGTCATTTGTGTGGCAGTTGGAAGAGATGACTGGGTCCACATGGGCTTGAACTCTGGTGTGATTCCCCTTAGAGACTAAGTTCTAAAACTGACCTCAGAGAAGCATTGCCATGAATTGTGTTGGGATTTTAGGAGGCCACTCATGAGAGTTGCCCTTGGAAACTGATCTAGGGCCAGGGTTGCTTTCCACAGAGCACTGGGAATCTCAGCCAGGATATCACATGATTTTATTCTGAAAAACTTGGCAGCCAGAGTTGAGCGGCAAAACACACATGGACCTCACAATGTAGACCTCAATGGGCCTGGCTTCATGTGACTTTTTGGCCACTCTTTTGGAAACCTTGCCTGTGATAGTTTTCCCGAGCTTTCTTTGAAATGAGCTTCCTCACATTTAATGGTTCCTGAATGAATTGAAACCCACAGTGCCTACCACTTCATCCTTGAAAAATGGCTACATAAATACCATGAAATTATTGAAATTCCCATGAACAGGTGGCACTGGAGTATCTTTGGGTCTCCTGTTGCTGATCATGAGTGTACCAAACAGTGCCCTGATTGACTGGGTTTCATGAAAATGGTGTAGAACAGAGATGCCAGTAAGTTGAAGCCTGCTGAGTAGTGGGCTTAGAGCAGTGGTGGGGAGGAGTGTGATAAAGCATCTGTGGTGAGGCCATGTGGATCTGCCATTAGCTTCGAAATGGCTTGTGACTGACATGGTGCACCCAGCAGACCCTTATAAGTAGAGGCATCTTGTAATATACAGAGGTTTCAGGACAATGTTCAGAATCAGGTTGTTATAGTTAAGGGGGCAAGCTATATGGGATAGAAGCCTTGTTGGCACATTCTCTTGCCGACACTGACCCACCACACATGACAGAACTCCCTCCAGCACTGTGTCCCAGTTGAACCCTTGGTGTTTCGTGAAGCAAAAACTGAACTCCCAGTGCAGCAGCAATAAACAAAAGGAAAATTGTAGGATGACCAAATGGCTTCACAGTCCACAGGGGGGCAGACACTTAGTCCCCAATGGCCACAGTTTGCCTACAAAGAGAGAATACAGCACTGCTGCCTCATGTTCATTGGAAAATAAGAAACCATATCTTCCAGGTCACATAGATGCAGACCCAGGTTTGGTGATCTCACTACAAAAGAAGCTAAAGCTCCTGACAACAACATATATTTCATGTGCCCAAACTCAGAAGCTGTTTCTCAAGAAGTCTTTATTCCAGCACAGCTCCATGTTTGTGGCGTGTTTACACTGTCCCTTACTTTTGAAAACTCCTCTACCACCTCCAAGGTTGTGAACTCCTGAGCATGTTCCATTCCAGATATATGTTCAGAGATTTTCAAACTCTTCTCCTCTAATTGTGTCTCACTTGGGGTAATGGTTATGTCAATGCATTGTTCTGCATGAGTGTGGGAGGTTTTTTTTTTTTTTTTTTGTAGCACATATTTGCCTACATATTGGATTCATTTTCCATTTTTTTTTTTTGGAAATACTGAATCCCTGACACTACCCCATACCCTAATAGACTCTGACTACTAATCTTAATATGATGGAGAAAAATAACCCAAACAGATTGGAAATTCAAGCAGTTCAGAGTAGGCATGGTGTATAGTTGGACTTGCGTTTTGCATGATAAAGTGTAGCTGTTATAAATCTAGTCAATTTTTTGTTGAAATAGTTCTCCATGTGTTTTTAAGTTAACAAATATATAAATTCCTGTCTCCCTTTCTCTGTAGCCTATTCAGCATATGTAATTTTATATGCACATATAGATTCCTACGTGGTATCACATGTACATTCTTTTGAGATGGCTGATTTGGCAGATACAAATTGTGAGCAGAGATAACTCCTACTAAAGGCTGTTGGAACTGAAAATTCAAATTATGGGTGAATTTCCTAGTTGAACAACATTATACACAAATCCAAGTTCAGTAAAATAAATATATTTGGATCTGTGGATGATATATATTTCAAGATGAATTTCGATTGGCATATATATTGCTAATTTTTAAATTTTTAATGTCTGTGATATATATATATATATATATATATATATATATATATATATATATATATATATATATATACACACACACACAAACACACACACACTCTCCAGATTTTTCAAAATATTAAATATATGTGTCTTATTATACACTCTATAAATTTATTCATGTTTATGTGTGTGGCTTTATAATCAACATTTCACAAGATTTTTCTGAGAAATATTCATCCACCCGAAATACATATTGTTTCCTAGTACTGACAACTAACTTCAGTGAATGGTGCATACAAATCCTAATATTTCTACAATACCTTACCCAGTTTAACATCAATGCAAGTAGATTCCTATGGGATATGATGTGTGTTTTGACATTCATTTTTATTCAACACTGGTACTTTACTATTTCTTCAGTTTATGTACATCATAGGATATATATTTCATCCACAATTTCGCAAAATTATAGGCATTAATTCCACTTTCAATCACTTCCTGTTTCAGAACACATGTATTCCTCCAGGTTTCTTGACGGGTCTTTTAATGAGACTTCTTTCCAAACACATTATTTTCGATTTCCATAATCACTTTTGAAGCAAAACTCACAAACCCTTCATGATAATCCATAACACTAATGTTAACATTAGATGTACAACTGGTTGGAATGAATGAATGTATATCAATATAAGATTTCTTATATATTTTCAGATATCAATTCAAACCATTATTTAAAGTGGAATCAGTTACATTATTTATTCACAATATCGTCTATTCATGCACTATCTCTATATTCATACACACGGGGTACACCTCATTGTACCCCCAATACTAATTTATAAGTCTTCAAAATATTGCTCCCAGAAATGGTGGAAGAAATACCCATGTCACCTGATCTACATAAACAATTTATCACAATAATATTCAGGACACCAAAAGAAAATGTCACACTTATGATTGTACCAAACCTAAATGGAAAGTGAACATGGATTACTAAAAACATCCATGTCAAGGTTGCCTAATGCTCTCAAATGAAAATCCTATTGGTGACTCCATATTTGTTTCTTCCAAAGATTATATATTCAAACTCAACCCTGTTGAAAAAGTCTAATCCTGTCATTTACTTTATACTTTGACTGATTTTGTAATGTCTCTATTGATATCTTCTTTCCTACATATTTTACACAGTTCATCATTGTGACTGAATCTTCACATGTGGTGACACTTACATTTACTCTCTAACCGAAACCCTATTGCTAAAGATCATTTGTTCCAAATCCTATATCCACTCTTCTTCCTAAACCTACCGACTATCTTCCTAATCCTAACTTCTATCACTTTTTGACTGGATGTTCTCTTCTACATTCAATCATCCAAGGTACAAGGTCGTATGCCATTGTACATCGATTTATCTGAGACTTCTGTGCAGAACGTAATTCAACGCTATGTATCCTAATCAAGGGCCCAATGACATTCTGGAATTCAAATCTTACATAGATTTCTCTTTCCTTAATTATATTTTACTTATATATATTGTTGCAAATATTGAGGGTTCCCAATACCTTTATTCATCCTGCAGAATTATTCCTAACCGAAATCGAATCTGTTATTAACCCTAAACATACACTGTTCCCTCAATCTTACATTACAGAATAGCAGGGACAGAGTTGGTGTTAAACACAGGAATGTAGGGGATCTTACTCATGCTAAGAACCTAAAAGGTTCATGCAGAAATGATCCCTGGAGAAGATGTAGGCAGCTATGAAGGACCTGAGAGAGCAAATGTCATCTTCCATGGAAAGAAACCTGGTCAGGATGTAGGGTTGTGTCTGAGTCAGCCTCTCTCTTCTTAATGTAGAGAAGATGGACCAAACCAGGCCTGTGTAAAGAGCTGTTCCCGGGTGCCCATATTTGATATGCCATTCTAACTTGAGAACGTGTCACAGGAAGTAGGGGCAGCCTCCATCTCATGGAACCCTTGGAAGCAACTGTTAGGAAAAAGTGTTTGCCAATGCAGTGACCTCATTTAGTTCAGGAAGGAAGTGACCTCACCTCACTTCCTTGGTGATGGAACCCTCTGAACTTGGCATCCAGGAAGTCAGGCACCCAGAGCCAGTCTCAGTCCAAGCCCCAGTAGTCTCATTTGTTTGGATTTACCAAGGACAGAGTCAGTCTTTCTTGGTACCCAACTGATATGAAGATGGCCAAATGCCAGGAAAGCTCGTAAGAGGGGCCTTTCCTGAGAAAGCAGGTAGTGTCTCACCACTCGCTTCTGACAACTTCACAGAGTTGGCCAAGGAGACCAGATCTGAGATAGGACAGGCCATTTCCGGTGAACATAGATTGGCCCACCAGTCAGAGGAAACTCTCGAGAGTCACAGACCTACTTGGGGGTAGGAGGTGCGTTTGTGGGTGTGGGTGTGGTTTTGTGGTTTTGTCTCAAGTTCTGAGAATAGGTAGGAAAGGCAGTTTCTTTGGATTGGCGTTGACTGTTTCTAGTAAGTCGTTTGACAAGGCGAGTGCTTCTATATCTGTGTATCCCACTCTGTCCATAATTGTAGACATTAGAAAAGAGAATCCATCAATGGATACGTCCTGTCTAGTAGAAACCTTCCCAGCATTCATCCTGCCCAAATTATGAATGGACTGCTGGTTGCCTTATCAATGGGCAACACCTGCTATCTTCCTAAGTTCCTGTTTTCTTCATGAATTCTGGCCAATCTCCACAATAGGCTCATTTTTTGGTCAAAGATATGTACCACCTCCAAGCTCTGTGACATGGCCATGTACTGGACAGCTGAAGGGAATGGGAGCATCTCAGAAAACTCAGATATCAGTGTGACCAGTAAAGTCTCAGTGGAAAAACCCTGCTTTGGGCCCTTTTCTTACCTATTGTTCTGTTGCCCTAAATGTGAGGAAGGTCTTTGCCTCAGGCCACACCTTTGTGAAGCCTGAAGAAAACAGTTTTCAAATGAGTGGACATCACCTGTGGCTCCCTGCTTAATTGCTTTGGAAGGGAATGTGTCTTAATTGCTTTGGAAAGGAATCAGCATTTTGGCCCTGTGTGAAGTTGTGGCTTAGATTCTCAGCACCCTACGGATCTAAAGAAAGATCCCTTGTGTGAATCCAAAACCAAAATGGCCAAAAGAGCACTCATTGTAGATGAAGTCTAACCAACTCCACTAACCAACTCACAGTGAAAATAAATAACTTTTGAAGTTGAGGAGACCCCAGTAAACTTTGAAGTGGATACAGGGGCAATATATTCAGCCCTTAAGGCCACATTGGGCCCTCTATCAAATAAAAGGTCTCTAGTTCAAGGAGTTAAGGGCAGTAAATATCGGGCTGGGACAACTAAGAGGACCATGCACCTGAGGAAAGGATAAATCCATCACTCCTTCTTAGTAATCCCAGAATGCCCAGCCCCATTGATGGGTAGAGATCTGCTCACCAAGCTCTGGGCCAAAATAACTTTTAACCCTGAAGGCCCCCAAGTGGAATTTCTAGATCCTTCCATAAAAACTCCTATAATCTCAGCTCTAACAATGTCAGTAGAAAATGTACATCAACTCACTCACCTTGGTTCAAAGAAACTGCAAGCATTCCTGAAGAATCAAGAACAGAGTTTTCGACTAACCGACTCACAGCAATAGGAAATATCTGAATGCATAACAAAAGCCTGTCGGGTCCATCAATGAGTTAATGCTTACTTTTTCAAGCTTCCTGCAGGAAAGCACCTTCGAGACACCAGACAAGGACGATTCTCGGAAGTGGACTTTACTGAAATTAGGCAGCAAGTTATGGACTTAAATATCTTCTAGTCTTTGTAGATACATTTTCAGGATGGATTGAAGCCTTCCCAACAAAGAAAAGAAAAGAAAAAAAAAAAAACATGGCGCAAATGGTGGTCAAGATGATCCTGAAAGATAATTTTCCAAGATATTGCCTGCCTACAGTAATAGGGTCTGATAATGGACCGGCGTTCATGGCCAAGATAAGTCATGGGTTAACCATTACCCTGGTGATTAATTGGTAGTTACATTATGCTTATAGACCTCAGAGCTCAGTACAGGTAGAAAAAATAAATAGAACCATTAAAGAGACCATAATTAAATTAAGCTTAGAGACCGGCATAAAAGATTGGACTATGCTCCTGCCTTTTGCACTGTTTCATGCAAGAAATACTCCCTCTGTTTCTTTGTGTAACCGCTCCCCCTGTGAAATTCTCTGTGGTGCCCCTCCTCCAGTAAGGAACCTAACCCCAACTCTAATACCTAACGATCCCTTACACACCCCCTTGCTTGACAGACTTAAAGCTCTTGAAAGAACTCAGTGATACCTGTTAAAACAGCTGGCCACATCCTACCAACCTGGGGACAAGGGGACTCCACATCGATATCAAGTAAGAGACTTCATCTATATAAGACGACATCAGGTGTCATCCCTGGAACCCCACTGGAAAGGACCATAGCAGGTGCTACTTATAACACGTACAGTGGTAAAGGTAGACGGAATCACTTCCTGGATCCATGCCTCTCATCTCAAGCCTGCGCCCTGTCCAGACTCTTGCTGGATACTGGAAATGACTGGTTACCATTTCAAATTGTGTATTCGGCATGTGGATAAGGCTATACACTCTCCCCTTGGCCACCAGTAGTCCTAACCTTCATCAGCCCATTCAGCAGTGATGGCTGATAACAAATCCTCATAGACAAGAAGAATGGTCTATCTCGCATACAGCCCCCTTAGGGACCTGGTGGCCATCTCAACACCCAGATATTTGTCAGCTGGCTATAGGTTTTTCCTATTGGGATATCCCTGATAAAGCAGATCCCACAAAAATTCCATTAAATCGCTTCCATATCATAGATAATGGAAACAAACATTATGGATGTAGGGACATGCGAGCCAGATGCAGGTTGGCTAGCCTAGATTACTATGTCTGCCCAGCAGACTGTCAAAGCCACAAACAGCCACGGCTGTGTGGGGGAAAAGCCGACTTCTTCTATAAGTCATGGGAATGTTAGCATACAGGGACTGCCTGGTGGAATCCAAACTCCTCATCAAATTCAGTACACAGCATTGGCCATATTACCAATTAGACAACCAAAACCGATGGCCCCCTTGCTGAGGTAGAAGGTACAGAGGTACCCCTTCACCCAGACACTCCTCTCTTCTCCTGTAAGTGCCCACAACGGGTCCCACCAGGTCCTCTTAGCAGCTAACCCAAAGCTCAAACCAGCTGAGGAGAACCCTCAGACCCCTATCCAAGATGTAATGAAAATGGCCTTTAAAGTTGCTTTGTCATCACTGAAAACAGGTGACTAAGAATTTAAAGTCCCTCACAGGCTTTTTGGGATACTCACTCCCATCGTCCCCTCTGCTCTTCCTGTTCTTGTACTCAAGTTTTTGTTGCTAGGAAATTCCCAAACCCCTTTCTCAGTATTCTTTTACATCTCTCCTTCCTTATTCTGAGATCCATGGAGCTGCTCTCAGCCTTGCCTTCCACGTCTTCCCCCTCTGTACCAGGCCCACAGAAAAGTCTTAAATGACCTTCTCCAAAAGTCTTCTCCATGGCTGACTTTAGGACTTTCAGCAAAAGAGTCCCTATAAAAGAGTTCACTGTGGATAAACTTCCTCTTTTCGTGTTGCCCTGGTCTACTTGGCAACTGGCTAAAAAAT